>NC_034202.2:23177838-23532838 GCF_002021735.2 Oncorhynchus kisutch
GGAGAGAATAGAGTAGATGTCACGGGTCAAAATTTTGATTGATGACCCTATGTGAACTCTATGTGAACCCTATGTAGTGATGACGTGTGCATGTCTTCTGGTCAGGCAAGCCTGGTTAGGTGGGGGCTATGGGGTGAGTAAGGGTCCATTTGACAGGCCGTTAATGATTGATGACCCAAGCCTGATAGACAAGCCTGGTTAGGTGGGGGCTATGGGGTGAGTAAGGGTCCCTTTGACAGGCCGTTAATGATTGATGACCCAAGCCTGATTTATGACCCTATGTAATGATTTATGACCCTATGTCATGTAGAAGGGTGCATTGCCCTGGGTTGAGTAAGTGACCATGTGTCAGGTCAACCTGTTACTGTTTCTCACGGTTTGGGTTGGTTAAGGCCCCTTATAAAGCCGCTGAACAATACCTGTTTAAGACTGTACATGATAACCCCCCTGAATATTAAACAAAAATGACACCTATGCCAATTTTAGGGATGTTATGCTCGGCTTGTCATGAACCCAGTGACCAAAGCCGTGAAGAAGTTCTGTGTGAAGCTCCAGAATGTTTAACGGAATTTTTGGGTACGAGTGAGGGCCACATGTCTTACATATTCCACCCGGAGGATTCTACGGTAAAGATATTCACAGACGTGGACCCAAACCCCTTTATCCCTGCAAAACCTGGGAGTTTTCCCCCGGCTCTGGGGATGAGAGAATGGCTAAACATCAGGCTGGCTCTTTGTAAAATTGAACAGGTCCTAAGTGTTACAAATGTGCCAGGATATGCGTTGGAAGAACAGGTCTGCGGCCGCAGTGATCTCAAGGCTCTAGAATTGCTTCAATGGACTATAGCCCTGACAACAAAGTGACAATTTTAGCCTGTGACCTTTATGATAAGGCTAATGCTACAAAGTCTGTCAATTCTCCGGTAGCTTCCAGAGCCCGCAAACATGTAAACTTTTTTATTCCTGTGTTTAGTTTTAAATGGGTGGATTATCCAATTTTCATAACACTTATGAATAAGCTGGACATTCTCTTCCAAAATGGGGAACAGTTAAAGCGCTGGGCGAGGCTTTCCTTGAGACAGAGTCAAGACCAAAAGGCCCGACGGCGGATCTACCCCTGGAGTGAAAACTTACCATGTGTTGATGGACATAGCAAGAGAGCCTTGCCTTTTGAGGGTGAACTCGACACGGACAATGGCGGTTGGTTGCATAAGCTCCCAGGATCTGTAAGAAAGGCATCGTAAAATACCTTAAGAATGTAACGATATAAAATGTATGTACTAAATATTTTGAATGAAATAAATGGTTTTAAAATCAGAATCTCACCACGTTATGAACTCTCCGCGTTTGTTCACTCTTAGCGCAGTCTGTCCCTGAGAAAAATCTTGCGGAAAAAGCCATGTGCGCGCGCATGTGCGTGAGGGAGTTTTCTGTAGTGGCTGTGTGTGTGTGTGTGTGTGTGTGTGTTTCAAAAACAGAAAAAGGGGGGCGGGTTGTTTGTTAAAAAAATACCCATGCATGCCTGGTGGGGTCGTTTGAAACCAAGGTTTACACTAGCCTGCAAAACAGATGCCTACCCCCCAACAATAATATTGTGTCTTACGACTCCTAATCTTAAAGGCCTTTCATAAAACTATTTTTTTTAGGTGGGCTAAAAAGTCATTCATCCCAGCGATGGTCGAGAACAACACACCCCCATGCATCTAGGTGCTAGCACCCCCCGGAGATTTTAGAAGCTCCAAAAGGATCCTAATGTTTAGACACACCCAATACCATGTGTTTGAAATGTGTCAAATATACCATGGGCGGGGGTATAGGCCCGAAAAAAAACGACAAACCCCAAATGCTATGTAAAAAAATCATTCAGGGGTTTTTCTCTAGGTCGTAGGGTACAAAAGCGCTAGAAACCATGGGCAATGTTAGCAGCGTTTTAGTTCCGATGCAAACAGCACCTCCAGAAACTCCAAGAATCGTTATCGGACTGAAGCGTTAAAAAGATAATCGGGGAAAACAGTCTAATGGATCTATCGCAAGGTGAGTTCTTGAAATAAATCTTTATTAGATTTGATTGTTGTGGGGAATTGTTTGAAAAGCGTGGGATGTTATAGAAATATTAAACAATCATTAGGATCAGTATGCTTACCGTATAACAAGGCAATATTAGCTAAAGTGATTATAGCTTTAATATTGTCGAATGTTTTATAGATTCTGAAGCATTCACGCAGATACTCCGAGGTATAACTGAGCTCGAATCATCCCATGGGGCTCCGAACAAAGTGCCTACAAACAACGCCTGCCCTGAATTGTCAACGTAAGTAAGCTCCAAGAATTCCATACATAAAAATATTTATACCTTAAAAACAAAAAGTGTGGGCATCTTATATTAAAAGTTATTTTATATGTTTACAGAGGACCTAAAGCCTAGAAGGTTAAACGATGCCCTATGGAGCCTGAACGGTTTCTGCGAAGCATATGACTACGAGACAATTCTGCCCTACTCCCAGGATGTATTTACACAAAAGCAGCGAACAGAGACTTTAAACGGCAGGTCAACTCCCCTTGGCCAGGACAACGTTGTCCCCCATATTTCTAAACACCAAAGGATAATTAGTGCTCAGATCCACAGTTCCGCTTCACCCGAACAATTCTACTTGGCCGATATTCACGAGACGTCGTTCCAAGGACTAGGTATGAATCAATTATATATTATTATTTATATATATTATTATTTTAATATTTATATATTTTTTTTATGCCGGAATATGTTAAAACAAGGCCTAATGCTGTTTTTTTTTGTTTTTTTCAGGCTCCCCATCTACCGGACCTGCAGATGTTGTAATACAGGTTGAACAAAGACAAAAGCCCCTGGTTTCAGAGCTTCTTCAGAACAGCCCTCGTCAAAAAAGCCGAGGTATTTAATTAATGTATTGTTAATATATAGGCTTATATCTGAAATGTATTTGGCATTTTTAACATATTTTAGGGTTAATAACCTATTTGTGTATGTATTATTTTATTTCAGACTCCTCACCGGCTTATGAACACAACGCACAAACATCGGAGGATGCCCAGACAAGCATCCCCGAGGAGGCTCCAAAGACACCAGCGAAACCTGATGATGTCAAAGATTTAAATGACATTTCTGAGGTAGACGATTTGATGTTCTGTGAAGCTGCCAACCTTCTTGAATCGGCCAATTCTGTGGGGGAAACAGCAGATTCTGAAATAGACCAAGAACGTTTTTTCAAAGCGTTTACCCTGGGTTTAAAATCACGAAAGGCTCTACTCCAGAGGCGCATGTGTATTCTACTCGAGCATCAATACAATCAGGATGTGTCATTCTGGCGTAGCGAGCTACCCCGTATGTTAAAAAACATTAGGGCTAAAACAAGCAAATACCGCCGTTAAAAAACACACATGTAAACACACACACACACACACACACATCCTTAATTAGACAGATGGCGCCCCCTATAGACCAAAGTGAGACAATTGAAACACTCTTAGCCAGGATCCCTACAGAGCTCCAAGATATAGTTAACCATATGAATGATTCGGGGGTAATTGACATAATGACAATAGATGAAAATCTATTATCCCAGATTCCCTCCGAACTCATAGACATTATTACACGTATGAATGAGTCAGGGCCTTCCGAGGAAAACATGTTAACACAGATTCCCGAAACCATCATATCTCTAATTACCCAGCTTAACGCGAGCCCTAGGTTTAATTCGGCCCCACAGACACCTCTAAGACAGCCTTTAACAACATTGTCCGAAGAGTCTGAAAGTCAATATGATGTTTTTGAACAGTTGGACAAATGTCTAGCAAATCTGGAGGGGGGCGGTCTTGAGATCAGTGTACAGAACGAGAGCGCTAGGTTTAATTCGGCACCCCAGACACCTATAAATCAGCCTTTAACACCAATGTCCGAAGAGTCTGAAACCCAATACGATGTTTTTGAACAGTTGGACAATTGCCTAGTAAATCTGGAGGGGGGAGGTCTTGATCGAAGTGTACATGTTTTGCGTCGAAATAAATTCAACAATATTGAGGTTCGCCAGTTTTTCAATTTCGCATGGGGGGGTCAGATTCGGGAATATGCTGTGTTTTACGTAATGCTTATGGACACTTTGAATGAACTGTTAGCGAGGATTAGAGATTATAGCGAACCTAGGGATCTCTTACAGTTGGAAATTTGTGGAGACAGTCTACAGAGCAAGGTATCGCTTATTTTACAGAATGGTGAAGCAGAGCTTGAACAATTTGTTAAACTGCTAGAACGCCTTGTACAGTCAAATTTAAACGTGCTAGCAGATAGGACCCTCGAACTTGTAGTACAATTAGTACGCCAACCACAAGGGGGCGGGGGTCAGAGACGAAAGCTCGAGAGTTTAATGCAGTCCGAAATCATAAGCAATAAAAGGGCCTATCTCATAAACGTTCACAATCCAGGTAATAAGCTATGTTTTGCCATAGGTTTGGCCCACTTACTCAGCCCAGGATGTACGGATCAATCCGCGTTACATAAAGCTCGAGAGCTACAAACTGCGGTGGGTCTCGGTATACAGGATGCTGTGGCTTTCTCAGACATAGTCAAATTTGAAAACTTTCTGAACATCAAGATTGTGGTTTTGTACCACAGTAGGGCTAATGACGCTCTCCTCAAGTTCCAAAATATACCCGAACCACATCCTAAGACTATGTACTTTTATGTGCAAAATGAGCATTACTATGCCGTAACTAACATCACAGCCTTTTTAGGCGCGCCATATGTCTGTCCAGCCTGTCATACCGGCTACACACGCATGGGGGGGCACTCGTGCCGTTACAACTGTTCAGTATGTCTGGATAAACATTGCCCTATGCAGCCGCTAAACTTGACCCCCTGTGCGGATTGTCACCGCACATGTCGTTCGGCCTACTGTTACGAAAAACACAAAACTGAAACATGGCATCCCAAGGCATGTAAATCTGTAAGCAGTTGTGACATTAACAAGAAATGTCCAAAATGTCATTGCAATTACAACCTTAAAATAGATAGCCCTAAACCTCATGTTTGTGGAATTATACACTGCCCAATCTGTAAAGGTCCTTTGAAAAGCAGAGACGCGGAAGCGGTTCAAGAAGTAACACATGAGTGTTACATTCAGCCCTTGGCTGAAGATGAACATACAGAGAAATATGTGTTTTATGATTTTGAGACAACTCAGCAATCAGGGGTTCATTTGCCTATTTTTGTGTCAACCATGACTTTCAAGGGTGAAAAATGGTCGGCCGAGGGACCCGATTGTGCCCGACTCTTTCTAAAACATTTTAGAAAAGCCCAGTACAGAAACTTCACGTTTATAGCTCACAATGCTAGGGCCTATGACTCCTATCTGCTTCTGAACCCTTTGATACAGCAAGGCGTGGCACCCAGTGTCATAGCTCAAGGGAGTAAAATATTATGCTTTGTTGACCCCGCCTTCAAACAGAGATACATTGACAGCTTAAGCTTCTTACCCATGAGATTGGCTCAAATGCCAGAGGCCTTGGGTTTTGAAAACTCTGTCAAAGGCTATTTCCCTCATTTCTTCACATCTGAGGAGAATCTACATTATATAGGATCTTATCCAGCCCCCGAAATGTACGGGTGTGATCAAATGTCTCCCAAAGAGCGTGAGAGATTCATGACATGGTACGAGACCGTAAGACATGGCACTTTTGATTTCCATAAAGAGATGGAATCATACTGTGACAATGACGTTGTTATACTTCGTGAAGGATGCCTCAGATTCAGAGAAGAGGTAATCAAAGATGCGGGCATTGACCCCTGGAGCTGTACAACTATTGCATCAGCGTGCATGAAAACCTATCGTACACACTATCTAACTCCTGAATCTATAGCTATCCCATCGCCAGACAACTACCGACGCCAATTCAAGGCCTACTCTAGTGGTTCCATTCAATGGTTGGAGTACTTGGCCCAGGATAAAGATATTTTTATCCAACATGCTTTGAATCGGGGGGAGAAGGCTTTTGGGCCTTACCATGTAGATGGATACACACAGATTGACGGGGTTGAGACAGTGTATGAGTACAACGGTTGTTTCTTCCACGGTTGTAAATTATGCTTTGTCCCCCACACCTTGTGTGTCCTAACCCAAAAGACTTTTGGGGAAATGTACCAAGAGTTTCAAGACAAACTGAATTCTTTAAAGGCTACTTACGGGTTAAAAGTTGTGGTTTTGTGGGAGCACGAATGGACAGCCCTCAAAAAGGTAGATCCTAGTGTTAAGGCCTTCCTTACCCATTATGACCCTCCAGAGCCCCTGGAACCGCGACAGGCCTTGTTTGGAGGCCGGACCAATGCTTTGACATTGCGTTATGTAGCTCAACCCGACGAGACAATAGGCTATGTAGATTTTACATCCCTATATCCTCATGTAATGAGTTCCTCATTCTATCCTATAGGGCATCCTGAAATTATTCACAGCGACTTTGACGAACCCCAAAATTATTTTGGTTTAATCAAAGCGACTGTCTACCCTCCTAGGGGGCTGTTTATACCTGTGTTGCCTTACAAGGGTCCTAAAGGAAAACTTTTCTTTCCCCTTTGTCGCACATGCTGTGAAAACCACAACCAGGAAAACCCCTGTGATCACACAGATCAAGAAAGAGCCCTGACCGGTGTATGGGTCACTGTAGAATTCTCTAAGGCTTTAGAGAAGGGGTATCGTGTGGCCAAAATCTTTGAAGTGTGGAACTTTTCCAGGAAATCAGACACACTTTTTAAAGAGTACATCAAAACCTTCTTGAGATGCAAGCAGATGGCTTCAGGCTATCCTGCATCGGTCACAGATCAAGAAAGTAAAGACCAGTACATTCAAGACTACCATGACAGAGAAGGCATACTTCTTGACCCTGACAGAATAGAGGTCAACAAAACCAAAAGAAATGTGTCGAAATTGTACTTGAACTCCCTTTGGGGGAAATTAGCGCAGAGATGCAATATGCTAACAACTTCGATCATTAAAGACCCCGAAGAATTTTTGGAATTTGTTTTTTCGGACCAATACGAAATTTCACATTTTTCCTTCTTGAGTCAAGACATTGCCTTGGTGCAATGGAGGCGCCACCAAAAGTGGGTTCTACCCCCGGGTAATGTAAATGTGTTTCTTGCAGCATTTACCACAGCCTATGGCCGCCTTGAACTGTACACCCTCATGGAACAGCTTCAGAGGCGGGTTCTTTACCACGACACAGACTCTGTGGTCTATGTAAGCAAACCGGGGGATTGGACCCCCCCACTTAGCAACTATCTTGGGGGTTTAACGAGTGAACTCGAAGAGGGTGACCATATTACAGAATGGTCCTCATGTGGTCCAAAAAGCTATGCTTTTAGGACTAAAGCCAATCACGTGGTGTTGAAAGCCAAAGGCGTGACTCAAAACTATGAAAATGCACCGCGTGTAAACTTGGAATCAATCACGCGCTTGGTCGAGGGGTTCGTAAAGGACAAGAATAGTGACTTGGAGATTTTGAGCTCCTACAACAAAATAGTGAGGGATAAAAAGGGGTTCCATCTAAGAAACGCACCACTCACTAAAAGATTCAGGGTAGTCTATGACAAGAGACAGCTATTGCCTGACGGTACCACATTGCCCTTTGGCTACTGACTTATGCTACAAGCCCCAGTGTGTCTTAAAGCTTAAGATATTATGACTGCTGTCGAGGGTTTTGACCCCCGGCTACAATTGCCTTTTTCAGCATTAATTGCCGGCCCTTCAAACAGTGGCAAAACTTTTTTTGTAAAAAGTATTTTAGAGAATTCTGAACATGTGTTATCTCAAAAGCCTGACAATATTGTATGGTGTTATTCATGTTACCAACCTCTGTATGATGAATTATTGAAGACAATAAAAATCAAGTTTGTTGAAGGAATACCCGATTCTCTGTCTGATGATGAACTTCTCCCCCCACATGTAAATAATCTGCTGGTTTTGGACGATATGCTATTTGCTGGTAGCGAACACCCTGAAATTGCACGAGCTTTTACCCAATATACTCATCATAGAAACCTGTCCGTGCTTTACTTGGTCCAGAATGTGTTTCACCAAGGTAAAAATAGTCGGACCATTAGCTTGAATGCCAACTACATGGTATTGTTTAAAAATCCTAGAGACAAACTGCAAATTAGCACTCTAGCTCAGCAGATGTACCCTGGACGGAAATCATACTTTATGGAGAGCTATGAGGACGCTACCAAAGAGCCATTTTCTTATTTAATCGTGGATTTAAAAGCAAATACTCCAGAACACCTTAGGCTACGTACAGGGCTGTTTCCGGGGGAGAGGCCTGCTGCATACCTTCCTAAAAAGTAAACGCTATGTCTCTGCGTTTAAAAAGAAACCTCCCCCTCTTGAGAAGGCTAGTAGGTTCTACAGCTAAAGAACGGAAGGCCATCTTGGGTCGCTGTTCTTCAGATCTCATATTAGCCCTATGTGAGATTGCTTTGAATCTTCTCAAAGGACGCATTCCACTCACCCTGAACCAATTGAAAAAATTAAGGAGACAAAAGACAGCGATCAAACTCTTTGCCAATAAAAGGGCCAGTCTTCAAAAGAAAAGACATAGTATACAACAGTCTGGGGGTTTTCTTCTACCTTTACTCAGTATAGCCGTGCCCTTCATCACCAGCCTTATTGCGGCCAGACGTGGTGGTTGAACACGTGGGTGTGATGGCCACTAAAATGTACTTGGTGCCTCAACAAGAGTTGGATAGACTTAAAAAACAAATGCAGGGTCCTGAAGATATCAGACAAACAGCGGAAAATGATTTGGATACGGCCATGAAGGATGTTTTGAACCGAAAAGGATTGAACCCCTATGATAAGATTCAAAAATACACAAACCTAATGCAAAGGTATTTGACTCGGGTAAAGCAAGGGGAGAGAGAGACTAACCATTTAACCCTTTCCCTACCGGACCCTTTAACAGATGTCGAACCTAACGATAGCCATGCCCCTGTAAGGCCTGTACCGTCGATCTTACCTAGTGGAGATAATATGTCGGGTGAAGCTCAAATGCCATTTGAAGATAAAGTTATGCATGACCTACTGACACATGTGCCTTTACGTAACAGGAAGAATGTTAAATACATTATGAACAAGATAAAAGACTCAAAGGGGATAGCTGCTTGGAACGACTCTGGAGAGTTTATCCTTCAGGGCTCTGTGGTTAGGGGGTCCCATATGCAGGACTTGCTTAAAAGTACCACGGCTGCCCACAAGGTTGCTGATGACCGAAGGCCTCCCGGCTGGCGTCAGTTTCTTAAGGCCCTGGCAATCCTCAACATCCCCCTCTCCGGTGTACCCAACCATAAGCTTCGTCAACAGATTCAAGCTTTAAAACAAAAGCCTTCAACGAGATACAGCACCCCTAAAGATGCCCCAACGACACCGGCCCCATATGAAAGCGATGATGCTAACTCATTTACTCCCATGAACGTCTCAGGACCTTTTCCTAAACCCGATCTCTCGGCGTGGTTAGACTTTTGAAAATGACTTTTGAATGACTATGATTAAATTCAATAAATTTTTTATTTTAAAAATAAGCAAGTTAACATTTGTGGCATTCTTGAAACATATGACGTGAGCATACGCCTTGATTACGCGTTCTTAAAGGACACACATTTGAACACTTTTGATATTTTCTAACAAAACAAGATACAAGGTTATCATTACTTCTTAAATCATCCTTATAAAGAGACATAACATCTTCAAAAGAAACTCCCCGGGCTCTTTGGCACAGGTAAAATACACAGTGGTGACCGCATGTAGTGGAAAGGTTATCTTGCACTTGTTTGATGTTGTAGTAGATCTTTGTACCGTTTAGGGTCAAAAAATCTTTAATAGATTTAGGGAAATGTGAAAAACCGGGGGGAAAGCCATAGGAATCAAAAAAAGTTGAGATTTTTCGTCCACCTTCCTGTTCTAATGTCATAGCTAGCCAATGTTCACCAGGCATGTGTTTAGGATGGGTATTGACAATAAACATTGCAGGCCTCTCAGACCATATCTCCATAGGTAATTCATCACAAGCCAACACTCCACAAAATTGTTTTCCAATCAAGCGGCTCATGAGCCCGTCCAACTCTTGGGTATTCATGTCTTTGTTCAAAGGTCCTTAATAATAATCCACTAAGACCTGTCTTCGGGCATTCACTTCCAAGATTGAATCAGAGCATGCGTAAACAATCATGCTAACTGTACAGGCTAAAGGTGTACGGAAACGCATTTCCAGCCTGAGGTTACCTTGGGACACCACAGACAGATTTCCTGAGGTGTCATCATCAGGTGATAAATTGAAAGCATACAATGTGTAACCCTCTGCAAAATCATTTCTGTCAATAGGTAAAGAGAGATCTTTTAGATGTCGCCCTGTAGCCAGGAATAGATTGTAAAATTCTCGCACAGATATGTTGTTATTAAATTGTGGTTGGAAAGCCTTCGCCGGAACCTGACGTCCGTCCTGACAGAGCGCTACATACTCTGCATTGAAGTGCTGAAAATTAAAGGGGTTTTTATCTAAACTTCCCGTATTAGAGGCGTGATCAACCAGACCTATAACCACATATCTAGGTAAAGGGCCTAGAAATAGGTTTTCTTGACTGCAGATTCTACTGCCCACAGGTATGCTAAAGGTTTTCATGGTAATTCTTTGGAGAGGGTAAAGGGCATTTCCTTTCATCAAAGCATGTGAGTGACCCAGGCGCACGGCCGGAGATACAGATACTTTTTTAATAAAAAGGGTTGCCCCCAACACTTTCAAACTAAAATCCCCGTCTTGGGGAGACATCAGGCAAAAATCATCCTTGGCCCTGGTTAATTTTAATCTTAAATCAACCGAATTTAAGAGTAACCGTTCTTGAAAGAAAATGTCAGAGTGTATAGGGCCTAGCAAATGAAACTCTCGAGATTCGGCGCAGTAGCGAGCTCGTGCCGCTAGTCCTTTGTTTGCACCGGTGGAAGGGTCTGTCGATTCCATAGAGGCTCCTGCAGTATCCTTGCTAAACAGCCCGGCGCTAAATTGGGTTTTGAGAGTGTCTTCGGAGTAGTTTAGTAAACACTCCATGATGGCTCTATAAGGGTATGTAGCGCTGCTTTGACTGATTAGGCGTTCACCCAAAGTCACATCAACTTGGGAGAAAATGGTGGCCAAGGGGTAATTAATGAGACTCACTTTGGCATCGTCTGCAATATTAGACCCATCTCTTTTGGTCACTTTTAGACGTAAATGCACCAAGGTGTTGTTGAGGTCCAGATAGTTGTCACCATGGCCTGGTATGAAAAATTCGATAGGCCCGTTATCGGTAATAGCAGAGAGAGGGGCTATCTCCACATAACTGGATCTATCTATTGAATGCTGCGTTAACGGTGCCGTGAAAAGATCAAGTTCTGTCTTTATAGCTTCAGAGGACATTCGATGTAAAAGAGCCATGTCACTTATTCTTTTAGAAAATACTTCCTAGTATTCTTTTAGCCTGTTTTGGTACAGACCTCCTCACTTTACCCCGTCTTTGACTTACTGAGGTTCTTTTAACAGTTAACCGCCGCTTTTTAGGTGCAGGTCTACGCCTTAAACCAGGAGGTCTCTTTTTTGGCCTTCGTGACAATATCATAAGCCCCGAGCCTTCTTGATGCTCCACCTCTGGTGACGCCCTTCGGGTCATAGCATTGGCTACAACCTCACTTACTATATTTTTAGCCGCTGATTTTAAATGTGGTTTGGCTATGCTGAAGCCTCTCTTCATAAACGGTAAAACCATCCTGAAGAGGTTACGGAATATACCTCCTATCCCCGAACCATACATTGTCGGCGCTCCATGATATCCTGGTAGTCCATTACCCACTTGATCCACATAGTATGAAACATAACGGTTAGGGTCGAGCTGATGGAGCTCCATAACCCTTTTATTTGTATTATGTTTATAAATATAATACAGCTATTATATATGTAGAGAGGTTTTGGTGGGTCTAAAGTGGAGTTTTACAATCGTTTTACCATAAGTAAATT
The DNA here is from genome assembly GCF_002021735.2 of Oncorhynchus kisutch. NCBI lineage: Eukaryota > Metazoa > Chordata > Actinopteri > Salmoniformes > Salmonidae > Oncorhynchus > Oncorhynchus kisutch. The sequence continues at coordinate 23,189,901 of NC_034202.2, forward strand.
CAATGTTTTCGTTCTGATCCGTTTTAAGCTCAACCAGAATGTTTTCAATATAGTTCTTGCTGACATGTACGTAGTGCGGCTTGTCATAATTGACAGTGACGATGTCCCCATCCTTGCCGTCTATATGAACTGTTCGCAGGAGGGGGACACAGCTGTCTCCGACCCTTTGATAGGTTATGATGTCGGTATAGACAAATATGTTGTAAAAGCCTGCATGTATATCCGCAGGGAATGGGAATAATTTATCGTTCACATACGTCCATTTATTGGGACCCATCCCCAACATGTAGGATAAATTACCGCTGGTCTTTATACCTCCGTTAGCAGGCCCTGAGATTTGTATCCTTTTATGGATTGGATTGTAGAATAGGAATATTTCCATCTTGTTCAGGGTTAGGTGTTCATTCAACTCTGAGACGATCCTGTCGACGGTTCTATAGAAACCTTTTTTAAGCTTAATAAGTTTCGCAGGTTCCGAGAACCTTTTGCAATAAAAATCACGGTCCTTAGCTTTGATATTATACCAACTATGGGGGTATGTAATCTCGCTGAGACCTACTTCCCAAGCCTCTGATAACTCTATAGGCTTTGGAAAATTGGTTGTATACTTCGAACTCTGATTATTACGATATATCTGTGCCGACGCATTACTGGGGAGAGTCAGGTAGAAGCCGCTGTGTTCCATGATGCCCAACTGTGTACACGCGAATGATGCGCTAGTTATCATGACTAGGGGTTTAAATTAACCCCCGTTGCCTCCACCACATCCTGCTCCAATACCCAACTGTTGAACTTTTGAGGCCAGTTTTTCCAGCGGACCAGCAACCATTTTTTACCCTTTTCTCTCTTCTGATCTAGAATCTCCTCCACGTGAAAGACTTTGTCTTTACCCAACTGGACCTTCTGTAATTCCTTCTCATAAAAAGATCCCTCTATAAGATCCCCGTCATAATCTTTTAATTTGTAGACCGGCGGAATGCGTGGCAGACATTCGGTAACGGTAAACAACTCCGAGCTAAAGCCTTGTTCGTATTTTTTGTCGAAAACACCCCTCAACTTTGATATACGCACCAAGTCACCCACTAGGAATTTAAAAGTCATTTTTTTCTTACGGCGAAGTGGGAACAAACCATACATATTTTTAAAGACTTGAAAAGAGTTTTCCGAAGAGACCTCCGAGGGCTTCATACGTATAGTCTTATGGTAGCTGTGGTTGTAACCGTTTACTAAATCCTGAACTATGTCTGTATATCGGTTGGTGTTGTGAGCTGTAAAATAGCGCCACATCCGCTCTTTCAAAGTCCTATTAAAGCGTTCCACAACCGAAGCTTTCAAATCAGAGCCTGTAGCAAAATGTACTATATTATACTTATTCATTAGCTTCTGAAATGTTTGATTAAAAAATTCTTTTCCGCCATCCGTCTGCACTTTCTTGGGGGCGCCTCCTGCCTTCAAGATCGATTCAAAGGCCCTGGTCACCTCTGCCCCGCTCTTATTTTTTAACACCCTTACATAGGCTAATTTAGAGAAAATATCTATAACCGTTAGCATGTAGCGATTTCCATCATTTTTATCGGCAAGGGACTGCATGTCACATAGATCCGCCTGAAATTGGGATAATGGATGCGTAGAAAAAACTCTATTTCTTGGAAAATGTTTTCTTACAGGTTTATGTAGAGTGTAGGCATCTTGCTCTGATAACCATTCATTCACTTTAGCATCGCTTAACAGACTACCTGTTTCTTCGACTATAGCTCTCTGTAAACGCTCTTTACCCCCATAAGACCCGGGGTTAGAGGGATTATAATATATGTTTTTCAACAGCTGCTCAGCCATCCTTCTTGCCTCTCTGAGGTACAATAACTGTAATGAGCCACTTTCATATAACGACAACATTTCAGTTTGTGAATTTTTATTTTAAGAATGCAACAATTATTACGTATACAGACAATTCAGGATTTGTTGCAAGATACAAGTCCCCGTTTTCTCAACAATCACAGCATGCAACACCCTGTATATATTGTTTAGATTTACAGGTTTGTTTCGCTGAATTTTTAAAACACACACGTCTGATATATAAGTATATAAACAACAAATATGATACACATTCACATTAAAGGGTGGTTCAAACAAATAATGTAAAATCTTAGCCAAAGTTATTTCTAGTTCTTCAGAATCCTCAACAAGCCTTGATACCATATGTGACCATTGTAAACTCTCGCCCGTATGTCGGACATGTTTCATGATTTGCTCCATTTTTAACACACGCTCTACAATAACCCCTGTATTGTGGGTTGTGTAGAACTTTACATTGTTCACTTTATTTTCAATAATCTGATGCATAACATTTGTAAGGTCTCTCAAAAGAAAAAATGTATTTATTCGCTCAAACATCGTAGACACATAGTTACCCATAGCTCTAAATAAACAAAATGTCACTCGGTCTCTTGGGATTTATTGAGCCAGAAAAGCATCACATCAGCCATCACAGCTTCCCTGTATTTGTTGTCGTCCACCAGGGTGTGTCGGATTTCTTTGAGTTTCTCATGGATGAAGAGGGCCTCCTTCAGTTCATGTAGGAAGGCTTCGGTTACCCCGTAAACTCTAGGGATAGACGGCGCAATACCCATAGACTCCAGGGCGATGACCAGCGCTGGTATAAAACGGCAGGACCACAGTCTTTTCACCAGCTCCTCAAAATGATTGAAAAAGTAGTATCTAGGAGGGTCGTAGAGGCAAGGATGACGACGCTGGCTGGGATGATTGATCTCACAGCCGATGCATTTTTCTCGTATATATTCGCCAATCACCACGTTTAAAAGTGTAGCTACAGAGGCCTTGATTGTATCCACAAAAACAGTACTGGCCACCCCATCAAACACATCCTCAGGCTGGGTAAATGTCGGGGGTGTCACGGGTCTTGCCAGGGGTGCGTAGAGTGTAGGGCTTCGTGGCATAGAGTCTTTAGTGTCGGGCCCCCATGACGTAGTGGCTTCCTCGTAGATGGTCTGGAGATCCATGGTGTATGCTGAAATGAAGAACTGTCTGCTTTTTTTCTTTTTATTGTAGAACAAGGCCCTTGGGTATCTGGGGGGGCGGGGTTAAAGCATCCGCTTACTTAGTTTTCTTCTGACGCTGTATCTTCTTGAGGCTCTTTTGCATCGTAATCTTTACGATTCGTATATATTATGCACTTCTTTAAATGAACAAGGCTCTGACGCTGTTGGCTCTGTACAAAGAGAGCATCCAACGGTTGCAACATTTTCAATTCCAGTACATCCCAACTGTTAAAAGGAATAAGCAGACGCAGTCGGGTATCCCCAGTCAGGCCACCACCCCTAAGTTTGTGGTTTCGGATTGCCTCGGTGCCGATATAGAACTCCACGCTGCCGCACGGTCGGCCATTCTTTCTTTGTATTTTCACCCTGTGAAATATTTGTCCTGAGGAGTCCGGGGTACCTTCCCAACGGGTCTCGTGGCCCGTGAACACACTATACCCCTTGGTGATAAGGCTCAGTTCAGGACACACAACCTTGCGAAAAACCGACCAGTCTTCAACACCATATTCCAAGCCTACAGTCTGGTCTGTATATTCTTCTCCTTCATCTACCGTATAGAGGGTCACTCTACAGGCCAGGTAATCAAACCGATACCCCCACTGCTGGCCATTAGACATCAACACTTGATCTGTCAGAGCATTTGCTGGCGGTATTTGGGTTCTATACACATTTAAAAAACGTTTTTTTGGCGCATCATATATTGCTGGTTGATACTTTGCCCTTGCTCTATGGGCAACCCGAAGGCCTGTTTCAGTTGTTACAGTCATCACTGCTTTGGTACCGATCCCAAATTCCATGGTTATTCTTAAGATCTTGTGCACTCTTAAACAGGTATTGTTCAGCGGCTTTATAAGGGGCCTTAACCAACCCAAACCGTGAGAAACAGTAACAGGTTGACCTGACACATGGTCACTTACTCAACCCAGGGCATGCACCCTTCTACATGACATAGGTTCATAAATCATTACATAGGGTCATAAATCAGGCTTGGGTCATCAATCATTAACGGCCTGTCAAAGGGACCCTTACTCACCCCATAGCCCCCACCTAACCAGGCTTGTCTATCAGGCTTGGGTCATCAATCATTAACGGCCTGTCAAATGGACCCTTACTCACCCCATAGCCCCCACCTAACCAGGCTTGCCTGACCAGAAGACATGCACACGTCATCACTACATAGGGTTCATATAGAGTTCACATAGGGTCATCAATCAAAATTTTGACCCGTGACATCTACTCTATTCTCTCTAATGTACGGCATCATCAGCACCATGTTAGCACTCTCACAGCTTTTCTCATTACAGAGCATGTTTTAGAGTCTGAAGTGAAGTAGCTCAAACAATTTTGCCACATAATATTTGCTACATTTGAGTGCATAGACAGTACGAGTCAAATGTTTGGACACACATACTCATTCAAGGGTTATAGCATTATAGAATAATAGTTCAAAACTATGAAATGACACATATGGAATCATGTAGTAACCAAAAAAGTGTTGAACAAATCAAAATATGTTTTATATTTTATATTCTTCAAAGTAACCACTCTTTGCCTTGATGACAGCCTTGCACACGCTTTGCATTCTCTCAACCAGCTTCATGAGGTAGTCACCTGGAATGCATTTGAATTAACAGGTGTGCCTGGTTAAAAGTTAATTAGTGGAATTGCTTTCTTTCTTAATACGTTTGAGCCAATCAGTTGTGTTGTGACAAGATAGGGGTGGTTTACAGAAGATCGCCCTATTTGGTAAAAGACCAAGTCCATATTATGGCAAAGAGAAATTATAGTCCATCATTAATTTAAGACATGAAGGTCAGTCAATACGGAACATTTCAAGAACTTTGAAAGTGTCTTCAAGTGCAGTCTCAAAAACCATCAAGCGCTATGATGAAACTGGCTCTCATGAGGACCGCCACAGGAAAGGAAGACCCATAGTTACCTCTGCTGCAGAGGATAAGTTCAGTAGAATTACCTGCCTCAGAAATTGCAGCCCAAATAAATGATTCACAGAGTTCAAGTTGCAGACACATCTCAACATGAACTATTCAGAGACTGCGTGAACCAGGCCTTCATGGTCGAATTGCTGCAAAGAAACCACTACTAAAGGACACCAATAAGAACAGACTTGCTTGGGCCAAGAAACGCACACAATGGACATTAACATGTGGAAATCTGTCCTTTGATCTGATGAATCCAAATTTGAGATTTTTCATTCCAACCACTGTGTCTTTGTGAAACGCAGAGTAGGTGAACGAATGATCTCTGCACGTGTGGTTCCCACCGTGAAGCATGGAGGAGGAAGTGTGATGGTGCTTTGCTGGTGACACTGTCAGTGATTTATTTAGAATTCAAGGCACACTTAACCAGCATGGCTACCAATGCATTCTGCAGTGATACGCCATCCCATCTGGTTGGCGCTTAGTGGGACTTTCATTTGTTTTTCAAAAGGACAATGACCCAACACTCCTCCAGGCTGTGTAAGGACTATTTGACCAAGAAAGAGAGTGATGGAATGCATCAGATGACCTGGCCTCCACAATCACCCAACCTCAACCCAATTGAGATGGTTTGGGATGAGTTGGACTGCAGAGTGAAGGAAAAGCAACCAACAAGTACTGTGTGCAACGCTGTCATCAAGGCAAAGGGTGGCTACTTTGAAGAACATAAAATATAAAACATATTTTGATTTATTTGACACTTTTTTGGTAACTACATGATTCCATATGTGTTATTTCTTAGTTTTGATGTCTTCACTATTATTCTACAATGTCCAAACGTTTGACTGGTACTCTATATACATTCATTTTTTCAACTGGTACCGGGGGACCTTCAGAGTCTTGTGAAGCCTATGGGCGTCCTAGAGAGACTCATCTTTCCTCAAAACAACCATCATGTACGTGTTCATGAGAGTCTCACCTTTCCACAGACGGGTCATATTAGTGTTTAGTCAAACTGTTCGGACGCTACAGACAGAAGCTGGCAGATTGGCTGTGCCGACTTCAAACGATTCCCAAGACGCTTGTAGGGATCGTAGAGCAAAACAGAGTGTCATCTTTCCATATAGGAGTCATAATTGTTTTGTAGGCCAAACCATTCGGACACTACAGATGAGAAGATCGATATTCAGGATGTGTCGTGGTCTGACACGGCTCCAGCTCTGTCACATTTCAGATGTGAAAGTGTGACATCGGAGTATACGGTGGATTGAGACGCATCCAATGCAAAGAAATTGATACCTCTAGCTGAAACTGACAGATTTTATGGGGATTTTTTTATTACGCTAACTAGATTTCCACGGGTGCGCGGACATCGACTCCAACATGAATGCTTTAAGCACTCATTTTGGAACACTTAGTGTTGTCCTCACGAGCCACGACTGCTTGATTTGGGACTTCCTTGAGAGCTTAGGCCGAAAATAAATGACGTGGTTTCAGTTATAGGGAGTGAGTGTTTTCACACTGGCCTATTTTGTATGGTACTCACAGGTCCATGGTTCCTGGAGATACAAAGATCAAACTGAAGCCTGCTGGAATCATATAACAATGTACAGACAGCACACATTTTTTCAATACATTCACACAGTATGTAGTCTTACTATCAGTTACAATATAGGCTAGGCATTCTGGCATATCTATTCATATTGCTTGGATCTGATTGATTTTCCCGGTAATATGGGCTGGATCCTGTACGACTGAGATGGGGATAAACTGGATTTAAGACACCAGGAGCAATCAGAAGAAATCAGAAAAAGCAGTCCTCAATCCTACAAGATCACAGCCACCGGTCTTCATTTCCTATACTGAACAGCCCAAAGATAGTCTGGTAACTTTTTACCTGTACAGCGGTGATGAGAGATTTGAGGGAATTGTTTTGCTCTGTTTGAAAAATAACAAGAAAGGGAAAAGAAAAAACCTCCCACCAGCACTTAGTCTTGCTATGGAAGTCCAATTAAGAGAAAATGTGGGGCAAAAATGCTTTGCTCCGACCAAACTCTACGCCACTCCCACGGACGTTAGTTCATTCTACGCTTATGACTACCTCTTAAGTACCTCCCCAATGATTTCTAGAACGCAAACACATTCTAACCGTTCTGATTGGTCCCTGAATCCGATGGCTTAGGCCAGAGACAGAACACAAGAGGGCAAAGCAACGTTTAAAAATAAATTGTCATTTGCTTTGGTACTCTGATTGGTTAGAGATGATCCAACCGCTGATGACTTTGTTTAGTACAACGCCCCTCATTTTCAGGTCACCACAAACTCATTTAATGATGGCAATCTCACACTGAAGTATGTAGCGAACATTGAGCAGCGAATGAGTTTTGGGCTTTGGTAGAATAACAGGCCCTTTGGGCACTTAGTTACAGCTCGGTTATCAAAACAATAACAAATGCTTTTTTTATTAACGTTGCTTTGAATCACAAGGCCCCACAATTCATTAACCATGAAGGAACTGGCTGGATTAAAGTAATGGTTTCTGCAAAAGACTAACCGTTTTCTGGTGTTCATTTTCTCCCCATTCTGAGTCCAAGGGTGTCCTCTTCTTTTTGATGTTTTAATGCATTTTGGAGATTGAATGTCTTTTTGGGCCATTACCTCTGTTGGATTTCTTCTGCTTCCTCCAGTGTGTGAGATAAGAAGTCCAGGGTGTTGTGCTGGTAGTGCAGGTGTAACGGATGTGAAACGGCTAGCTTAGTCAGCGGTGGTGAGCTCTAAATAGCGTTTCAATCGGTGACGTCACTTGCTTTGAGACCTTGAAGTAGTGGTTCCCCTTGCTCTACAAGGGGAACCATGGGTAACGATGGGTAACGATGCTTCGTGGGTGACTGTTGTTGATGTGTGCAGAGGGTCCCTGGTTCGCGCCAGGTATGGGCGAGGGGACGGTTTAAAGTTATACTGTTACACAGGCGAGGACTGTTGTCTCTGTAGAACTGACTGAACCAGCACCTGTGTTTCTGGATGGTAGAGTTCTCCACCTGTAGGGGTTTAGAGATGTCCTTCTTATTGTTCCAGATCATCACGTCCCACTCAAACTGGGATACAAACAGTCAGAACAAAAAACTGTTAGTTACACATCAAAACCTTCAATAAAGAGTGATGATTTTGAAAAGAATGTTCACATAAAAAGCAAAAAATTGCCAATTAGTGACTTTTTAAGCTTTTATTCATTTTCAGAAATGTTGGTCAATTCTATTTTTTGTTTTGTTAGGTTCTGAACAAACAGAGTGAATGAAAACTCAAACAGACAACTAGAAAAAGCTCAAACCCAAGAAGTTTATTCAACCCACTAGGTGCTTCAGCTACGAACACAACATACAAGTCACACAAGCACATATTTATACCTTGCGACTAGGCAGAGTTGCTGTACCTCCTTGCATGTCTAAGAAAAACACTGCTTCTCTGTTGTTAGGCAGAAACACAGTAGGTTCATCTTATTGGTATTGTCATGGCCCTGCCTAAATCTAGTACCCTTATGGGCATGGAAATGTGTGTGTGTGTGTGTCAGATAGGACTGTAATCAGATGGTCTTTGAAGTGGACCCCTCCCAGCAGTGTCTTCTCTCTTCAACTGTTGACCTTATCTCGAGTTGAGTTCCACATCCCCCATGGTCCTAGTTCCTCAGCAGCTGACCTGCCTCGTGAAGAATTTAAACTAGACTGTTGCTCTTTGTCTCCCCCTTAGGAACATTCACATTCAACAATCACATACAGAATATTAACTTTATGCACTTACCCTTTTCTCACTCACTTCCATACACAAAGTTCCTCTTTACCCTTCCTTGACCCCCAACATATACATTCCTTATACATATTAAAGTAATCACTGTTCTGGTATGGTAACATGAATAAGCATATTTCAAGCTTGAATCCAACAGTTTAATGAACTTGTGGAAGAGACTGGTGTGTTCCCCCATCTCATCATGGCATGGGGTTGTTAAATGACAGACATGTATTTCGTTGAAACCTTTCACTAGATGGTTTCATTTCAGAGACAATCACATGTTGATGCAAAAGGAGATATATCCACCTCACTCTCAGAGAATAAAGTATCATTTCAATGGATTACACAGTCAAATGTGACAAATAATGACATTTATAATGAAGAACCGTACAAATGATTTGTGACATCAATATTTAAAAAATTTATAGAAAAAAATGAATCATTACAATATGAGATCTGGGCTCTGGTCAAAAGTAGTGCACTATATAGGGAATAGGTTGCCATTTGGGACAAGACCCTAACTCTAACCAAACACTATATCATGAGGCTAGATTTATGATGTGTTGAATTTAAACAGTATGTTAAATATACAGGGTACGAACGTTCCATTCAGCTAAACAAACGGGTGTGGAGTTTTTCAACCAAATCAATGAATTAAAAACCTGAGGACAGTAATATTTTACACAAACATAAAGGTACCCATAAGCTTTTTTTCTGATGAAAAAACACAACAGTGAAGAATTGGTGGATATAGCGTTTTGGAAATAAAATCTTTATATTTTTGACCATATATTCACCAAATTATGACTAATTGAATATGAATAATGCCCAGCATATGCAGTTACAAAACAACCAAATGTTTCCTGATCTGTTTTATATCTCTCAGATATAGGAGAGACACTTCAGAACAAACTTCCCTTTTATATTATTTTGGGACTATCTGTTGTACTATGTAGTGAATCTGTTATTCAATGTATGGGCTAATAGCAGTAAGGACCCCCAAAAATTAGATATATTTTTTTTATACTTCAAGGGGTATTAAAATTCTAAATCAAATAGCTAAATGATCCTCGATATGAATTCATTAAAACAATTCCATATAGCTTAGGGCTTAGACTCTGAGAGGTTAAGGATACTAATGAGGTGTATGAATTGACATGCATATTGATATTCGTCTTGTTTGTAATATGATTTATCACATTGAGAACGGTTGGACCATTGGCTGCTCTGGTAGAAGATGGAGTGGGACACAGTGCAGTAGAGGCTCCACGGGCGTCACAAATGTACACAATTCTGGGTGGAGCTAAATGGACCTTTCATCAACACATTTAATTGGCTTATATTGCTGGGCACATCAGACTGAAACACTGTTATTGATACTAAACTAAGGTGAATGCTAATTGCTTTCTATGATGAGTGTTTGGATACTATTCCTTGTTCTGTCTCTACAGCACCCAGGGACCACACTCTCCAACCCCAGATGACCTAAGACAGAGTTCTAGGTCATCTCCACACTGCCAAAGGGCTTGTTCAGCATCATCATACTGGCTGAGGCAGCTTGTTTGGAAGCAGCCGTGTACACAGGTCCAAAGCACAGTCAAGCGAAAACAAGAGGTGGAAAAGCTGTCTGAATGGCCAGTTTATTCCTTGGAGACAGTGACATATATCTAAGCTGACAGAGAGGCTAAAAGCAAGAGCAGTCTTTGCACTGGGTGGCCTTGGCTGACACACTTCAGCTGTGTTTTATGACTGAATGCATCACCCAAGTGACATCATTTTCTAAACACTATCTAGTGCTGCCCTGGGGGCAGTCTGTCTTCCTGTCTGTCTGTCTGCCTGTCTGTGGGCAGTGGTGTAAAGTACTTAAGTAAAAATACTTGAAAGTACTACTTCAGTAGTTTTCTGTACTTTACATTACTATTTATATATATATTTTTAACGATTTTTACTTTTACTTCACTACATTCCTAAAGAAAATAATGTACTTTCTACTCCATACATTTTCCCTGACACCCAAAAGTACTCATTACATTTTGAATGCTTAGCAGGACAGGAACATTTTCTAATTCACACACTTAAAGAGACAATCCCTGGCCATCCCTACTGCATCTGATCTGGCGGACTCACTAAATACAAATGCTTTGTTTGCTAATTATGAGTGTTGCTGTGTGCCCCTGGCTATCCGTAACAAAAATGTAAAGAACATTGTGCCGTCTGGTTTGCTTGATATAAGGAATTTGAAATTATTTGTATTTATACTTTTACTTTTGATACTTAAGGATATTTAAAACCTAATAGTTTTGGACTTTTACTCAATAGGATTTTACTAGGTGACTTTCAATTTTACTTGAGTCATTTTCTATTAAGGTATCTTTACTTTTAATCAAGTATGAAAATTGGGTACTTTTTCCACCACTGTCTGTGAGTGATCATCTGTACCTGTCGAGCCACTACATCCACATCCAGTAGAGGCCAGTGGCGTCCAAACACAGCAAGGGCATGTGCCACCAGCATCTGGGAGCAGTGCTTAGTGGGCTCAGACTCAGATTCCTATTGCATCTTGAATACACACACACACACACACACACACACACACACACACACACACACACACACCATTAAGGCACCATTTAAAGAAGTTCTACATGTATATACAGTATAACTAGGGCCCAGAGTGCGAAGTTCACATAGTCAGGAAGCTCTTAGCTTCCAGTCATACCTTACAAACTCCAAGGTCTTGCTGTTGGTGTAGTGCAGGTCAACCCCAGTCACAATGCCTGGTGTGTGCAGGTGGGCCAGGTGGGCAAAATCTACTGCATTCTCAGGGATCTCCTACAGCGGACCGTCACAGAGAGGAAAAGGCACAGCTGGCTCTCTATTTATAAGTCAAAGTCTTGAGGATTTACATAATAGCACACATCCAGTGGCAATTTTAGCAAGAAAAACTTGGTGGGCAAACACATTTTTTTTTGTTTTTTTTGGGGGGGGGGGGCATGCCAGCAAAGCCACAACACAACACTAAACATTACATTAATTGCACTGTAACAGAGAAAAACAGTGACCACAAACTGTTAGGGCCTACATAAAGCTGTCCCAACAGCAGAGTCCCAACACCTTACCACTGCTACACCTGGCTATCAGCGGAGCCTTGTCTGGCAGCGAAACAATTCATTCAGCCTCATTTACTGCCTTTAAAAAAAACACAGCTGATATGGCAGACTTGCTTAAACAAATGTGGTTTCTAATGACAATTGAGATGTACAAACTATGACATAAGGGGAGGACAAACAGATAAGAGGAAATCCGTCATTTCGATTAAGACATTAAAGAGCAAGCTAGGACAGACGTGGTCAATATAACTATTTGTTCAGTACTTTTGAAATGTACAGTGACAGAATTCAGAACATGGGCCATTCTTACAGTGTTCTCCCTGTACACCAAGACAGAACCGTAAGACAAAAAAAGGGGGCATATAAGCAGACATTGAAAGCTATTACAAAATTATTTGATGACATTTCTCTAAAACAGGTTATAGGCTACATGTGCACCACTATGTCAGAACAGTAGGCAAAAGGGGGGGAAATATACCAAATTATTAGTGTGAGGGACATGGTCTACTAACAGCTTACTTCACAACATACACTTAGTATTACTTTCTTAGCTACAGTATACATATCTCCCTGGCATATTATGTAATTTATGTAATTTATGCAGCAGCGTACAAGATATTTTGGACTCACCTTGTTGGGCTGTGCTCACTTGAACAGGAAGGTGGCGCAGCTGTCCTTTGTGGGCACATTCTGTCATAAAAATGTGGCATCAAAATCTGGCATTCTCTGGATTTATGGTGCTTTGAAGACAACTGGGAGCTCGCAAAAAAAAAGTATAAACATGATGATGTCAGTGATCTTCAGGTCGGAGCTTTAGAAGAGTTCAGAGTTCCCGACTTACAATTCAGAGTTGGATGACCGTTCAAAATGTATTTTCCCAGTCTGAGCATGTTTTTTGAACTCACTGAAGTCAGATTTCCCAGTTCTGAGTTAACAGTTGTTTTTTTGATGACAATGATTGAATAGGATTTCCCAGGAGATTGTCGACTTGATTCATGAGGATGACTGCTAGCTAAGATTTAGAAAGTATGATGTTGACATGATCAGTCCAATCAAAGCTACTGTAGATATAACGTGATTTGAAGTAATTTTGTCTGTGGCCAATGACCTTGAGCTTTCTTGGATGGGCACTTCTAATGTAACTCCCCATGAGTGATAACACTGATATTTGAAAATAAAATAAACCTCAACCTGACACAATAAATTCGATTTTGGCTAAACAAACCAACAGTTAAAAATAAGTAAATAAATGAACATATCTAGCAATGGCACAATGAAGTCACAGTCACTGCAGAAAATTACCAACCGCTACGCTCCGTATTTTCCGCTGGCTGCCCGACCACCACAGAAAGCTCTGCGCTACGCTGAAACGCCTGCATTTCGGAGCTGCCTTACTCAAGAACGCAGCCTCCAGTATTTATGCTGCAGTAGTTTATGTGTCGGGGGGCTAGGGTAAGTTTGTTATATCTGGAGTACTTCTCCTGTCCTATTCGGTGTCCTGTGTGAATTTAAGTGTGCTCTCTCTAATTCTCTCTTTCTCTCTTTCTTTCTCTCTCTCGGAGGACCTGAGCCCTAGGACCATGCCTCAGGACTACCTGACATGATGACTCCTTGCTGTCCCCAGTCCACCTGGCAGTGCTGCTGCTCCAGTTTCAACTGTTCTGCCTTATTATTATTGGACCATGCTGGTCATTTATGGACATTTGAATATCTTGTCCATGTTCTGTTATAATCTCCACCCGGCACAGCCAGAAGAGGACTGGCCACCCCACATAGCCTGGTTCCTCTCTAGGTTTCTTCCTAGGTTTTGGCCTTTCTAGGGAGTTTTTCCTAGCCACCGTGCTTCTACACCTGCATTGCTTGCTGTTTGGGGTTTTAGGCTGGGTTTCTGTACAGCACTTTGAGATATCAGCTGATGTACGAAGGGCTATATAAATAAATTTGATTTGATTTGATTTGAAAAAGAGACTGGGTTTGTATGCAGCTTAATTAACTCAATTATTTTGTATTTGTTTTTACATTGTTTGCAAACTAATATGCCTCCTTCACTCACGCCGCCAAGCTTACCCTAGTAAAACTGACTATCCTACCGATCCTCGACTTCGGCGATGTCATCTACAAAATGGCTTCCAACACTCTACTCAGCAAACTGGATGCAGTCTATCACAGTGCCATCCGTTTTGTCACTAAAGAGCCTTATACCACCCACCACTGCGACTTGTATGCTCTAGTCGGCTGGCCCTCACTACATATTCGTCGCCGGACCCACTGGCTCCAGGTCATCTACAAGTCCATGCTAGGTAAAGCTCCGCCTTATCTCAGTTCACTGGTCATGATGGCAACACCCATCCATAGCACGCGCTCCAGCAGGTGTATCTCACTGATCATCCCTAAAGCCAACACCTCATTTGGCCGCCTTTCGTTCCAGTACTCTGCTGCCTGTGACTGGAACGAATTGCAAAAATCGCTGAAGTGGGAGACTTTTATCTCCCTCACCAACTTCAAACATATCTGAGCAGCTAACCGATCGCTGCAGCTGTACATAGTCTATTGGTAAATAGCCCACCCATTTTCACCTACCTCATCCCCATACTGTTTTTATTTATTTACTTTTCTGCTCTTTTGCACACCAATATCTCTACCTGTACATGACCATCTGATCATTTATCACTCCAGTGTTAATCTGCAAAATTGTAATTATTCGCCTACCTCCTCATGCCTTTTGCACACATTGTATATAGACTCCCCCTTTTTTTCTACTGTGTTATCGACTTGTTAATTGTTTACTCCATGTGTAACTCTGTGTTGTCTGTTCACACTGCTATGCTTTATCTTGGCCAGGTCGCAGTTGCAAATGAGAACTTGTTCTCAACTAGCCTACCTGGTTAAATAAAGGTGAAATAAATAAATAAATAAAAATTAAAATGTGACACGTATTAATGCCAAAATAACATGCAAAACAGGCAACCACCCCGCTGAATGACGGGTCGCCACTGCACACACCTAAAGTAATCATATGGTAAAACAAAAATCTAAACAAGTATAAAATAAGTACTTTTTCCTTATCAAACACACAACAGAAAACAAACCTCTATGTTTGCGTTGATGAAGTGCTCCGTGCATCCCTGGTAGACCCATTCCCCCTGTGTGAGCTTTGGTACCATCCAGCGCGGTTCCTCTCCGTCACAGTGGAACCACACCAGAACCTGACCGCTGGTCTCCATACTGGGACAGCAGGGCACCTTGGATCAACAAGGATCAACTGAGAGAAAAAACACATTATTATATTTCTCTAGATGACACATCAATCTATTTTAAAATGTAACTTAAGACATTACACTGTTTATAATCTTGGTGCAAAGAACCAAATCAACTAATAATGTTAAGGCTGTCACGAAAGATGACTTAGTTGACAGACATCGAATCCCATTTTGTTTGCTGGATACATTATAAACATAGTTAAATTACATTGAGTTAGTCATGGCTTCTCACCTTTCTCTGCATAGGGATCCTCACACACTTCCCGTCTTCCCTCCGGCACTGCCAGCTGTGGAACGGGCACACTATGCTCTGTCCCACCACATGCCCCCCTACTGCCAGATTGGCACCCAGGAAGGGGCAGTAGGCATCCACAACGCAGGCTTTGCCCTCTGTGCCCCGAACACTGCCACCTGCTCATCTGGGAGGAAAACAGATTTGGGAAAGGAGGTCAAAGTAACCTGTGAGGAGTTGAGTCTTCAAATGAAATGACTACTACAATAAAATACTTGAAATATCCTCTTGAAGTCAGTTCAGACACCTAAGTTATTGAGTCAGCGTTATACTCTTTGACGGACAGCTCAAAATATGTGAAAAGGCTGCATTTCTCTTTAAATCCACAGGATGTCACCAGTAAAAATATCAGGAAGCTTTAGGCACCAATACCACATTAAGCCATTGCCCTGCCCTGCGTAGTGAGCAATCAGATTGAGACAGTGCAGGATTGGAGACAGAACCAAAAGCCAAGTCGCAACCCATCTGGCTCAGACCCCGACTGTGACCCCAGGTAGCTAAGATTACCTTCAGATTAAAATAAATAAATAATTTTAAAAAGCCACCGGACCGTCACTAAGGTTAAGATACAGTGGCCCTGGGAATGCTTGGCAGTGAGAAGGCACTCCTGGTTAATGCCCTGCCACCCCAAGGAGAGCAGCTAAGTAGAGCACACCATGACTGTAAATACACTCGCTGCAGAACAGAATTAGACAGCCTGCAAAAGTTGACTGAGATAGATTGAGAAGAGTGTCCTAGACTGACTGTGTACTGAATAAAACTGACAGATTTTCAGGGCTAATTGTATAGACCACAACGGAACATGTCAAACATTGGTTTGGGTCAGCAGAATCTGGGACAGGCTCTTACTGTTGCCTGGATAACTGGCACAGATTAATCAACAAGGAAAACTGATTGGATATGCAAAAAGTCATCAATGTAAGGCAATTTCATATTTTTTTTTGGGGGGGGGGGATTTCACATTAAATTCACATTAGTTGACAACTCAACCAAATGGAAATCAAAACTAAATGTTTAAATGACGTCTGTGCCAGTGAGAACTGAGCATCAATCATTTTAGACAAGGACATTTTGAAATATAAATGCCAAATATCCTGTGAACTAGTGGTACTGGGGAGAACTGAAGAATGATTAATCCCGTAACAGGGGGAGATTTATCTAACTTTCACTGACATGATTTGAGTCAAGTATGGCAGCATACACTGTCAATACAAAGAAAATGGAGGACTATCCAATTGTCTTTTTTTTCTTTAAAGGAGCTGTGTGGCCAAAACTTTAACAATTACTGGTCTCCTTTTAAACTTCATTTACACTGTGTATACCAAACATTAGGAACACTTTCCTCGTCACTACAGTCCCTGGTTTGTATCCAGGCTGAATCACATCCGGCTGTGATTGGGAGTCCCATAGTCACTACAGTCCCTGGTTTGTATCCAGGCTGTATCAGAATTTGTTCTCAATTGACTTGCCTAGTTAAATAAAGGTTAAATACAACAACAAAAAATTGAGTTGCACCCCCTTTCGCCCTCAGAACAACCTCAATTCGTCAGGGCATGGACTCTACAAGGTGTCAAAAGTGTTCCACAGGGATGCTGGCCCATGTTGACTCCAATGCTTCCCACAGTTGTGTCAAGTTAGCTAGATGACGTTTGGGTGGTCATCCTATGTCTGCAGGATGAAAACCTTGCAAGATAACTAAAACAGTTGATTTAACGAATCAGTGGGTCTGTTTGACAGGTTGTGACTTTAATTAATGCCACCCACTCACCTCAATTGATCTAATCTCGGCCCCTTGAATAGAAGTATGTCAGATTCACAATGAATTGCTGTGTGAAGAGCATTAGACTTGTAGGATTGGACAGCTAAGGTGTGTTGTCAGACTTCACCCACAGTAGAGGCTTGGGCAACCAACCCAACACTTGGGCAACCAAGACTAGCCTGACAAAACACCGCCCTCCACCTCCTGTCCGTCTGCTTTACTTACTGAAAAACTGCTTCATTTGATTTGTTCAACTTCTTAAGGTATAGGGGGCAGCATGTTCACTTTTGAATAAATAGCATGCCCAATTTCAACTTCCTGCTACTTATGCCAAGAATATATGATATGCATATTATTAGTAGATTTGGATAGAAAACACTCTGAAGTTTCTAAAACTGTTTGAATCATGTCTGTGAGTATATTTATTTTTTTATATTTCTATTTAACCAGGCAAGTCAGTTAAGAACAAATTCTTATTTTCAATTTTCATGGAACTAACAGTACTAACTGGCAGTTAACTGCCTGTTCAGGGGCAGAACAACAGATTTGTACCTTGTCAGCTTGGGGGTTTGAACTCACAATCTTCCAGTTATTAGTCACACGCTCTAACCACTAGGCTACCCTGCCGCCCCATATAACAGAACTTAGGTAAATATACCCACTGAAATCAACTAATAAGACACAGGTGTAAACAATAAGACAGACAAAAACAAAAAGGAAAAATGGATGGGTGGCAGCTAGTAGGCCAGTGACGACGACTACCGAGCACCGCCCGAACAGGGAGAGGAGCCACCTTCGGTGGAAGTCGTGACACTAGCATTCCTGTTTAACACTAACTGAAGTTTATTTAGTGCTTTCTCTTTATAGTCAGAGAGTAGAGCATCGAGGTAGTCTAATCTAGAAGCATGGATTAGTTTTTCTGCATGATTTTTGGAAAAAACGTTTCTGATTTTTGCAATGTTACGAAGATGGAAAAAAGCTGTCTTTGAAATATTTTTTATATGTTCCTCAATAGAGAGATCAGGGCCCAGAGTAACGCTGAGGTCCTTCACAGTTTTATTTGAAATTACTGCACAACCATCAAGATTAATAGTCAGATCTCTTTGTTTCTTCGGACCTAGAACTAGCATCTCTGTTTTGTCCCAGTTTAAAAGTAAAACATTTGCCGTGAAAGTTGACATTGTGTTTCCGAATGACATTTTCAAGAGGTAGAATATATAGTGGAAACAATAGTGGTCCTAACATGGAACTTTGAGGAACACCGAAACATACAATTGATTTGTCAAAGGCCAGTCCATCCACAAAGACGAACTGATATCTTTTCTGTCAGATAAGATCTTAACCAGGCAAGAACTTGTCCATGTAGACCAATTAAGGTTTCCAATATCTCCAACAGAATGTGGTGCTCTATGGTGTGAAAAGCAGCAGTAAGGTCTAGGAGCACGAGGACAGATGCAGAGCCTTGGTCTGACGCCAGAGCCTTGGTCTTCACGAGTGCAGTCTCAGTGCTATGATAGGGTCTAAAATCATTTTAGAGGAATGGGAGATTTTATATGGGCAGATAGTTTTTAAAACATTTTGCAGGTCAAGTTTTGGCTTTTTCAAGAGAGGCTTTATTACTGCCACTTTTAGTGAGTTTGGTACACATTCGGAGGATAGGGAGCCATTTATTATCTTCAACATAGGGGGGGCAAGTACAGGAAGTAGTTCTTTCCATAGTTTAGTTGGAATAGGGTCCAGTATGCAGCTTGGTTTAGTTGCCATGATGACTATATTCATGAATGTGTCAAGAGGTACAGGATTCCAAAACTTGATTTTCTCCATTGATCCTAGGTCCTGGCAGTTCTGCACAGACTCAGGACAACTGAGCTTTGGATAAATATGCAGATTCAAAGACAAATCTGTAATTTGCTTTCTAATGATCATGATCTTTTTGTCAAAGAAGTTCATTAATTAGTCACTGCACAAGTGAAAACCATCCTCTCTTGGGGAATGCTGCTTTTTAGTTAGCTTTGCAACAGTATCAAAAATACATTTTGAATTGTTCTTATTCTCCTCAATTAGGTTGGAAAAATAGGATGATCGAGCTTCAGTGAGGCCTCTTTGATATTGTACAGAACTGTCTTTCCAAGCTAGTCGGAAGACTTCTAGTTTGGTGGAGCGCCAATTCCGTTCCAATTTTCTGAAAGCTTGCTTCAGTCCTCTGGTATTTTCTGTATACCAGGGAGCTAATTTCTAAGGATTTTTGTTTTTAGGGGTGCGACTACATCTAGGGTATTATGCAAGGCTACATTTAGATCCTCAGTTAGGTGGTTAACTGATTTTTGTACTCCGACATCATTGGGTAGGTTGAGGGAGTCAGGAAGGGCATCTAGGAATCTTTGGGTTGTCTCAGAATTTATAGCATAGCTTTTGATGATCCTTGGTTGGGGTCTGAGCAGATTATTTGTTGCGATTGCAAAAGTAATAAGATGATGGTCTGATAGTCCAGGATTATGAGGAAAAACATTTAGATCCACAATATTTATTCCACGGGACAAAACCAATATTCGATATTAATATGACTGTGGAATTGAGAAGGTCTGGAGAGATGTTTGTACAAAACCACTGAGTCGATGATGGCTCCTAAATCCTTTCGGAGTGAGACTATGGACTTTTCAAAGTGAATATTGAAGTCACCATTTAAAAAAATGTATATCTACCATGACTACAAGGTCCAATAGGAATTCAGGGAACTCAGTGAGGAATGCCGTATACAGCTCAGGAGGCCTGTAAAAAGTACCTATAAAAAGTGATTGAGTAGGCTGTATAGATTTCATGATTACAAGCTCAAAACACAAAAACACAGTCATTTTTGGGGGGTAAATTTACATTTGCTGTTGTAAATGTAAGCAACACCTCCACCTTTGCAGGATGCGCAGGGGATATGGTGTCACGCCCTGGTCAAAGTATTTTTGTGTTTTTTCTTCATGTATTGGGTCAGGCCAGGGTGTGGCATGGAGTTTTTGTATTGTGGTGTGTTTTGTCTTGGGGTTTTGGTGTGTAGATATTTGGGATTGTAGCTAGTGGGGTTTTCTAGCAAAGTCTATGGCTGTCTGGAGTGATTCTCAATCAGAGGCAGGTGCTTATCGTTGTCTCTGATTGGGAACCATATTTAGGCAGCCATATGCTTTGAGTTTGTGGTGGGTGATTGTCCTTAGTGTCCTATGTGTACTCTTTGTTAGTTTGCACCAGATAGGCTGTTTCGGTTTCGTTTCTTGTTTTTGTAGTGTTCGTGTAGTTCGTGTTTCTTTGTTTTATTAAACATGAATCGCAATCGACACGCTGCAGTTTGGTCCGACTCTCCTTCATCACCACTAGAAAACCGTAACATATGGTCACTAGTGTAACCAGGAGGAGAGGCCTCATTTAACACAGTAAATTCATCAAGCTTGAGTCATGTTTCATTCAGGCCAGTCACATCAAGATTATGATCAGTGATTAGTTAATTTACTATGACTTCCTTGGAAGTGAGGGATCTAACATTAAGTAGCCCTATTTTGAGATGTGAGATATCTCAATCTCTTTCAACAATGACAGGAATGGAGGAGGACTTTATTCTAATGAGATTGTTAAGGCGAAGACTGCCATGTTCAGTTTTGCCTAACCTAGATCGAGGCATAGACACAGTCGCCAATGGGGATAACTGAGCTGACTACACTGACTGTGCTAGTGGCAGACCCCAATAAGCTGGCAGGCAGGCTGACAGTGGAGCTAGGCAATGTTGATGGATAAGATGAGAGCACCCCTCCAGCTAGGATGGAATCCGTCACTCCTCAGCAGAACAGGCTTGGTCTTGTTGACGGAGTGACGGAGACTCATCACTTCCCTTAACTGGGAGGGGGCCAGAGACAATTAATTGATGCCGACATATCTTTATTGCTAATTTACACGCTGAAGATATGTTGCGTTTGGTGACCTCTGTCTGGTGACTGGTTTTCTCAGGAGTCCCTAAAACATTAAACAACACAAATTACAATTTCATACTCATGTCACAACGCCCATAAAGCTTGCTAGCTAGCTGGCTAATGTTAGCTAGTCAGCTAGCTTGCTTTATGACAAAAATATGCATAATAATTTGTCTCTACACTAACTAACATATTCCTCTCAACTGTACATTTGTTGTATGATTTGTTATGATATTAGAATTACTTACATTTGCTTCCATCCTAGCATTTTTGTCAGTCATCTTTTCTGAAGAAAATTTCCATGGTTGGGTTGCATAGTGTCAAATTCGTCGTGGAAACCACTCAATATCATTGGTCATCGCCCTGCTACTGGTGATTTGCATACTGTTGGGAAATGCTGACCTTTTTCACTGTCTCCCACACCACATTTGCGCTGCCTAATGACCCACCGACTACTCCGCTTCTCACCGGTTTCCTTCCATTGAAAATGAATGCGAAGCAGTGTTTCACCACACGGTACCATGTGCTAGTGTACATGAGCCATTAGCTAACTAACTAGGTTGCTAGTTAGGGACACTGTGTGCTAGCTAGCTAGCTAGAATGCTATTTAGCTAGCTAGAACACAATGTCGCCCCTGCCTCCCGCCTGCTATGTACCGGACTAGCTGGCTAAGCTAGCACACAGTGTCCTTTGCTCCCATCTGCCCTTGCCGTCGTTAACAGAACTGCGGGAAAGGACACTGTCTACCGGTGTACTGCTCCCGCCCCTTCTTCTATGGGGTTTATCGGCGGCTGGCATCCAAAATTATTGTGTATTAACACCATCTATTTTCATGGAATGTTCTACCTATCCATTTTAGAGAAGCAGACTCGGCTGACCAACAAGATCGAGAAGATCCAGTGCCTAGCACCTTCTGTCATTGGTCCTGAATTGATGGTTAAGGTGTATGCTGTTTTAATGAGCGCATCTTGGGCTACCAGTCATCGTGGGGCTTCTCTTCAACAATGAATGCTTTCTTATGTGCAAAATGACAGTTGTTGCCAATATGATGCATTTCAGATAGGCCTACGTTTTTGTATATGTTGTATGTAGGATCAATACCGTGTGTAGACAAACTTTAACTCTGTTATCATTCATTTGCATTACACAGTTATTGTATGATAGGCTACTGTAAAAGGGATGTCAATACGATGAAAATGACACTTGTTCACCCCCTGCCTGCTCTCTTGCTATAGCGTGTGTGTGTTGCTCTCAGAATAGGCATTTACTCTTATTCACGGCAGATTCAAATGACCTACTGCCATGTAGGACATTTCACATCAGCTATGACTATAGAATATGCACTTAGTTTGATTTAGTTTGCTTTTCTGAAGCTCTCCAGCACAGAAAATATTGCGCAACTGGAGAAGTAGCAGCTTGGTTATACACATTGCATAGTGTCATAAATTCAACAGAAATGTAGCCTATAGTTTTAAAAAACTTCTTAGGGATAGCCCCCTTTTTTTCCATTTTCGCTTAAAATGACATACCAAATCTAACTGCCTGTAGCTCAGGCCCTGAAACAAGGATATGCATATTCTTGGTACCATTTGAAAGGAAACACTTTGAAGTTTGTGGAAATTTGAAAGGAATGTAGGAGAATATAACACAATAGATCTGGTAAAAGAAAATACAAAGAAGAAACTAAACTTTTTTTTTCTACCACTATCTTTGAAATGCAAGAGAAAGGTCCCAGTTCTAGCCATCACTCTGGTTGCAATTCCGACGGTGTCCATAAGATGGCAGCAGTGTATGTGCAAAGTTTCATATGGACGACTTGAAGTATGAGTTAACTACATGACATTTAGTGTGAAGTCACCTAGGTACATTTGGGCAAATCGTGAAGGAGGCATTTGCATTCATATTACATTTTTCTGCAAGAATATCGTCAAAGCTGTATACTTGGACTTTGATTTAGCTTTTCCAGTATTAATAGCCATATTATAAGTTCAACATTTGCAAAACAATCAGTTTTCATAACCTCATAACTCTGAATAGTCTTATAATTTTTGTCCAAAAGGAAGAGGCATGCTGTCGCAAAAGGTTAGCACCAACATTTTGCGACAGACACAGGGTTTTACCGGATACTCCCATAAAACCAAGCTCATTGGCTATCTAGATAGCTTTGTTTGAACCCAATGGGTGCTTATTTGACAAAGATACAGTCGATCAAATGAAGATCGTCATCGGTGTGCCGTGAAAGTGCGTCTCTCTGACCAAATTTGTATCCTATAGGATATACTACACTCCTAATGATATAATGAAGTCTGGTTTATGTTCTAGGATCTCTGAGGAATACATACAAACGTAATTTAACTGCTTGAAACCATGTTTAGGGTTAGATTTCCACAGACTCCTTTCTTTGCATATTGAATGAGTGGAAATACAAAATCGATCATGCATGCTATATGGACCTTTTTAGGATTTAGGATTTGATCTAATAAAACAACACTTGATGTTATCTCTGGGACCCTTTGTATGATAAATCAGAGCAAGATTTCAGAATGTAAGTACACACTTCACCTTCAGAGGTGAATTTATCAAAACTATTGCAGTGAAAAAAGTGTTTTGTTGTTAGGAACTCTCCTCAAACAATAGTATGGCATTTGTTCGCAGTAATAGCTACTGTAAATTGGACAGTGCAATTATATTAACAAGAATTGAAGCTTTCTGCCAATATAAGACACTTATATGTACCGACATTTATTGTTTCTCTAAAATCTGCGATGGTGACACAAGGCGCTGCATGATTTACAGCTGTCCCGTTAAGGACGCCTACCCTTTAACAATATTTTTTAAATGTTGTATTTATTTAATGAAATGTGTGTGTATATATATATATATATATATATATATATATATATATATATATATATATATAACTCTAAGGTAAATTCTGATGATACAGCTTTGAGGAATAGGTCTACACCAACATACTGTTTCTTTCACCATCGGGATTTGATAAAAATGTGTATATTACTTGGTAGGAGTTAATAATGTCCATATAAGATCATTTCTTGATAAATACAAACAAAATACTCTGGACAGTATTAAAAACAGAAAACAGGGTAGACTTCTTAATTGCATTAATTTAATTTGTCAATAAAAAAAAATACAATCAGAAATGCATCTGGTAATACTTGCATTTGTGACATGACAAGAACAATTTGTATAGCTGTGAATGATGCATCAGGGAGCCTGTGCTCAGTGAGAGCTTTCTCAGACGGAGGGCAGGCTGGGAAAAATGTTAGACCACCAGTTCACAAAGCGCACCCTCATCTTCTCATGGACGTAGTTCTTGTTCATATGGGCATTGATCTCCAGGTACTTTTGCCCAGAGGTGGTGTATGCAGGCCAGGTCACAGGCACCTTCGACTCCCCGTTGTTGGGGTCTCTGTGGTGGGAAGGGGTTGATGGTAAGAAAAACATAATGGTGAGAACATTAGATATATTATAGTTTTCGTGAGGATAACATCCCTTATACAGTAATCCCATCCAGTGGGGGAGACAAAAACATGATTGCATTGCAGCTCTTTTTTACCCAGTCCTGGCGAAGTTGGTCCAGTAGGCAATCAAGTATCTGGAGACGTCACGGTGGCTGGGCCAGTATGCCAGGGGCGTTGTGAAGGGCTTGCCGAACACATACTGCAGGTCATCAGCATGGTCAGCCTCCATCCAGCTGGGGTAAGGTTGGACTATCCCGGCCATGCGGCTGGGCTCTGAAAAGAGGTAGGAGTAGGTGCGTGCAGATCTGGGGTGGAGCAGGAGAGGAGGAATTATTAGATATCAGATGTATTTCTAGGATGGGAAACAAACTGGGTGAGAAGGGCTGTGCTACAGTAACAATGAGGAAGACTCACCGGGCATTAGAGGCATGCAGGTAGAGAGCAACCTGGGTAGGAACCAGGAAGATGTAGTCAGTTTCGATCATAACAACAGTCTTCTTGATTGTCTTCTGGCTAGGGTCATCTCCCCAGTCAGCCGTGTACTCTGTGAAAGCGTTGTTTGTAGCGGCCTCTCCCTTCTTAGTCAAAGAACTCAAGAGCAGTTTCACATCTGACCTGTAGTGAGAAAGAGGAAGAGAGATGCACTAGATATAAAAAAAGTATGTGGAAACCCCTTGATATTACTGGATTTGGCTATTTCAGCCACACTAGTTGCTGACAGGTGTATAAAATCGAGCACGCTGCCATGCAGTCTCCATACACAAACATTGACAGTAGAATGGCCTTACTGAAGAGCTTAGTGACTTCCATTGTGGCACAGCCATTCTATTGTCAATGTTTGTCTATGGAGATAGGATGCCACCTTTCCAACTAGTCAGTTCATCAAATTTATGCCCTGATAGACCTGCCCCGTTCAACTGTCAGTGCTGTTATTATGAAGTGGAAATGTCTAAGAGCAACGACTGCTCAGCCACGAAGTGGTAGGCCACACAATCTCACAGAACAGGACCGCTGAGTGCTGCAGCCCGCAGCGTGTAAAAACTGTCTGTCCTTAGTTTCAACACTCACTACTGAGTTCCAAACTGGCTCTAGATGCAATGTCAGGACGAGAAATGGTTCATCCGGGGCTTCTTGAAATGGGTTTCCATGGCCGAGCAGCCACACACAAGCCTAAGAACCCCATGCGCAATGCCAAGCGTCGTCTGGAGTGGTGTAAAGCTCGCTGCCATTGGACTCTTGGACTGGAAATCCGTTCTCTTGAGTGATGAATCACGCTTCACCATCTGGCAGTCCGACGGAAGAATCTGGGTTTGATGGATGCTAGGAGAACGCTACCTGCCTCTATGCATAGTGCCAACTGTAAAGTTTGGAGGATGAGGAATAATGGTCTGTATCTGTTTTTCATGGTTCGGGGCAAAAACCCTTAGTTCCAGTGAAGGGAAATCTTAACGCTACATTATACAATGACATTCTAGATAATTCTGTGCTTCCAACTTTTTGCCAAGATTTTGGAGAAGGCCCCTCCCTGCTTCAGCCTGACAATACCCCTGTGCACAAAGTGAGAACCAGAAACCAGAAATGGTTTGTCGAGATCAAGTTGGAAAAACTTGATTGGCGGCTATTATAGCAGCAAAGGGGAAACCAACTCCATATTAAAGCCCATTACTAGGCAAGTCAGTTAAGAACAAATTCTTATTTTCAATGATGGCCTAGGAACAGTGGGTTAACTGCCTTGTTCAGGGGGAAAATAACAGATTTGTACCTTGTCAGCTTGGGGGTTTGAACTTGCAACCTTCCGGTTACTAGTCTAACGCTCTAACCACTAGGCTACCCTGCCACCCCAAATAAGATGTTCGACGAGCAGATGTCAACATACTTTTGGTTGTGTAGTGTATCTCTATATTGTTTTATGTCCCACGGATTCGTGAAGAAATATGACGAATAAAACAGGAATGTGACCCTGCCAGGTAGCTTTCATTCATACATAGCACCCAGCCTAGCTAATGCGATGCTGTGCAATATTCCTTATTTTTTATAACTTTTTTTTCTCTTTCCTCCATTTATTTAGTCATCCTAATTTTGGCCATCCTACAAGGGTAAAAACGTCAATGACTTTTGAATGGATGATGTTTTGGACCATTGGTTTTCTTAGAGGAGTTTCTACAAAATTGACACATTATTTTACCCATTGGTCAAAACATGCATTTTTGATTGGATACCCTAGAGATAAGGCCCAACAGATATATCAACCCCTTCTGAATCTCACTGTGTTAGGGACCTGGCTGAACTGATAACCCTGTCCTTTATTATTTGATTCTACTACTACTTGTTGGACTCAGTTGGTTCTGTAAAATCTGCAGTCCCATTTAAGCTACACCATGCACATGGCCAACACCGAACAGAGTGCCCTCTTCCTCCCAGGTAACCAATCAGCCCTCTTCCTCCCAGCCCATAGCATAGCCACTCACACGGGGACGTTTGCGCTTGGATTGTTGATATTGGGGATGTCCTGGCCAGCGAAGAGGTGGGCATCCATGCTGTTGACCCCGGCGAGGTAATCAATGTCAGCGGCGTTGTGGAACAGGTTACCTGGGTGATCAGGCAGGAAGTCTCCATCGATCACAGGGGAGAGGACCAGGTTGTCTACCATGGGGGCTAGAGAGACAGACATACCTCTTGATGCTATCGGCAGGACATGGCCATCACCAAATTACTGTGTAATTGTCATCTATAAAGGTATCATTACAGGCATCAACGCATGCAAATCACATCCTCCTCGGTGTCTTTCTCACAGCGTGCCACAGCCCTGTACATTAATCTCAGTGAATACTCACTGGAGGGAGAACCACCCAGGGCCGTGGTACCGGCCAGAGTGAGAACATTAGCGTCAATAAGTTTCAGGCAGGCCATCATCTGATCATCCTTGGGGCAGCCCACCTTCTCAGCAACCTAAAGAGACAGAAAGGGGGATGAGACATCCCTTTAACAGCCAATACCCCTCTCTGTCAGTCCATATTCTACCTCATTGTTACAGAAGTACACATACGTTCTCTGCAAAGGCACGGGGGTTCCTGTTGATAGCCCAGGGGCAGAGAGCAACACCACTCTGGGAGATTGCCCTGCGGATCAGCCCTTTGTTATGGGGAGAGAGTGTCTGTGTGGCGGTAAAGTACATTCAAACTCGAATTAGTACATTGCAATCAAACTCAAATTAGTACATTAGTACATCTGTACCTATATTTACTTACAATCATAACAGGAGAACCCTGCTTAATGCTTACACATATCCAACTATCTAAAAAGTTCAACGTTAAAAAGGTCTGAAATACAAGTGTTTTCCATCAACCTTTTTAGACACAGGACACAGAGTTCTCCGAGGTCTCAGGAACTTGTGACAAACAGCTGACTATGTAGCATACAGGACATCATGGTCCAAAATAAAGAAGCAGAAATCTCACTGTTCTCATTGTTAAATGTATCACCACATTATCAACTAACTTCATAGACACAACAGTTATCAGAAACTAGACACTTTGACAATTAACGTATGCTTTATGGCAGGAAGACACTGAATAATCATGACATTTTAATGAAGAGTTTATAACATTGAGACTGAAGAAACATAATTCTACTAGACTTTCTTTGTATTTTGACATCACTATCTTTGCCCTGAGAGCTCTGTATTAGAACTGTTACTCTCCTTTTTTAGTCCCACACCTGGAAGCTGGAGCTAACAGCGCCGGCAGACTCCCCGAAGATGGTGAGGTTGTTGGGGTCTCCCCCGAAGGCACGGATGTTCCTGTTTACCCAAGCAATGGCAGCGTGCTGGTCCCACAAACCATAGTTACCTGACATGGAAGACAGCTCTGTGAGCAAGCAGCAGTACTCTACCTACTAATTTCCTGTGTGTAGATTCTGCATGTCAGGGCCGGCTCCAGGATAAGAGGTCGCTTATGGAACTCTGGGGTCTGGGGTCTTAACTTACTGTTGAGAGTTTGAGTAGTAGAATACATGAGGTGTGATTTCAAAATATTGTTGTGCATCAGCAGTTTCTCTTGTTATGTCAGTTACTGACAGTCACTCAATTAGCCATGTCAGCTAAGAATGTATTATATTGGTAAGTTAGTCTAGACAGCTATCATTGCCGAATACTGATTAGGCATGCAGGGCATGTGCCCAGGGGACTTGACCTTCAGGGGGCCCCCATTGATTTTGTTTGTCGCTCTCACTCAGATCTCATTAACATGCCATAAATTAAGTTTTGGCTTAATGTGTAGAAATTCAGGAAATTTGCATTAAAACTGGAAAAAAAGTCTCCACACCATGGCCAATGGGTAGAGTTTGTTTCAATTTCTAACGCATACAGTATGGACACGAAGTTAAAGCAATCACGACGCTGACCAAATTACTCAAGATTTTACTTCTGGGTTAAGAGAGATTATCTAAATACTAACATACTGTACATCTGTCTCCAACAGAATGGCTCAAGTTTCTGAAAGAGCCAGTTGATTACTAAAAGTTAAACAAACACAGTATTCTTAAACATTATTCTCATAAAGTGGATTCAGTCACCTGAGAATCAGTACATGAAGAAAAGGTCAATGTCATACATCAGCTGATGTGACACCGATTGTGCCACAGCCATTTACCCACCCACCTAGCCAGCCAGCCAGGCAGGCAAAGCCTTGGTTGACACCTACCAGGTCCGCTGGCATCTCCAGAGCTGAGGAAGCCCAGGGTGCCCACACGGTAACCCAGGGTCACCACGATTACATTGCCTCTGTTAGCAATCTCCTCCCCGTCATACAGATAGTTATCCAGGAAGTTAGCGCCCATAGAGCCACCAACCTGGAAACCACCTCCATAGAGCCACACCATTACTGGCAGACCAGTGGAGACTGAAAGAAAGGAAGGACATTTCAATACATTTGAAGAATTACACCATATAGTCATATCATTATTAGTATTACTACACATCAGCAGGTCATACTGTATGATGTCTTGATATGTGGATGAAAGACAAGGGCTGACACCTTATTATCTGGTGTCCTACTCTAGTGACAGGTAAAGACACAGGAACAGGTGTAGGATTTTAATTTGAGCCAGTTTGCTTCAGCAGGGAAATAATCCTGCAGCAACAGCAAATGTAAATTCTTATGTGGATTATAGTCAATGGACATTTTCGTTGAGGTTTATACAATTTTCAAAAGAGAAAATCAAGTCTGAAATTTCAAAGTGGAAATTACAAACTTGAAAAGCTTTTTTAACCTCTAATAGATTACAAGTTTAAATTCACTGCAACTGGGTGATCAAATTAAGATCCTACATTTGTACATAATACATACCGCTGCTGCCCTGAGGGACCCATATGTTCAGGTAGAGGCAGTCCTCTTGACCACGGATGTCTGACTGGAGCAGGTTCAGCTGCATACACCTCGGTTTGAACTTAGTGGCCTTGAGAACACCTGGAAGGAGACACAGGGAGAAGCAATCAGTCAACTGAGATGAGTGTTAGTAAGAGTACGGTCTGATACATGCCTGTCCAATATTTATTTTACAATCTGCTTCAGTATTACTACATTGTTTTGTTCAAATAATATGATATTTCTTGCTGAATGGATAGACATCTGAGGCATGTCGTTTTTTGGTACCCACCATCCCATCCAGGGTGACGCTTGGGCTTCTCAAACTTGCCGGGCTTGTCAGCGAAGGGGATTCCTTTGAAGACGTCCATGGTGCGGAACAGTCCATCAGAATTGATGTTCTTCCCTTGCACCATGCCTCCCTCAGTGTACACCACTCCAAGCTACACATCCACACCCAAAGGGCCGATGCTAACTCATTTAAACATTCAGTAATATGTGCATGTGTAAAGTGTGAAACTGTTTTTATAATAGGCACCAATCTATTCAGTGATTGTCTATTCTATTATGTCATTGTTTTTTGTTGTTTATTAGTACGAACTGTTGCAAAAAAAGATGTTCAGCTGTTGAATTCACACTGCTTGTCAACCCATTGCTGATAAACATGTGAAAAAAGCTGAAGCGGGAGTACAAACGCAGGAGATGTTCTTAACTCTTTGATGTTTTAAGCCTGTGTGTTTTACTATTGTTTACCTTCTCAGTAAAAACTATTTTATACTTAGTAGCCTTTTTTTGTCCAACTACATTTCTATAGTATCTTCTTCACCTCAACGAGCTGATCAAAACCACAGATAGTAAGAAAAAACATAGCTACATTAACAAATATGATATTTGGACATTTGTTTCGCAAAAAAAAAACAATAATTAATTTAATTACAGTAAAGATCAATTGATCAAAACCGAATCAACTAAAATGGACTTACAGTGGCAGCAGAGGCAGACCCCAGGAACAGGGCAGCAGAAACCAAAATCCCCAGCGTCTTCATAACGGTCATCCAAAGACACCTGTCAGCACACCTTTTATATAGGAGGAGGCCCCTCCCATATTATACCATCACAGAGCTTTGTTTGTTGAGTTTTGTTCAAGTCCATAAAGGTTTTACTGCTCCTAGCAGAACTCGGTGAGGCAAAAGTGAACGTTTGTGCTCGCTAGAGCTGAGCGATTAGCGCTTTTTGAGATGGTTTCGGTTTGATTATGACATTCTTTTCACAGTTTTCAATTTAAATTATATATATTTTTAATGATAATTGTTTTAATTAAATGTGTTATGCATTATGTGGGTTGAATGTTGTAACCCAGATTAAAATAATAAATGTTTTAACATTTTATTGGTCACATACGCATGGTTAGCAGATGTTATTGTGAGTGTAGCGAAATGCTTGTGCTTCTAGTTCTGACAGTGCAGTAATATCTAACAAGTAATCTAACAATTCCACAACAACTACCTAATACACACAGATCTAAAGGGATGGAATAAGAATATGTCAATCTGAAGAATGTGTCAATGGATGAGCGATGACCGAGCGGCATAGGCAAGATGCAGTAGATGGTATAAAATACAGTATATACATATGAGATGAGTAATGTAACATATGTAAACATGACTAAAGTGGAATTTTTTTAAAGTGCATTGTATAAAGTGACTAGTGATCCATTTATTAAAGTGGCCAATGATTTGAGTCTGTATGTAGGCAGCAGTCTCTCTGTGTTAGTGATGACTGTTTAACAGTCTGATGGACTTGAGATAGAAGCTGTTTTTCAGTCTCTCGGTCCCAGCTTCGATGCACCTGTACTGACATCGCCTTCTGGATGGTAACGGGGTGAACAGGTAGTGGCTCAGGTGGTTGTTGTCCTTGATGATCTTTTTGGCCTTCCTGTGACATCGGGTACTGTAGGTGTACTGTAGGGCAGGTAGTTTGCCACCGGTGATAAGTTGTGAAACAGAGGTGAAACAGCCCGACTGGATGCTCTCAATTGTGCATCTATAGAAGTTTGTGAGGGTTTTAGGTGACAAGACAAATTTCTTCAGCTTCATGAGGTTGAAGATGCACTGTTGTGCCTTCTTCACCACACTGTCTGTGTGGGTGGACCATTTCAGTTTGTCTGTGATGTGTACGCCGAGGAACTCTAAACTTTCCACTTTCTCAAACCAAATCAAATCAAATGTTATTTGTCACATACACATGCTTTGCAGATGTTAATGCGAGTGTAGAGAAATGCTTGTGCTTCTAATTCCGACAGTCCAGTAATATCTAACAAGTAATCTAACAATTCCCCAACAACTACCTAATGCACACAAATCTAAAGGGGTGAATGAGAATATGTACATATAATATAAAGATGATCGATGACCGAGCAGCATAGGCAAGGTGCAATACATGGTATAAAATACAGTATAATACATGAGTAATGTAAGAAATGTAAATGTTATTTCTGAAGTGAAAAAATGTGCAAGACTAGAAGTCCTTCGTTGACTGACAGCAAACACTTAATTGACAAATCCCGTCCATAGTTCTTACTCCTACTAGGAGTAGTAGTGTTGAACAATCACCGGCGAAGGGGCATTGTGGACACATCTACTTATTCCAGGGTTTGTCATTATTTGTACTATTTTCTACATTGTAGAATAATAGTGAAGACATGAAAACTATGAAATAACACATATGGAATCATGTTGTAACCAAAAAAGTGATAACAAATCAAAATACATTTTATATTTTATATTCTTCAAAGTAGCCACCCTTTATTTTGATGACAGCTTTGCATACTCTTGGCATTCTCTCAACCAGCTTCATGACGAATGCTTTTCCAACAGCCTTGAAGGAGTTCCCACATATGCTGAGCACTTGTTGGCTGCTTTTGCTTCACTCTGCAGTCCAACTCATTCCAAGCCATCTCAATTTGGTTAAGGTCTGGTGATTGTGGCGTCCAGGTCATCTGATGCAGCACTCCATCACTCCCCTTCTTGGTCAAATAGCCATTACACAGCCTGGAGGTGTGTTGGGTCGTTGTCCTGTTGAAAACAAATAACTTGCTTCAAGAAAAAAATGTGTGTGCACGAACTGCCGAAAAGAAACCTGCCTAAGATCAAAACTAACAAAAACGTCACAAAATGTTGCCATAATATATGTGCCAAATGTTTTGACTGGGAGGCATATGGTATCGTCCCCTCTACCCAGACAGTTGGGAACAGAGTAACATAAATATGGGAGGGACGTTGTCATTGTAGCTTCCATGGTGGGCCCTGGTATGTGACATGTTTATATTCAACTATTTCAAAATGACCATTCATACTAGAGTCTACCCTCAAGTTCAAATCTGGACCTTGAAGGCATTTTTTAATTAACCAGGGACAGATTTAGACCTGGGATACCAGATGGTGGCAAAAATGATCAGGTAGAACAGAAAAACCTCAGGGTAGGATTTGCTTACCCCTGGTCTATAAGATGTTCAATCACATTACTAAATATTTTGCAGCTCATGTAACTCAATCTTTACAATCGATAGATTAGTTAAGTGTCAGAGAATATACAGACAGCAAAACAAATGGCATCCTGGTGGATGGTGTACTGGTATGTGACCTTGGGTATGGGCAGTAGTATGCATGGTGACAGAATTAGATAGCAGACATGCTATTTTTGGAGGTGTGTTGAAAGTGTTTCTTGTCACTTTTTCCATTGGTTATTGTTATGTGGACAATAAAGGAGGAAAGATCACTCCTCAACTTAAATACATTTATTCACACTAATTTGCAAATACACAAAAATGTAAGTTTTTGCAGTGAACGAAGCAAGTTTGTACAATTCTAGTCCATTTCTCAGGCCAGGGGTAGACCGTGTCCTTCCTCACATATAATCCAACATCTCTGTCTGCATCTCATTGTCACTCCTCTTCATCATCATCCTCTCCACACTCTAGGGTCTTTCTCCTGGTAACAGAACTCTCAGGCCCAGAAGACTATGGTGCTGCAGAAAGCACAGATATACTGTCTGATTGACATAGAAACAACTAAAACATTCACTGAGTGTCTCCATATTTGATTTAAATCTTACATCAACAAGTCAACAAAACAAACACTGTATACTCACACAAACACACTTATTTCATGTACAATTCATTGATCCACATGTCATCTAACATACTAGATTGCACTCCTTATTGTGCCCACACTTACACACCGGCAGTGGGGAAGTAACCACAACCTCAGACAGACAGACTGTTGTGTCCAGAGCTAGAGGAAAGTATTCTCATGGTCACTGGGCCAGCAGCATGGTTAATCTTGGACCACACTAGTTCACTTCACATCAGGGATAGCGGAAGTAGGGTTGCTGAAGGTGTGGCCGAACCCCCTGGTCAGATAAGTGAAATAGACATCAACTGTAGGCCTATAACCTCTCACATGTAGAATAATATAATATTAATGAACTCCTACTGATTTAAGTCTTTCTTGCAGCAAATTCATATATCAAATTATAATTTTGCCTAGGGATACAGGAGTGGAGAAATATGATTGAGTTCTTTCAGCATCTTGAGAGAATGTGACTATGCAGTTAGGGACTGTGTATAAATGTTTTTCAGCAATATAAAAGCTGACAGTATTCCAACCAACCACATAAAATATGCATCCAAGAAGAACTTAATATTCTTAATAACTTAATAATAAACTTGGATCGTTTTCCCAGCCTTTCATTTCCTTAAAACCAGTCAAACTGAGGTTATTTGGAAATTTTTAACAGAAAATCATTCCGCTGTTTTAGAGTTATTGCATTTTCCCCCAATCACTTAATTCCCTCGCTCCGTGAGAGAAGCAGAAATTTAAGAGAATCCAATCTATTTTACATTACTCGGGTGAGCAAGGCTTTATTTAGTCGTCTAGGGTAGGGTTTCCAAATCTCGGTCCTGGGTTGTTGTTTTTTTATTGTGGGTGGGGGGGCTGAGTTTAAGAAACTCTGGTCCAGCACAGAGAGAAATGGTAGAAGAGAAGCTGCATCTATTTAAATATAGGCAAGTTGAGTAAAAAAAATCCTACCAAATGTCGGAAATGATTTGCAAAAAAATATCTAAATTAGGCATAACAACTATTTTTCCTGCACTGCATCTGAACATTAATAAAAAACAGCTTGACCTATGAGAAAGACTGTAGTCATCACTTGTTGTGTATTGTAACAGTTTTATCCCTCCCCAGGGGGTTCTCCTTCAACTCTTATGAAAGAACAGCAATTTAATACACACTCAAAACCACCTAAACACCATGAAGTCAAACTTTGTCAGGTCGTGTGAATGCTGCACCAGTGTTACAGAGAGAGGTCTCACCTGGATTAAATAAATATATATATTTTTGTCACTGGCCTTCACCCAATACCCCATAATGTCAGTGTAATTATGTAAAAAAATATATATATTTTTAATAAAAAATGTAAAGCTGAAATGTCTTGATTCAATAAGTATTCAATTGGAAAGCCTAAAGAAGTTCAACAGTAAAATTTCCCTTAACATGTCACATAATAAGTTGCATGGACCCACTCTTTGTGTGATAATGGTGTTTAAGAACCTGCCCTTTTGTGTTTAAGAATTTTGCCTAAAATGACATACCCAAATCTAACTGCCTGTAGCTCAGGCCCTGATACAAGAATATGCATATTCTTGGTACCATTTGAAAGAAAACACTTTGAATGGTTGTGGAAATGTGAAAGGAATGTAGGAGAATATAGCACATTAGATCTGGTAAAAGAGAATACAAAATAAACAACCAAACGTTATTTTGTACATTTTTGTACCATCATCTTTGAAATGCAAGAGAAAGGCCATAATGTATTATTCCAGCCCAGGTGCAATTTAGATTGTGGCCACTAGATGGCAGCAGTGTATGTGCAAAGTTTTAGACTGATCCAATGAACCATTGCATTTCTGTTCAAAATGTTGTATCAAGACTGCCCAAATGTTCCTAATTTGTTTATTAATAACTTTTCATGTTAAAAATTGTGCACTATCCTCAAACAATAGTATGGTGTGGTAGTATAAACAATAGTATGGTGTTCACTGTAATAGCTACTGTAAATTGGACAGTGCGGTTAGATTAAAAAGAATTTAAGCTTTCTGCCAATATCAGATATGTCTATGTCCCGGGAAATGTTCTTGTTACTTACAACCTCATGCTAATCGCATTAGCTTATGTTAGCTCAACCATTCCATGGATGGGATACCGATCCCAAATAATTATTTTTAATGACTACCTCATCTCTGTACCCCACACATACCAGATACAATGTTATTTTACAGTAAACAAATTGACAACAGACTTTTATAGGGAAGGACATTCAACAAGCACAGCACTTACAAAAATGACTGACGATTGGCTGAGAAAAATTGATGATAAAAAGATTGTGGGGGCTGTTTTTTTTTACTTCAGTGCGGCTTTTGACATTATTGATCAAAGTCGGTTGCTTGAAAAACATATGTGTTATGGCTTTACACACCCTGCTATATTGTGGATAAAGAGTTACCTGTCACATAACACAGAGGGTGTTCTTGAATGGAAGCCTCCCCAACTGTAATGGCCCTAGGTGTAGCTGGTGTAGAGAGTCAGGCGCAGGACAGCAGATATGAAACAAAGACAAAACAAATGGAAAATGAAGTGGATCGGCGGTAGCTAGAAAGCCGGTGACGTCGACCGCCGAACGCTGCCTGAACAAGGAGAGGGACCGATTTCGGGCGGAAGTCGTGACACCAACAAAATCCATGTAGAATCAGGAATTCCCCAGGGCAGCTGTCTACATTTTCAATCTTTACTGACGACATGCCACTAGCGTTGAGTAAAGCCAGTGTGTCGATGTATTCGGATGACTCAATACTATACTTGTCAGCTTCCACAGCGACTGAAATTACTGCAACATTTAACAAAGAGCTGCAGTTAGTTTCAGAATGGGTGGCAAGGAATAAATTAGTCCTAAATATTTCAACATCTAAAAGCATTGTATTTGGGACAAATCATTCACTATATCCTTAACCTGAACTACGTCTCGTGATGAATAATATGGAAATTGAGCAGGTTGAGGAGACTAAACTGCTTGGAGTAACTGTCATGGTCCAAACATATTGATACAACAGTAGCTAAGATGATGAGAAGTCTGTCCACAGTAAGTTGTTCTTAACAGCACTATCAACAAGGAAAGTCCTATAGACCCTAGTTTTGTTGCACCTGGACTACTGTTCAGTTATCAAATCAAATCAAATTTTATTTGTCACATACACATGGTTAGCAGATGTTAATGCGAGTGTAGCAAAATGCTTGTGCTTCTAGTTCCGTTATGTGTCAGGTGCCACAAAGAGGGACTTGGCTCAGAACAGGGCAGCACGGCTGACCCTTGGATGTACACAGAGAGCTAACATTAATCAAATGCATGTCAATCTCTCCTGGCTCAAAGTAGAGGTGAGATTGACTTCATCACTACTTGTATTTGTGAGAGGTATTGACATGTTGAATGCACCGAGCTGTCAAACTACTGGCACACAGCTCGGACACCCATGCATACCCCACAAGACATGCCACCAGAGGTCTCTTCACAGTCCCCAAGTCAAAAACAGACTATGGGAGGTGCTCAGAGCCATGACTACAAGGAAGTCTATTCCACATCAAGTAACTCATGCAAGCAGTAAAATTTGACTACAAAAACAGATTGAAATACACCTCATAGAACAGCAGGGAATGTGAAGAGACATACACAGGCACATGCATACACACGGTAACATATGCACTATAAACACACGTACACATGGATTTTGTGTTCTAGATATGTGGTAGTAGAGTAGAGGCCTGAGGGCACACACTTAAAATGTTGTGAAATTTGTTGTGACTGTATTGTAATGTTTAAAAAAGATATAACTGCTTTAATTTTGCTGGACCCCAGGAAGAGTAGCTGCTCTCTTGGCAGCAGCTAATGAGGATACATAATACATATACAAATACATACAATTATCTTTAAGGTCCCTCAGTCGATAAGTGAATTTGAAACACAGATTCAACCACAAAGACCAGGGAGGTTTTCCAATGCCTCGCAAAGAAGGGCACCTATTGGTAGATGGGTAAAAATAGAAAAGCAGACAGTGAGTATCCCTTTGAGCATGGTGAAGTTATTAATTACAATTTGGATGCTGTATCAAAACACCCAGTCACAACAAAGATACATGCGTCCTAAATCAGTCGCCAGAGAGGAAGGAAATCGCTCAGGGATTTCACTGAGGCCAATGGTGACTTTAAAACAGTTACAGAGTTGAATGGCTGTGTTGGGAGAAAACTGAGGATGAATCAACTACATTGTAGTTAATCCACAATATTAACCTAATTGACAGAGTGGAAAGGAGGAAGCCTTGTTTACAACAAGTCACTAAAGTAATACTGCAAAATATTTGGCAAAGCAATTCACTTTTTGTCCTGAATACAAAGTGTTATGTTTGGGTCAAATCCAATACATTACTGAGTATCACTCTCCATATTTTCAAGCATATGGGAGCTCCATCATGTTATGGGCTTGTAATTTTTAAGGACTGGGGAGTTTTCCAGGAAAAAATAAACCTGGTTCAGTCTGCTTTCCACCACACACTAGGAGATGAATTCACCTTTCAACAGGACAATAACCTAAAACACAAAGCCAAATCTACACTGGAGTTATTTCCCAAGAAGAATGTGAATGGTTTTAACTTAAATCTACTTGAAAATCTCAGACAAGACCTGAAAAGGATTGTCTAGCAATGATCAGCAATCAATTTGACAGAAAGACTCACAGCTGTATTTATCATCATTAGTCATTTAGGTCAACATTGGATCATTCAGAGATCCTCACTGAACTTCTGGAGAGAGTTTGCTGCACTGAAATGGATGGATGGATGGAGCCAAATACAGGACCATTCTGGAAGAAAACCTGATGGAGTCTGCAAAAGACCTGAGACTGGGACGGAGATTTGTCTTCCAACAAGACAATGATCCAAAACATAAAGCAAAATCTACAATGGAATGGTTCAAAAATAAACATATCCAGGTGTTAGAATGGCCAAGTCAAAGTCCAGACCTGAATCCAATCGAGAATCTGTGGAAAGAACTGAAAACTGCTGTTCACAAATGCTCTCCATCCAACCTCACTGAGCTCGAGCTGTTTTGCAAGGAGGAATGGGAAAAAATGTCAGTCTCTCGATGTGCAAAACTGATAGAGACATACCCCAAGCGACTTACAGCTGTAATCGCAGCAAAAGGTGGCGCTACAAAGTATTAACTTAAGGGGGCTGAATAATTTTGCACGCCCAATTTTTCAGTTTTTGATTTGTTAAAAAAGTTTGAAATATCCAATAAATGTCGTTCCACTTCATGATTGTGTCCCACTTGTTGTTGATTCTTCACAAAAAAATACAGTTTTATATCTTTATGTTTGAAGCCTGAAATGTGGCAAAAGGTCGCAAAGTTCAAGGGGGCCGAATACTTTTGCAAGGCACTGTATGCTTTACAAAGTATTGACTCAGGGGTATGAATACTTGTGTAAATGAAATATTTCTGTATTTCATTTTCAATAACTTTGCTAAAAATACAAAAAAAAAAGTAGGACTTTATGGGGTATGGTATGTAAATGAATGGGAAAAATAATACATTTAATTCCTTTGGAATTCAGACTGTAACACAACAAAATACAGAATAATTCTGAATACTTTTTGAAGGCAGTGTTGTTATGATGTTTTGAATCTTTCTGAATTGAAATCCATAGAAAGGTCCCCTGTGGGAAGGATGTTTGGCATATCTTTGAAGTCTATACCAAAAATCATTATTGAGAAATAAATGATTAAAGTTAGGTAATTTTTCACATACCCCAGCCTTCTTTTAAACACTACAACAATGATTCTGTGGATGCTGTAGATGCTACAAAGCCATTCTTGGTGTCATGTGAAACCTTACTGTGTGCTCTGACCCATTTAATTATTGAAATTAAAGGCCAATCACAGCCCTCCATTAGGATTGCATATTTAGTAAGTCACCAGCAGGAGGAGTTCCTTTGAATACATTTTCCCATTCAATATATTGGTGTTGCTCATAAAATGTATCATAACTTCAAAAGTAGCAGAGCACCAACTCTGGAAATGTTATGTACTTGTAGAGTATATTGTTTAAAACAATATGCCAAATAATGAACATCAAAAAGGGTACTTAAGAAATGTAGGTTTATATTTTTAAAGAACCATAAACGAATGTACAGAAATGGTATTCTTAATCTCAACACTAGTCATATTTCAGAGCACACAGTACTGTTTAAAATGACACTACGTCTGGCTTTGTAGCATCTACTGACTCATTGTTGTAGTGTCTTAAAGAAGACCTGGGTAAATCCAAAAGGTAAAAAATGTCCCAACTTGAATTAGTTATTTC
Source organism: Oncorhynchus kisutch (assembly GCF_002021735.2). Lineage (NCBI taxonomy): Eukaryota > Metazoa > Chordata > Actinopteri > Salmoniformes > Salmonidae > Oncorhynchus > Oncorhynchus kisutch. Next base: position 23,230,362 of record NC_034202.2, read on the forward strand.
GCAATAGTTATTTTGGATACAGATTTCAAAAGGTACACCAAGGATCTTTCAACTGATTTTATTTCAGGAAGATCCAAAACAGAATAGATATTTTTTGGCCAATCTTGTCTGGAATCACCCATATACCATGTTGGATCTTACCTATCCACGTCCAGATCACAGAGCTGGTAGAACATCTGCCTGTGGGGGGGCAGGGTCCCATCTCGGAATTTGCATGAGGAATCCTGGACAAACAAGAGACATGGTAGAGGGGGGTTAGCATATGATGTCTTATTACTGTGACATTATTCTTGTGAGTACAGTGTATCGTGTAGAATGTGAAAAAGTTGTGGGGATGTCTATAGTCTCTTACCTTGAGCTGGTATCTGGTTATATTTGCACTACGTCCACCAGCAGGGCCCTCAGGAGGTAAATCTGTCACATTAGCAGCCTGGGGCACTGAACAACAAAGAGGGACATTAGTGAGACAATCCTCACTAATACACACGGACACACACACGCAAGCACAGACCCAGTCACACACACCAGACATATACCCAGTTACCCACCTGCTTTGTTAAGTGTGATTGGCAGGGTATAGTTGAAAGTGCTCCTCTTGGCCTTCACTGGCATGTCATTTATAGTATATCCTAAAGACAGTCACAGGGGGGTGAAACACAGTCTCATAAAACAACGCATGATTAGCAAAGGCTGTGGAATTAAATTGTCCCTCCAGATTAGATTGAACCAAACCTCCACCCTGCCCCCACTCCTCACCATGCTTGGTACTGCAGCGGATCCTGAAATCCAGCACCTGGTATTTCTTGGCCTCTGGTGTCATAGTTATATCTCATCTAGAGGCTCCTCCAGGGGAGGTTTTCGATGTATTTTGAATGGCAAATAATAACAATGGGTTGTTCCGTTGACTCAATCTTGATGTCGACCCAAACATCAGTGTCCAACCTCACTAATGCTATTGTGGCTGAATGGAAGCAAGTCCCCACAGCAATGTTCCAACATCTAGTGGAAAGCCTTCCCAGATGAGTGGAGGCTTTTACAGCAGCAAAGGGGGGGACCAACTCCATATAAATTCTAATGATTTTGGAATAAGATGTTCGACAAGCAGGTGTCCACATACGTTTGGTCAAGGAGAGTATTGACCAAATAGATTTTCATGTTTTCGTCTTCTTTCTCTCTTGCCACCATCCACTTCTACTTCTCTCAAGAGGTTCATTTCAAGTCAAGTGAATTGAATAGGACATGGCATGTAAATAGAGAGATGCCCCATTTCCCTTTATTGACCCCCTGCTGGTCTGGGTCTGCTCACCATATAGATTAGTTAGGTGTCAGAGAATATGCAGACAGCCAAACAATTGGCATCCTGATGAATGGTATACAGGTGCGTGACCTTGAGCTTGGGCTGTAGTATCCATGGTGACAGTTAGATAGCAGACATACGCTATTTGTGGAGGTGTGTTTTCTGTTGCTTTTTCCATTGGCTGGTCTAGGTCTCCTCACCATATAGTAGGCCATGATAGGGAGCAGCAGCTTCAGTTTATCATCAGGGTGGAGGTCCAGGTTGGCCTTGACCGCGTACCCGGACCAGATGGGCCGGCTCTCAAACATCTACACACAGTGTGGTTTGGGAAAGTTAACACAGATGGGATATCAAAGCAATAGACTTAACATTTCCCATGTGCATATTTTCCATATCACATGTCTCAACAACAGCTTCTCTTTGACATATTTCTATTTCTCTTAAGGAGCCTTTATGAGAGAGAAGTCAGACATGAACGAGAGCTACATGATTCAAAATATATCCAATTTATCTCAGGAGATCAGAAAAATACCTTATTGAGCAACACATTTCTCATATGTGCAGACAAATACCTTAGGAACAGTCTCTGGACATGGTGATGTAAAAAATATAGACTAGGTGGGGAGGTAACGTCAGTGATGTAGTGGTAAAACAAATAGGTGGGTAAACGCTCCCTTTATTTTCAATGCATTTTTTCCCCACAGAAAACCTCATCAAGGTGTGAAAGGATCCATTGTAAATTCCCTCTAAATCCTAGAGATAAAATACAAACTAGCCCTATAGGCTAGGGATCATCAACTAAATTCAGCCGTAGGTGGATTTTTATCTTCAGCTGTTCGTCAGAGGGCAGAAAGATAATGACAAATCATATGTGGACTCCAAATATAATATTTGACTAAAACATAATAATTTAAAACCTTGTTTACATGTATATATGATCACATATACTGTATCTCTGTATTATGTGTGGGGAATACTTTGGAACAGATTTCCTAAATTAAAATCACAGATGATTTGCTGGTGTTTTTACAGTGTTTTATGTTAGAAAATCTAGGGAGCTCAGAAAACTTTGGGGGCCAAATAAAATCACCTACTGGCCAAATTCGTCCCACGGGCCACCAGTTGGGGAACCCTGCTATTGCCTAACACCCAAGTAAATGTTTCAGTCTTGAAATAGCATTAGGATTAAAAAACAAAGGCTCAAACTGAAAAAAGCTATGTTCCTATGCATATGTAATTAACACGTCTGTGATTAACAATAATACAAATTGTATAAAACATCACCCGCTGTGTGTGACTTCCTGCAGTCTTCACAATAACCTCAGTAGCCAAATGTAAAGTATACTAACCTCCTTCAGTTGTTCCTCTGCCTTTATGTCACTGGGGTGAACACACACTCTCTTCCAGTTGACCTTGGCAGCCTCCAGGGGCTCAGTGGGGATGTTCTGGTCGTTAAAAGTGAGGAAGATGGCATTATGAGGCCGACGGGCTCGACTCAAACCAATCAGATTATCCCTGGAGACTGTTGGGGGACAATGGCCTTCTCTGCACGGAAGACACAAGACCACAATGGTTTAGCTAATAATTCCTACAGGTTGGCCAATGGCCAAATCTATTAGCACCTGCATCTTTATAACTAAATAAGGGGCTTCCTGTCTTGCTCCTGTTGTTGAACACACCATTTTGTAAAGTTGTTGTTGGGAATTCTTATGCATAATTGCTGACACACATGTTGACTTCCATTGGCATATTTGTTTCTGAGCTGAACACACTACCTCTGATGAGGGTGAAACTGTGTAGTGTAACACTGCTCCAATGCCCCTGCTTACTTGTGTTGGATTTCAGGCCGGTAGTTATAGTCCACAGCACTGTCCAGGCGAGAGAAGATGGGTGGAGGAAGGAAGAGGGGCACAGGCTGCTCAAAGAACTCATTATTCTCTGGTTTACGCAAGATGATCTTATCGTAGAGGGATGTGTGTGAGCCGTCCTTTGCTGAATGCACCGCAAGATACTGGAAGTCTGCCATCCCTGCAACAATTAACAATATAGAATTGCACCCCCCCCCCCCTTGCCCTCAGAACAGCCTCAGTTTGTTGTGGCATGGATTCAACAATGTTTTCGAAAGCATTCCACAGGGATGCTGGCCCATGTTTGACTCCAATACGTCCCACAGTTGTGTCCAGTTGGCTTGATGTCCTTTGGGTGGTGGACCATTCTTGATACACACGGGAAGCTGCGTTGCCGTTCTTGACACAAACCGGTGCACCTGGCACCTACTACCATACCCATTCAAAGGCATAGAGATATTCAAGGCCCTTTTTTGCAAGGCATTAGAAAACCTCCCTGGTCTTTGTGGTTGAATCTGTGTTTGAAAATCCCTGCTCGACTGAGACACCTTACAGATAATTGTATGTGTGGGGTACAGAGGTGAGGTAGTCATTCAAAAGTCATGTTTAACATTATTATTGCACACAGAGTGAGTCCATGCAAATTATTATGTGACTTGCTAGGCACATTTTTACTCCTGAACATATTTAGGCTTGCCATAACAAAGGGCTTGAATGCTTATTGACCATAAGATACCCAAAAGCCTTTTCTCCATCTTTGAATTGGCATAGCATGGGCATCTTATGGTGTGACATGGCAATGACACAAGATTATTGATATACTCGTGGCACACATGCCACAAATATTTACCATGCATTTTTTACTGTTTAAAACTTGAATTATGTTCCCTCAAAGTTCACAGTAATAGGAAGAGAAAAGTTTCTTTCCATTCTTTGAGCTGGCATAATATGGCAATATTATGGTGTGCCATGGTAATGACAATGGATTATTGATCTACCTCTCCCACACATCTCACAAAATGTCTACCAGCCATTTTGACAGTGCCATTTTTGATTTAAGGCTCGTCAACATTTACTTTAATGGTAATAACTAGATTTTTTTTTAAATGTAAGGAACGTGGAGATTGTAAAATGTTGTTATTTTACAATCATTTACTTCAAATGTTCTTTATTTCTTTAATGAAATTCAAAGAAAATATAAAAACCTATCAAGCTGACTTATCTTGCTGTCAAGCTGTGTGTGTGTGTGTAACGGTTCTCTTTAGTTGAAGGAGAGGCGGACCAAAATGCGGAGTGATGATGATTCATGTTTGTTTAATAAAGGAAAACTATACATGAATAAACTACAAAAACAATGAAATGTGAAAACTCAAAACAGCCCTATCTGGTGCAAAACACAGAGACAGGAACAAGGACAATCACCCACAAAACCCAACACCAAACAAGCTACCTAAATATGGTTCCCAATCAGAGACCTGCCTCTGATTGAGAACCATATCAGGCCAAACATAGAACTAGACAAACTAGACATGTAACATAGAATGCCCACTCAGCTCACACCCTGACCAACCAAAACATAGAAACATACAAAGCAAACTATGGTCAGGGTGTGACAGTGTGTGTGTTTGTATGTCATGACCGTAAACACATGTAAACACATATAAACACAATTTAACATTTGCTAAGCAGCACCCCATGTAGTTTACTGCAGCTTCTAGTCTATGCTCACTCTACTGGTGAATTAAAATGATAAGGTGTGAAAAGGAAAAAAGCTTTGTTATCATTTAAGATTGAATAAGTGTGCTTCAAACGGTTTGCTTGGAATTATTTGTAGTTATCATCTCTATCTGTGCATATCTTCTCTATCTGTGCTACAACTCAATTTCCCCACCAGAAAACACACCCAAATTCAGGAGGGGACTGAGGCATGGATAGCTTGACTGCCTTTTGCAAAAGTTGTCTCCAGTGCCGGTTTAATGCAGGGACTTACCGGGGCAGAACCGCTAGGCCCAGGCCTGTGGGGGGACCAAGAGGCAAAAAAAGAAATCATAATAATAATAAAGGAAATATATACTGTATACAGGGAATTCGGAAAGTATTCAGACCCTGTGACTTTTTCCACAATTTGTTACATTACAGCTTATTCTAAAATTGATTAAATATATTTTTTCCCCTCATAATTCTGATGATAATGGCATCAACGGATAGGGCTGCCATGTTTCAAGCTCTAAGTAAACTTTGCAATATTTTGTTTTTATGTCTTATTGCTTACATTATTAGCCCAGGAAATGTTTTGTATTACATACAGCCGGGAATAACTTTTGAATATCAGAGCGACGGTAACTCACCAGCATTACCAGCAATGCGACCAGGAATACGAATTTCCCAGAACCATTTGTATCCCCCAGGGCAATTAAACTGATCCCAGAGGCTGTTCCAAAACTTTGCCAGCAGAAAAGACAGACTCAGAGCTGACTTTTAGTCCGACTCAGGAGGCGGGCACACCACCAACAGCTTCCAAGTATATTACTCGCTAATGTTCAGTCTCTGGATAATAAAGTAGATGAGCTCAGGGCAAGGATTTCCTTCCAGAGAGCCATCATGGATTGTAACATGGCTCTCTCGGGATATACTGTCTGAGTCCGTTCAACCAGTTGGGTTCTCAGTTCATCGCACAGACAGGAATAAATATCTCTCTGGGAAGAAGAAGGCCAGGGGTGTATGTTTCATGATTAACTACACATGGTGTGATTGTGATACCATACAGGAACAAGTCCTATTGTTCACCTGACCTAGAATACCTCACAATCAAATGCCAACCATATTACCTCCCAAGAGAATTATCTTCGGTTATGGTCACAGCCGTGTATATCCCCCCTCAAGCCGATACCACAACGGCCATCAAAGATCTTCACTGGATAAACTGGAAACCACATTTCCTGAGGCTGTATTATTATTATTGTAGCTGGGGATTTTAACACAGCAAATTTTAGGAAAACATTACCGAAGTTTTATCAACACATTGACAGTAGTACTATCACTGCTAAAACACTCGACTACTGCCACTCCAACTTCCAGGATGCCTACAAGGCCCTCCCCCGCCCTCCCTTAGACAAATCTGATCACGACTCGATTTTGCCTGACCAATCGGAATCCACGCCTGGTTTGATCACGTGAACTGGGATATGTCCCGGGTAGACTCCGAGAACAATATAGACGAATATACTGATATGGTGACTGAGTTTGTCAGGAAGTGGATAGGAGATGTTGTATCCACTGTGACTATTAAAACCTACCCTAACCAGAGACCATTGACAGAGGGCAGCATTCAGGCAAAACTGAAAGCGCAAGCCATTGCAAGGTGACTGGGAATATGGCAGTGTAGTTATTTCCTCCTTAAGGCAATCAAACAGGCAAATAGTCAGTATAAAGACAAAGTGGAGTCGCAATTCAACGGCTCAGAAACAAGACTTATGTGGCAGGATCTACAGACATTCACAGACTACAAAGGGAAATCCAGCCACGTCGCGGACACCGACTTCTTGCTTCCGGACAAGCTAAACACCTTCTTTGCCCACTTTGAGGATAACAGAGTGCCACCGACGCGGCCCACTACAAAGGACTGTGGGCTCTCCTTCTCCGTGGTCGACGTTAGTAAGAGATTTAAGCGTGTTAACCCTCGCAAGGCTGCCGGCCCTGACAGCATCTCTAGCCGAGTTCTCAGAGCATACGCAGACCAGCTGTCTGGAGTGTTTAAGGACAAAGTCAATCTCTCCGTATCCCAGTCAGTTGTCCCCACATGCTTCAAGATGCCCACCATTGTTCCTGTATCCAAGAAAGCAAAGCTAACTGAACTAAATGACTATCGCCCCATAGCACTGACTTCTGTCATCATGAGGTGCTTTGAGAGACTAGTCAAGGATCATATCACCTCCACCTTACCTGACAACCTAGATCCACTTTAATTTGCTTACTGCCCCAACAGATCCACAGACGATGCAATCGCCATCACACTGCACACTGCACTATCCTATCTGGACAAGAGGAATACCTATGTAAGAATGCTGTTCACTGACTACAGCTCAGCATTCAACACCATAGTACCCTCCAAAATCATCATTAAGCTCAAGGCCCTGGATCTGATCCCCGCCCTGTGTGACTGGGTCCTGGGCTTCCTGACAAGCCATCCCCAGGTGATGAAGGTAGGAAACAACATCTTCACTTTGCTGATCCTCAACACTGGGGCAATGTGTCCTCAGCCCTCTCCTGTACTTGCTGTTCACCAATGACTGTGTGGCCACTCACGCCTCCAACTCAATCATCAAGTTTGCAGACGACACAACAGTAGTAGGCCTGATTACCAACAATGACAAGACAGCCTACAGGGAGGAGGTGAGGGCCCTGGAAGTGTGGTGCCAGGAAAACAACCTCTAACCCAACGTCAACAAAAGAAAGGAGATGATTGTGGACTTCAGGAAACAGCAGAGGGAGCACCCTCCTATTCATTTCAATGGGACAGCAGTGGAGAAGGTGGAAAGCTTCAAGTTCCTCAGTGTACACATCATTGACAAACTTAAATGGCCCACCCTCACAGACAGTGTGGTGAAGAAGGCGCCTCAGAGCCTCTGGAACCTCAGGAGGCAGAAGAAACTTGGCTTGTCACCTAAAACCTCACAAAGTTTTACAGATGCACAATTGAGAGCATCCTGTCGGGCTGTATCACCGCCTGGTATCGCAACTGCAACGCCCACAACCTCAGGGCTCTCCAGAGGGTAGTGCAGTCTGCCCAACGCATCATCGGGGACCAGCTACCTGCCCTCCAGGACACCTACAGCAGGAAAGCCAAAAAGATCATCAAGGACAACAACCAACCGAGCCACTGCCTGTTCACTCCGCTATCATCCAGTAGGAGAAGTCAGGTGCATCAAAGCTGGGACCAAGAGTTGCTCAGGTGCATCAAAGCTGGGACCAAGAGACTGAAAACCAGCTTCTGTCTCAAGGCCATCAGACTGTAATAGCCATCACTAGCACATTAGAGGCTGCTGCCCTATAGATAGAGTTGAAAACACTGGCCACATTAATAATTGGAACACTAGTCACTTTAATAATGTTTACATATTTTGCATTACTCATCTCATACATACAGTGGGGCAAAAAAGTATTTAGTCAGCCACCAATTGTGCAAGTTCTCCCACTTAAAAAGATGAGTGAGGCCTGTAATTTTCATCATAGGTACACTTCAACTATGACAGACAAAATGAGAAAAAAAATCCAGAAAATCACATTGTAGGATTTTTAATGAATTTATTTGCAAATTATGTTGGAAAATAAGTATTTGGTCAATAACAAAAGTTTATCTCAATACTTTGTTATATACCCTTTGTTGGCAATGACAGAGGTCAAACGTTTTCTGTAAGTCTTCACAAGGTTTTCACACACTGTTGCTAGTATTTTGGCCCATTCCTCCATGCAGATCTCCTCTTGTTGCTGGGCAACACGGACTTTCAAGTCCCTCCAAAGATTTTCTATGGGGTTGAGATCTGGAGACTGGCTAGGCCACTCCAGGACCTTGAAATGTTTCTTACGAAGCCACTCCTTGTTGCACGGGCGGTGTGTTTGGGATCATTGTCATGCTGAAAGACCCAGTCACGTTTCATCTTCAATGCCCTTGCTGATGGAAGGAGGTTTTCACTCAAAATCTCACGATACATGGCCCCATTCATTCTTTCCTTTACACGGATCAGTCGTCCTGGTCCCTTTGCAGAAAAACAGCCCCAAAACATGATGTTTCCACCCCCATACTTCACAGTAGGTATGTTGTTCTTTGGATGCAACTCAGCATTCTTTGTCCTCCAAACACGACGAGTTGAGTTTTTACCAAAAAGTTATATTTTGGTTTCATCTGACCATACGACATTCTCCCAATCTTCTTCTGGATCATCCAAATGCTCTCTAGCAAACTTCAGACGGGCCTGGACATGTACTGGCTTAAGCAGGGGGACACGTCTGGCACTGCAGGATTTGAGTCCCTGGTGGCGTAGTGTGTTACTGATGGTAGGCTTTGTTACTTTGGTCCCAGCTCTCTGCAGGTCATTCACTAGGTCCCCCCGTGTGGTTCTAGGATTTTTGCTCACCGTTCTTGTGATCATTTTGACCCCACGGGGTGAGATCTTGCGTGGAGCCCCAGATCGAGGGAGATTATCAGTGGTCTTGTATGTCTTCCATTTCCTAATAATTGCTCCCACAGTTGATTTCTTCAAACCAAGCTGCTTACCTATTGCAGATTCAGCCTTCCCAGCCTGGTGCAGGTCTACAATTTTGTTTCTGGTGTACTTTGACAGCTCTTTGTTCTTGGCCATAATGGAGTTTGACTGAGGTTGTGGACAGGTGTCTTTTAATTACAGCCTTGAGTCTTCTTGCGTATGATGCTACAAGCTTGGCACACCTGTATTTCGGTAGTTTCTCCCTTTCTTCTCTGTAGATCCACTAAAACTCTGTCATGTTGGATAAGGAGTGTCGCTGCACAGCTATTTTCAGGTCTCTCCAGGGATGTTCGATCGGGTTCAAGTCCGGGCTCTGGCTGGGCCACTCAAGGACATTCAGAGACTTGTCCCGAAGCCATTCCTGCGTTGTCTTGGCTGTATGCTTAGGGTTTTTGTCCAGTTGGAAAGTGAACCTTTGCAGGTTTTCATGAAGGATCTCTCTGTACTTTGCTCCAACGAAGGGCCATGTAAATAAGGTATTTCTGTTTTTTATTTGCAATAAATTATCTAAAATTATGAAATTCCACAAATTAACTTATAACAAGGCACATCTTTTAATTTAAATACAGTCCAGGTGACTACCTAATGAAGCTGGTTGAGAGTGCCAAGAGTGTGCAAAGCTGTCATCAAGGCAAAGGGTGGCTACTTTGAATAATCTCAAATATATTTTGATTCGTTTAACACCTTTTTGGTTACTACATGATTCCATGTGTTATTTCATAGTTTTGATGTCTTCACTTCTATTCTGCAATGTAGAAAATAGTAAAAATAAAATGAAACCCTGGAATGAGTAGGTGTGTCCAAAGTTTTGACTGTTACCCTATATATCACATCTGTTGCTTCATTGGCCCGTGCTATTGTTTGAATTCAATACCAGATTGATCTCAGTTTGGCATTGTCAGAGTAGCCACTCATTTCAGTCAATTGTGTGGTATAAAAACAAATATGTATCTGGTGGGCTCACCACGGTAAAAAAAATCCAACTGATGTAATAGTTTGCAGGCTTTTCGTCAGATGTGGCATACATGTTCTATAGGTCTTTTCTAATTTTTATTTTATTTAACTAGGCAAGTCAGTTAAGAACAAATTCTTATTTTCAATGACAGCCTAGGAACAGTGGGTTAACTGCCTGTTCAGGGGCAGAATGACAGATTTGTACCTTGTCAGCTTGGGGGTTTGAACTTGCAACCTTCCGGTTACTAGTCCAACGCTCGAATCACTAGGCTACCCTGCCGCCCGCAGAGTGCCTTGGAAACGAGCTGCAACACTTGGGAGATGGGCCACGCCTCCGACAAGTGAGAAGTCAAGCTTGGGATGAGTGCAACACAATTGTCTTTACAACATTGCTTTTACTTTCTGCTTTCATCTCTCCTTTCTATACCCAGCATTGGTGGGTGCTTCTTATTGATACATGGATCTAAACTCTGATGTGTGAGTGGTTGTCTGAAGTAGGCTATAAAGATGCCACTGGTAAAGTTCCTATGCAATAGTTGCGGCTTTTCTCATTTTCTAGGCTCTGGTTCTACCTGATCCTTCATCCCAACAAATGTCAACCTGCTCCTGGTGACTGTGAGCTACTCATCTAATGTCTGGCACGTTATTGGAGGGATGCAACACCATTCTTCCATGATAAATTCCATCATTTGGTGTTTTGTTGATGGAAAACTCTGTTTCAGTCGCCGCTCCAGAATCTCCCAAAGCTTTTCAATTGGGTTGAGATCTGGTGATTGACTGACACATACGTTAAACCCCCTATGATCCTTTGAGACCCCTTTTTCAAAGTCACTTAGCGCTCTTCTTCTAGCCATGGTAGAAGCCAAAACAATCGGTAAATGGGTATTTTTTACACATTACCCTAAGCAGAGGTGGAAAAAGTACTCAATTGTCATACTTGAGTAAAAGTAAAGATAACTTAATATAAAATGACTCAAGTAAAAGTGAAAGTAAGTAACCCAGTAAAATACTACTTGTGTAAAAGTCTAAAAGTATCTGGTTTTAAATGTACTTAAGTACAAATGGTGGAAAAAGTACTAAATTGTCACACTTGAATAAAAGTAAAAAGTAAAAGTAAATGCTATACATCCAAATCCTTATAATAATATTTTATAATAATAATAGTATTTTTTTTGACAGCCAGTTAGCAAAGTAAACGTTGTCACAAATATAAGTAGTAAAGTACAGATACCCCAAAAAACGACATATTTACTACTTTCCAGTAATTTTACATAAGTACTTTATACCACCGACCCTAAGCATGATGGGATGTTAATTGCTTAATTTCCTCAGGAACCTGCTTTCAACAAACTTTGTATCCCTAATTTACTCAACTGTATCCTTTATTTTGGGAGTTACCTGTCGCGTCAGTGATCTCTAGTGGCAAAACTATTTAATGCAACTAATCAGAGAAAAACAACACCAATGTAAATTCTAATGACAGAACTTCGATGTATAAGTTTACCCCAACATACTGTTTCTTTCACCATGGGGATTTAATACAAATTTGTATATTACTTGGTAGGAGTTTATAATGTCTATATAAGATAATGTCTTGACAAATACAAACAAAATACCTTTCACAGGTGAACAGAGTGGTATACTAGCAAGCAGGATGAATGAGTTAGTCAGCAAACTTGCCTAAATATATGTTTTATTCTTTTGAAAGATAAGCTTGAAATGGGCATAGTCTAATTGACTCAACAACCAAAAACACATATATACATTTAGATGTATTAATGAACCAGAAAATCTGGTTGTTTCTCAAAGTTAGATAACTCATTGATCCTGATTTGATCGTATACCACTCTGGATAGTATTAAAAACAGAAAACAGGGTAGACTTCTTAATTGCATTAATTTAATTTGCCAGAAATTTGCCAGAATTTGTCAGAAATGCATCTGGTGATACTGGTAACCTTGTATTTGTGACATGACAAGAACAATTTGTATAGCTGTGAATGATGCATCAGGGAGCCTGTGCTCAGTGAGAGCTTCCTCAGACGGAGGGCAGGCTGGGAAAAATGTTAGACCACCAGTTCACAAAGCGCACCCTCATCTTCTCATGGACGTAGTTCTTGTTCATATGGGCATTGATCTCCAGGTACTTTTGCCCAGAGGTGGTGTATGCAGGCCAGGTCACAGGCACCTTCGACTACCCGTTGTTGGGGTCTCTGTGGTGGGAAGGGGTTGATGGTAAGAAAAACATAATGGTGAGAACATTAGATATATTATAGTTTTCGTGAGGATAACATCACTTATACAGTAATCCCATCCAGTGGGGGAGACAAAAACATGATTGCATTGCAGCTCTTTTTTACCCAGTCCTGGCGAAGTTGGTCCAGTAGGCAATCAAGTATCTGGAGACGTCACGGTGGCTGGGCCAGTATGCCAGGGGCGTTGTGAAGGGCTTGCCGAACACATACTGCAGGTCATCAGCATGGTCAGCCTCCATCCAGCTGGGGTAAGGTTGGACTATCCCGGCCATGCGGCTGGGCTCTGAAAAGAGGTAGGAGTAGGTGCGTGCAGATCTGGGGTAGGGCAAGGAGAGGAGAAATTACTAGATATCAGATATGTAATGCTAGGATGGGAAACAAACTGGGTGAGAAGGGCTGTGCTACAGTAACAACGAGGAAGACTCACTGGGCATTAGAGGCGTGCAGGTAGAGAGCAACCTGGGTAGGAACCAGGAAGATGTAGTCAGTTTCGATCATAACAACGGTCTTCTTGATTGTCTTCTGGCTCATCTCCCCAGTCAGCCGTGTACTCTGCGAAAGCGTTGTTTGTAGCGGCCTCTCCCTTCTTAGTCAAAGAACTCAAGAGCAGTTTCACGTCTGACCTGTAGTGAGAAAGAGGAAGAGAGATGCACTATATATAAAAAAGTATGTGGACACCCCTTGATATTACTGAATTTGGCAATTTCAGCCACACTAGTTGCTGACAGGTGTATAAAATCGAGCACAAAAACATTTGCAGTAGAATGACCTTACTGAAGAGCTCAGTGACTTTCATTGTGGCACAGTTACAGGATGCCACCTTTCCAACTAGTCAGTTCATCAAAATGTATGCCCTGCTAGAGCTGCCCCGTTCAACTGTAAGTGCTGTTATTGTGAAGTGGAAACGTCTAAGAGCAACAACGGCTCAGCCTCGAAGTGGTAGGCCACACAATCTCACAGAACAGGACAGCCGACTGCTGCAGTGCATGGTACGTTAAAACGGTCTGTCCTCGGTTGCAACACATACTACCGAGTTCCAAACTGCCTCTGGAAGTAACGTCAGCACAAGAACTGTTTATCGGGTGCTTCATGAAATGGGTTTCCATGGCCGAGCAGCCTAAGACTCCCATGCGCAATGCCAAGCGTCGGCTAGAGCGGTGTGGAGCTCGCCGCCATTGGACTCTGGAGCAGCAGAAACGTGTGATGAATCACGCTTCACCATCTGGCAGTCCAACGGATTAATCTGGGATTGGCAGATGCCAGGAGAACGCTACCTGCCCGAATGCATAGTGTCAACTGTAAATTTTGGTGAAAGAGGAATATTGGTCTGGGCTGTTTTTCATGGTTTGGGCTAGGCCTCTAATTTCCAGTGAAGGGAAATTGTAATACTACATTTAAAAAATGACATACTAGAAGATTCTGTGCTTCCAACTTGGTGGCAACAGTTTGGGGAAGGCTCTTTCCTGTTTCAGCATGACAATGCCCCCATGCACAAAGCAAAGTCCATACAGAACTGGTTTGTCGAGATTGGTGTGGAAGTACTTGACTGGCATTTACTGGAGGCTGTTATAACAGCAAAGGGGAGACCAACTCCATATTAATGCCTATGATTTTGGAATGAGATGTTCGACGAGCTGGTGTCCACATACTTTTGGTCATGTAGTGAACCTCTACATTGTTTTATGTACTACGGGATTCGTGAAGAAATATGACGAGTTAACCGGGAAAGTGACCCTGTCAGGTAGCCTTCATTCATACAATAGCATCCAACCTAGCTGATGCTGTGCAATATTCCTTATTTTTTAACACTTTTTTTTTCTTTCCTCCATTGATTTAGTCATCCTAATTTTGGCCATCCTACAAGGGTAAAAACGTCAATGACTTTTGAACGGATGAGGTTTGGACCATTGGTTTTCTTAAAGGAGTTTCTACAAAATTGACACATTATTTTACCCATTGGTCAAAATATGCATTTTTGATTGGATACCCTAGAGATAAGGCCCAACAGATATATCAACCCCTTCTGAATCTCACTGTGTTAGGGACCTGGCTGAACTGATAACCCTGTCCTTTATTATTTGATTATACTTCTACTTGTTGGACTCAGTTGGTTCTGTCAAATCTGCAGTTCCATTTAAGCTACACCAATCAGCCCTCTTCCTCCCAGGTAAATAATGTCCGGGCCAGTGAAGGGGTGGGCATCCATGCTGTTGACCCCAGCGAGGTGGTCGCTGTCAGCGGCATTGTGGAAAAGGTTGCCTGGGTGATCTGGCAGGAAGTCCCCATCGATCACAGGGGAGAGGACCAGGTTGTCTACCATGGGGGCTAGAGAAGGCAGGCAGAGACAGACATACCTCTTGATGCTATCAGCAGGACATGGTCATCACCAAATTACTGTGTAAAATGGTGGGCTGAGGAGACGTGAGCATCAGGCTAATGCTCATCTATACAGATATCATTACAGGCATCAACGCATGCAAATCACATCCTCCTCTGTGTCTTTCTCACAGCGTGCCACAGCCCTGTACATAAATCTCAGTGAATACTCACTGGAGGGAGAACCACCCAGGGCCGTGGTACCGGCCAGAGTGAGAACATTAGCCTCAATAAGTTTCAGGCAGGCCATCATCTGATCATCCTTGGGGCAGCCCACCTTCTCAGCAACCTAAAGAGACAGAAAGGGGGATGAAACATCCCTTTAACAGTGTTAAGACACATATTCTATTTTTTAACTTGAATAAAAGTGACTCCAAAATTACACAATACATTATTTGCCATTAATTTCTATTGGACACATAATAATCTGAAACACAACACCACTCTGTGAGATTGCCTTTTGTTATGGGGAGAGAGTGTCTGTGTGGAGTTAAAGTACATTTAAACTCGAATTAGTACATTGCATTTGCTACATTATCATTTGCTAACCTA
Organism: Oncorhynchus kisutch; assembly: GCF_002021735.2. NCBI lineage: Eukaryota > Metazoa > Chordata > Actinopteri > Salmoniformes > Salmonidae > Oncorhynchus > Oncorhynchus kisutch. The sequence goes on from NC_034202.2 coordinate 23,245,905, forward strand.
CTGTGGACAGAGGACCCAAGCTGAATGGCATATCTGTACCTATCTTTGCTTACAATCATAACAGGAGAAACCTGCTTAATGATTTTAAACTATCTAAAAAGTTCAACGTTAACAAGGTCTGAAATACAAGTGTTTTCCATCAACCTTTTTAGACACAGGACACAGAGTTCTCCGAGGTCTCAGGAACTTGTGACAAACAGCTGACTATGTAGCGTACAGGACATCATGGTCCAAAATAAATCTCACTGTTCTCATTGTTAAATGTATCACCCCCCACCAACTAACTTCATAGACACAACAGTTAACAGAAACTAGACACTTTGACAATTAATGTATGCTTTATGGCAGGAAGACACTGAATAATCATGACATTTTAATGAAGAGTTTATAACATTGAGACTGAAGAAACATCATTCTACTAGACTTTCTTTGTATTTTGACATCACTATCTTTGCCCTGAGAGCTCTGTATTAGAACTGTTACTCTCCTTTTTTAGTCCCACACCTGGAAGCTGGAGCTAACAGCGCCGGCAGACTCCCCGAAGATGGTGAGGTTGTTGGGGTCTCCCCCGAAGGCCCGGATGTTCCTGTTTACCCAAGCAATGGCAGCGTGCTGGTCCCACAAACCATAGTTACCTGACATGGAAGACATGTCATCTACCTACTATTTTCCCGTGGGCAGATTCTGCATGTCAGGGCCGGCTCCAGGCATAAGCGGTCTCCAAATCCACTGGCTCCAGGTCATCTATAAGTCTTTGCTAGGTAAAGCCCCGCCTTATCTCAGCTCACTGGTCACCATAGCAACACCCACCCGTAACATGCACTCCAGCAGGTATATTGCACTGGTCATCCCCAAAGCCAACACTTCCTTTGGCCGCCTTTCCTTCCAGTTCTCTGATTAAGAAAAAGTTAGCACGGTTTTCGATTTAAATCCTTTAACATTTTTTTATTAAAAGCACTATGCATTATGTGAGTTAACAATCATTTATTCACATTACTTTAAATTACTTCACTTTAATAACATATTTCAGTTGTGTATATTACATTTAATTGAATTGTATTAATATTATTTCATTCCAAGTCATCATCTCATTTCTATAGAGCTGCTGCCCAGTGTTTCTGCTGCAGGCATTTATATGTGGCATTGTACAACGGGAAAATGATTGCCACCGCGGCAAAGTAAATATGGAACATAAAAAAATATTTCTGCAGAGGTGCACATTGAAGATGCTAGAACAGCTCTCATTAACTCAGTATTATCTGTCATTATGGCAGCATCCACATTAATGTAGAAGTGTTTAGAAACATATTACATTCTTAACTTGAATAAAAGTGACTCCAAAATTACACAACACATTATTTACCATTCATTTCTATTGGGAACAAAATAATATGAAACACAACCAAAATAAACAGTAAATGCATCCAAAAAGCTTGACATAATCATTGTGTACTAGGAATATGGGATCATTTCAAATCCAGAGCCAAAACAATGAAAAAAGTTGTCACTCTCAATACTTTTGGAGCTCACTGTATTTACCTAGTCAGCTTGTTGTTGTGTGTTTTATGCAAGATAAATATTCCTCTCGAGGCGCATTCAGGAGTGCCACAGGGAGGGAGACATCCATTCTTACAAGCAGTCAATGCACAACAATTCTTGAAATACCGGAGGAAAAAACAGCAGTTTTAACGGCCTTTCCATTCCTACTTGATTTATTTCTCAACTCATAAATATGCTGGAACTGCACCATCTTAAAGTAGGAGTTGTCAGCAGCAGCATGGTTGTGAGTGCATAGGGGAGAGTGGGTCTAAACAGGGGTCAATTGTAGAGAAACTTGGGTTAAAATAACTCCTACTTTTTTTTGCTGCCTATGCTGTCTGACAAAAATCACTGTTTTAGTTGTTTTTCCAAAGTAAATAAGGCATACTTTTATGACTGCTGAATAAAAACTATCAATCACTCAGGTAGAGAATTCACGAAGCAACTGCTGTCTATTGTGTGTCTGCCTCCACACATACAGGACAAGTAAGAGCACAACTACTTATGGTCATTGTAGTTAATAACCATGTTTTTTTCTCTCGCTAAACTATGTAGAATATTGGCCTGTTGGAAACTACAACTCCCTCCTATATTGCACAGGTCGGGCTTGATCTGATTTATATCTAGAGAAACTACACATTGAGCTCACAGAAAAAAAAAATGAAATGGAATTCAAATAATTGAACCCAATGTTGGTCAATTAATTGTAAAAAAAAAAAAAACAGCACAGGAATGAAATCATCAACATGTATTGATCACGTTTACTAATACTGCAGAAATGGCAGAAACATATCAATTGGATGTAGTGATAACAATATAGTAGCCATATCTAGGAAAACCACATTTCAAAAGGCTGGGCCTAATATAGTGTATAAGAAGTCATTAAATAAGTTTTGTAGCGATTCTTATGTTGATGATGTAAATACTATTTGCTGGTCTGTGGTGTGTAATGAGGAGCAACCAGACACTGCACTTGACACATTTATGAAATTGCTTATTAGTTACTAAAACATGAACCTACTGTATTAAGAACATGACAAAAAAAACTTTTGAATCCACTTGGATTGATGAGGAATTGAAAAATGTAATGGTTGAGATGGGTGAGGCAAAAGGTATGGCAAATACAGTGCATTCGGAAAGTATTCAGACCCCTTGATTATTTCCACATTGTGTTACGTTACAGCCTTATTCTGAAATGGATTACATTGTCCCCCCCCCCCCAATCTACACACAATACCCCATAACGACAGAGCAAAAACAGGGTTAGAAATGTTTGGAAATGTATTCAAATTAAACAACTGAAATATCACATTTACATAAGTATTCAGACCCTTTACTCGGTACTTTGTTGAATCACCTTTGGCAGCGATTACAGCATCGAGTCTTCTTGGGTATGACAGTACAAGCTTGGCACACCTGTATTTGGTGAGTTTCTCCCATTCTTCTCTGCAAATCCTCTCAAGCTCTGTCAGGTTGGATGGGGAGCGTCACTACACAGCTATTTTCAGATCACTCCAGAGATGTTCGACCAGGTTCAAGTCCGGGCTCTGGCTGGACCATTCAAGGACATTCAGAGACTTGTGCCGAAGCCACTCCTGCATTGTCATGGCTGTGTGAAAGTGAACCTTTGCCCCAGTCTGAGGTCCTGAGCACTCTGGAGAAGATTTTCATCAAAGGATCTCTCTGTACTTTGCTCCGTTCATCTTTCCCTTGATCCTTACTGGTCTCCCAGTCCCTGCCACTGAAGAAGAAAAAAAACATGATTCTGCCACCACCATGCTTCACCGTAGGGATGGTGCCAGGTTTCCTCCAGATGTGACCCTTGGCATGAAGGCCAAAAAGTTCAATCTTGGTTTCATCAGACCAGAGAATCTTGTTTATCATGGTCTGAGAGTCATTTAGGGTGCCCTTTTGCAAACTCAAAGCAAGCTGTATGTGCCTTTTACTGAGGAGTGGCTTCCATCTGCCCACTCTACTATAAAGGCCTAATTGATAGAGTGCTGAAGAGATGGTTGTCCTTCTGGAAGGTTCTCCCATCTCCACAGAGTAACTCTGGAGGTCCCTGACAAAGGCCCTTCTCCCCTAATTGCTAAGTTTGGCCATGCAGCCAGCACTAGGAAGAGTCTTGGTGGTTCCAAACTTCTTCCATTTAAGAATGATGGTGGCCACTGTGTTCTTAGGGACCTTCAATGCTGCAGAAATGTTTTAATACCCTCTGTGCCACGACACTCCTGTCTTGGAGCTCTAGGGACAATTCCTTCGACCTCATGGCTTGGTTTTTACTCTGACATGTACTGTCAACTGTGGGACCTTATATAGACAGGTGTGTGCCTTTCCAAATCATGTCCAATCAATTGAATTTACCACAGGTGGACTCCAATCAAGTTGTAGAAACATATCAAGGATAACCAATGGAAACAGGATGCACCAGAATATTATGTAAATAAGGTATCTGTTTTTATTTTTTAATAAATTACCTAAAACTTGTAAAAAATGTTTTTAAAGTGTTCTATTTGTCATTATGGTATATTGTGTGTAGATTGATGAGGGGAAAATGTATGTAACCAATTTTAGAATAAGGCTGTAACGTAACAAAATGTGGCAAATATGGTCTGAAAACTTCCCGAAAGCACTGTAAGGCTGGCTGCACAACCGATTTTCAAAAGTACTGCAAATTGAGAAATTATGTGACTAAACTGAATAAAAATAAGAAACTATACGATGAAACAAATATAAATTATATAACGAATGATAGTAAAAAGCTTTGGAACACCTTTAATTACATTTTGGGCATAAAGGCAAACTCCGTGCCATCATTCATTGAATCAGGTGGCTCATTTATGACAAAACCATGACAATGACAATGTCATGACAATGACAATGACAATATGACAATGTTTTTTTCATTGTCAAGATTAGCAAAGTTAGGCATGACATGCCAGCAACAAAACAATGACACTATACATCCAAGTATATTTGACCAAATTATGAAAGACAAGCATTGCAATTTTCAATTCTATAAAAAGGAAGAGGTGAAAATATTATTGTTGTATATCAACAATGACAAGCCACCTGGGTCTGACAATTTAAATGGAAAATTACTGAGGATAATAGTGGACAATATCTTCAATTTAAGCCTACTAGAAAGTGTGTGCCCTCAGGCCTGGAAGAAGCTAAAGTTATTACGCTACCTAAGAGTAGTAAAGCCCCCTTTTACTGGCTCATATTCCCAACCAATCAGCCTGTTATCAACCCTGAGCAAACTTTTGGAAATAATTGTGTTTGACCAGATACAATGCTATTTTACTGTAAACAAATTGACAACAGACTTTCAGCACGCTTGTAGGGAAGTACATTCAACAAGCACAGCACCTAAACAAATGACTGATGATTGACTGAGAGAAATCGGTGCAAAAAAATATTGTGGGGGCTGTTTTATTAGACTTCAGTGCGGCTTTTGACATTATCGATCATAGTCTACTATTGGAAAAACGTATTTAGGACTAACTTATTCCTTGCCAGCCATTCCTTAACAAACTGCAGCTCTTTGTGAAATGTTACAGTCATTTCAGTTGCTGCAGTAGCTGACGTGTATAGTGTTGAGTCATCTACATACATAGCAATATTGGCTTTACTCAAAGCCAGTGGCATGTCGTTAGTAAAGATTGAAAAAAGTAAAGGGGCCTAGACAGCTGCCCTGGGGAATTCCTGATTCTACCTGGATTATGTTGGGAGAGGCTTCCATTAAAGAACACCCTCTGTGTTCTCTTAGAAAGGTAACTCCTTATCCACAATATAGTGGGTCTACCGGATGACTCAACACTGTACACGTCAGCTACTACAGCAACTGAAATGACTGCAACGTTTAACAAAGAGCTGCAGTTAGTTTCAGAATGGGTGGCAAGGTATACGTTCGTCCTAAATATTTCAAAAAACTAAAAGCATTGTATATGGGACAAATTATTCACTAAACCCTAATCTCAACTAAATCTTGTAATGAATCATGTGGAAATTGAGCAAGTTGAGGTGACTAAACTGCTTGGAGTAACCCTGGATTATTATTATTATACCACTGTTATTATCGAAACATATTGATACAATAGTAGTTAAGATGTGGAGAAGCCTGTCCATAATATAGCACTTGTCTGTTTTTTTACAACACTTTCAACAAGGCACTACAGGCCCTAGTTTTGTTGCACCTGGACTACTGTTCAGTTGTGTGGTCATGGTGCCACAAAGAGGGACTTGGCTCAGAACAAGGTAGCTGACTGGTCCTTGGATGTACACAGAGAGCTAACAATAATAATATGCATGTCAATCTCTCCTGGCTCAAAGTGGAGATTGACTTCATCACTACTTGTATTGGTGAGCGGTATTGACATGTTGAACCAAGCTGTCTGTTTGAACTACTGGCACACTGTTCAGACACCCATGCAAAGCCCACAAGAAATGCCTCGATAGGTCTTTTCATTGTCCACAAGGCCAGAACAGACTATGGGAGGCGCACAGTGCTACATAGAGTCATGACTACATGAAACTCTCCCACATCAAATAACTCATGCAAGCAGTAAAATGATTTAAGAATAAAAATACACATTATGGAACAGCGGGGACTGTGAAGAGACACAAACACAGGCACTTGCACACACATAGATTTTGAGTCGTAGATCTGTGGGAGGAGTGGCCTAAGGGCACACAATGTGTTGTCAATGTATTGTAATGTTTTAAAAATTGTATAACTGACAATTTTGCTGGACCCCAGGAATCCATAATAAATACAAATCAGAGCTCATCTCGTTACTACATATTTTGCAGCTCATGTAACTTAATCTATACAGTTTAGAGATTAGTTAGGTGTCAAGAGAATATGCAGACAGGCAGCAAAACAAATGGCATCCTGGTGGATGGTGTACAGGTATGTGACCGTGGGTATGGGCAGTAGTATGCATGGTGACAGAGTTAGACACAGACACATGCTATTTTTGGAGGTGTGTTGAAAGTGTTTCTTGTCACTTTTTCCATTGGTTATTGTTATGTGTACAGCCAGAAACTCACCAACTAATAGCTTATTGATAACTGATACACTTCTCCTGAATACATTTTTCCATTGTGGACAATAAGGAAAGATCACTCCTCAACTTAAACACATTTATTCACACTAATTTGCAAATACACAAAAAAGTATGTTTGTATAGAGAACGAAGCAAGTTTGTACAATTCCAGTCCATTTCTCAGGGCAGGGGTAGACGTGTCCATCCTCACATATAATCCAGCATCTCTGTCTGCATCTCATTGTCACTCCCCTCTGAGGGATGAAACTCATCTTCCTCATTCTCCTCTTCATCATCCTCTCCACTTTCTGGGGTCTTTCGCCTGGGAATAGAACTCTCCGGCCCAGAAGAGTATGGAGCTGCAGAAAGCACAGATATACTGTATGATGGACTAAAACATTCAATATCCCCATAATTGATTAAAATCTTACAGAAACAAGTCAAACGATACACACAAACTCACTTATTTAATGGACAATTCATTTATGCACAGGTTATCTAACATGCTATACTGAACAAAAATATAAAAAGCAACATGTAAAGTGTTGGACCCATGTTTCATGAGCTGAAATAAAAGATCCCAGAAATGTTCCATACGTACAAAAAGTTATTACTCTCAAATGCTGTGCACAGATTTGTTTAAATATCTGTTAACATTTCTCTATTGCCAAGTTAATCCATCTACCTGACAGGTGTGGCATGTCAAGAAGCTGATTAAACAGCACGATCATTACACAGGTGCACCTTGTGCTGGGGACAAAAGGCCACTCGGAAATGTGCCATTTGTCACATAACGCCACAGATGTCTCAAGTTGAGGGTGTGTGAAATCGGCATGCTGACTGCAGGAATGTCCACCAGAGCTGTTGCCAGAAATTGTAATATTATTTTCTCTACAATGTCATTTTAGAGAATTTGCAGTACGTCCAACTGGCCTCACAACAGCAGACCGCGTGTATGGCGTCAAGTGGGCGAGTATTTTGCTGATGTCAACATTGTGAACAGAGTGCCCCATGGTGAAGTAATGGTATAGGCTCGGCCTAAGCTACGGACAATGAACACAACTGCATTTTAGCAATGGCAATTTGAATACACAGCAACCATAACGAGATCCTGAAGCCCATTATCGTGCCACTTATCCGCCGCCATCACTGCGTGTTTCACCATGATAATGCACAGACCCATGTCGCAAGGAACTGTACACAATTCCTGGAAGCTGAAAATATCCCAGTTCTTCCATGACCTGCGTACTCATTGAGCATGTTTGAGACGTGTACGACAGCGTGTTCCAGTTCCCGTCAATATCCAGCAACTTTGTACAGCCATTGAAGAGGAGTGGGACAACATGGTACAGGCCACAATCAACAGCCTGATCAACTCTATGCAAAGTAGATGTGTCGTGCTGCATGAGGCAAATGGTGGTCACATCAGATACAGACTGGTTGTCTGATCCATGCCCCTAAGGTTTCTATGACCAACAGATGCACACAAATTCAGCAAAAATAGAAACGTCATCCCACTGTCAACTGCGTTTATTTTCAGCAAACTTAACATGTGTAAATATTTGTATGAACAGAAGACTCAACAACTTTTTTATTTAACCAGGTAGGCTAGTTGAGAACAAGTTCTCATTTACAACTGTGACCTGGCCAAGATAAAGCAAAGCAAAGCAACAAACAGAGTTACACAGGAAACAAACAAAGTCAATAATACAGTATAAAAAGTCTATATACAGTGTGTGCAACTGAGGTAGGATAACAGAGGCAATAAATAGGCCGTAGTGACAAAATAATTATAATACAGTAATTAAACACTGGAGTGATCGATGTGCAGAAGATGAGTGTACAAGTAGAGATACTGGGGTGTAAAGGAGCAAAAATAAATCAAATAGATAACAGTACGGGGATGGGGTAGTTGGATGGGCTATTTACAGATAGGCTATGTACAGGTGCAGTGAGCTGCTCTGACAGCTGGTGCTTAAAGCTAGTGAGGGAGATAGGAGTCTCCAGCATCAGTGATTTCTGCAGTTCTTTCCAGTCATTGGCAGCAGAGAACTGGAAGGAAATGCGGCCGAAGGAGGAGTTGGCTTTGGGGGTGACTAGTGAAATATACCTGCGGGAGCGTTTGCTACGGATGGGTGCTGCTATGGTGACCAGTGAGCAAAGACTTATAGATGATGACCTGGAGCCAGTGGGTTTGGCGACGAATATGAAGCGAGGGCCAGCCAACGAGTGTACAGGTCGCAGTGGTGGGTGGTATATGGGGCTTTGGTGACAAAACGGATGGCACTGTGATAAACTGCATCCAGTTTGCTGAGTAGAGTGTTGGAGGCTATTTTGTAAATGATATCGCCGAAGTCAAGAACCGGTAGGATAGTCAGTTTTACGAGGGTATGTTTGGCAGCATGAGTGAAGGATGCTTTGTTTGCGAAATAGGAAACTGATTCTAGATTTAATTTTGGATTGGGCATGCTTAATGTGAGTCTGGAAGGAGAGTTTACAGTCTAACCAGTCACCTAGGTATTTGTAGTTGTCCACATATTCTAAGTCAGAACCGTCCAGAGTAGTGATGTGGGGCAGGCGGGCAGGTGAAGAGCATACATTTAGTTTTACTTGCATCTAAGAGCAGTTGGAGGCCACGGAAGGAGAGTTGTATGACATTGAAGCTCATCTGGAGGTTAGTTAACAGTGTCCAAAGAAGGACCAGAAGCATACAGAATGGTGTCGTCTGCGTAGAGGTGGATCAGAGAATCTCCAGCAGCAAGAGCGACATCATTGATGTATTCAGAGAAGAGAGTCTGCCAGAGGTCCGGACAACAGGCCCTCCGATTTGACACACTGAACTCTGAGAAGTAGTTGGTGAACCAGGCGAGGCAGTCATGAGAGAAACCAAGGCTGTTGAGTCTGCCGATAAGAATGTGGTGATTGACAGTCGAAAGCCTTGGCCAGGTCGATGAATACGGCTATACAGTATTGTCTCTCATCGATGACGGTTATGATATCGTTTTGTACCTTGAGCGTGGCTGAGGTGCACCCGTGACCAGCTCGGAAACCAGATTGCATTGCGGAGAAGGTACGGTGGAATTCTAAATGGTCGGTGATCTGTTTGTTAACTTGGCTTTCGAGGACTTTAGAAAGTAGAGGTCGACCGATTATGATTTTTCAACACCGATACCGATTATTGGAGGACCAAAAAGGACGATACCGATTAAAATCAGCCGATTGTTTTGAAATGTATTTGTAATTATGACAATTACAACAATACTGAATGAACACTTATTTTAACTTAATATAAGACATCAATAAAATCAATTTAGCCTCAAGTAAATAATGAAACATGTTCAATTTGGTTTAAATAATGCAAAAACAAAGTGTTGGAGAAGAAAGTAAGAGTGCAATATGTGCCATGTAAGAAAGCTAACGTTTCAGTTCCTTGCTCAGAACATATGAAAGCTGGTGGTTCCTTTTAACATGAGTCTTCAATATTCCCAGGTAAGAAGTTTTAGGTTGTAGTTATTATAGGACTATTTCCTTCTACACCATTTGTATTTCATTAACCTTTGACTATTGGATGTTCTTATAGGCACTTTAGTATTGCCAGTGTAACAGTATAGCTTCCGTCCCTCTCCTCGCTCCTCCCTGGGCTCGAAGCAGCAACACAACAGTCACCATCGAAGCAGCGTTACCCATGCAGAGCAAGGGGAACAACTACTAGAAGGCTCAGAGCGAGTGACGTTTGAAACGCTATTAGCGCACGCTAACTCGCTAGTCATTTCACTTCGGTTACACCAGCCTCATCTCGGGAGTTGATAGGCTTGAAGTCATAAACAGCGCAATGCTTGACGCACAACGACGAGCTGCTGGCAAAACGCACAAAAGTGCTGTTTGAATGAATGTTTACGCGCCTGCTTCTGCCTACCACCGCACAGTCAGATACTTAGATACTTGCATGCTTGTATGCTCAGTCAGATTATATGCAACGCAGAACACGCTAGATAATATCTAGTAATATCATCAACCATGTGTAGTTAACTAGTGATTATGATTTATTGTTTTTTATAAGATAAGTTTAATGCTAGCTAGCAACTTACCTTGGCTTACTGCATTCGCGTAAGAGGAAGTCTCCTTGTGGAGTGCAACGAGAAAGAGGCAGGTCGTTATTGCGTTGGACTAGTTAAGGTTGCCAGATTGGATCCCTCGAGCTGACAAGGTGAAAATCTGCCGTTCTGCCCCTGAACAAGGCAGTTAACCCACAGTTCCTAGGCAGTCATTGAAAATAAGAATGTGTTCTTAACGGATTTGCCTAGTTAAATAAAGGTATATATATATAAATTTAAATTGGCGCCCAAAAATACAGATTTCCGATTGTTATGAAAACTTGAAATCGGCCCTAATTAATCTGCCATTCCGATTAATTGGTTGACCTCTATTAGAAAGGCAGGGTAGGATAGATATAGGTCTGTAGCAGTTTGGGTCTAAAGTGTCTCCCCCTATGAAGAGGGGGATGACCGCGGCAGCTTTCCAATATTTGGGGATCTCAGATGATACGAAAGAGGTTGAACAGGCTAGTAATGGGGGTTGCAACAATTTCAACAGATAATGTTAGAAAGGGTCCAGATTGTCTAGCCCGGCTGATTTGTAGGGGTCCAGATTGTCTAGCCCGGCTGATTTGTAGGGGTCCAGGTTCTGCAGCTCTTTCAGAACATCATCTTTCTGGAACTGAGACATACTGAACAAGTTCCACAGACATGTTACTAATACGTCCCTGAACAAAGGGGGGGGGGGCACCAGCTGCATTAAGTACTGCAGTGCATCTCCTCCTCATGGACTGCACCAGATTTGCCAGTTCTTGCTGTGAGATGTTACCCCACTCTTCCACCAAGGCACCTGCAGGTTCCCGGACATTTCTGGGGGGGAATGGTCCTAGCCCTCACCCTCCAATCCAACAGGTCCCGGCCGTGCTCAATGGGATTGAGATCCGAGCTCTTCGCTGGCCATGGCAGAACACTGACATTCATGTCTTGCAGGAAATCACGCACAGAACGAGCAGTATGGCTGGTGGCATTGTCATGCTGGAGGGTCATGTCAGGATGAGCCTGCAGGAAGGGTACCACATGAGGAGGAGGATGTCATCCCTGTAACGAACAGCGTTGAGATTGCCTGCAATGACAACAAACTCAGTCCGGTGATGCTGTGACACACCGCCTCAGACCATGACGGACCCTCCACCTCCAAATTGATCCCGCTCCAGAGTACAGGCCTCGTTGTAACAATCATTCTTTCGACGATAAACGCAAATTTGATCATCACTCCTGGTGAGACAAAACCGTGACTCATCAGTGAAGAGCACTTTTTGCCAGTCCTGTCTGGTCCAGCGACAGTGTGGTTGTGACCATAGGTGACGTTGTTGCTGGTGATGTCTGGTGAGGACCTGCCTTACAACAGGCCTACAAGCCCTCAGTCCAGCCTCTCTCAGCCTATTGCGGACAGTCTGAGCACTGATGGAGGGATTGTGCATTCCTGGTGTAACTCGGGCAGTTGTTGTTGCCATCCTGTACCTGTCCCGCAGGTGTGAAGTTCAGATGTACCAATCCTGTGCAGGTGTTGTTACACGTGGTCTGCCTCTGCGAGGACGATCAGCTGTCCATTATGTAGCGCTGTCTTAGGCATCTCACAGGACGGACATTGCAATTTATTGCTCTGGCCAAATCTGCAGTCCTCATGCCTCCTTGCAGCATGCCTAAGGCACGTTCATGCAGATGAGCAGGGACCCTGGGCATCTTTCTTTTGGTGTTTTTCAGAGTCAGTAGCAAGGTCTCTTTAGTGTCCATAGGTTTTCATAACTGTGACCTTAATTGCCTACCGTCTATAAACTGTTAGTATCTTAATGACCGTTCCACAGATGCATGTTCATTAATTGTTTCATTGACCAGGCATGGGGAAAGTGTTTAAACCCTTTACAATGAAGATCTGTGAAGTTATTTGGACTTTTACAAATTATCTTTGAAGGACAGGGTCCTGAAAAAGGGATGTTTATGTATTCCCAGTTATGTGAAATCCATCAATTAGGGTCTAATGAATGCATTTCAATTGACTGATTTGAAACTGTTTGAAGTTGCCCGTTGCGTTTATATTTTTCTTCAGTATAGATGCACCCATTGTTCCCACACTTGCACACCGGCAGTGGGGAAGTAACCACAACCTCAGAAAGACAGACTGTTGTGTCCAGAGCTAGAGGGAAGTATTATCATGGTGACTGGGCCAGCAGCATGGTTAATCTTGGACCACACTAGTTCACTTCACATCAGGGATAGCGGAAGTAGGGTCGCTGAAGGTGTGGCCGAATTCCCTGGTCAGATAAGTGAAATAGACATCAACTGTAGGCCTATAACCTCTCACATGAAGCATAATATAATATTAACTCCTGCTGAATTATTCATTTCTTGCAGTAAATTCATAAACCAAATGTCAATTTTGTCTCGGGAACAGGAGTGTAGAAATGCTATCTTTTTCAGCAATATAAAAGCTGACAGTATTCCAACCAACCACATAAAATATGCATCCAAGAAGAACTGCAATATTACCAGAAACAAGTTGGATCATTTTCCCAGCCTTTCATTTCCTTAAAACCAGTCAAACTGAGGTTCTTTGGACATTTCGAATAACAAAATTGCCTACCAAATGTTGGAAATTATATGTAAAAAGTATAGGCATATCAACTATTTTTTCATGCACAACATCTGAACATTAATAAAAAGCAGCTTGACCTGTGGGAAGGACTGTAGTCATCACTTGTTGTGTTTAGTAACAGTTCTATCCCTGACCAGGGGGTTCTCCTTCAACTCTTATGAAAGAACTGCAATTCAACACACACACACACACACACACACACACACACACACACACTCAAAACCCCCTAAACACCATGAAGTCAAACTCTGCCAGGTCGATCATAGGTGAATGCTGCTCCAGTGTTAGAGAGATCTCACCTGACCTCTTGGCACGGATAACCTGCTTGATCATGGAGGACATGATATCTCGGAGGTCATCAGAGGTGTGGGACAGACACCAGCCATCCCTCTCGTCACACTCCTCCTCCTGGCCATCGTTCCGACTGATCACGTTCCTTATGCTGAGCCAGGAGCAGGGTCAAAACATTAGACACAAACAGACAACATGCAGAGACCTTTGCCACTGCAATTCCAAAGGAGATTAGTCCAAATATACAGTGCCTTCAGAAAGTATTCACACCCCTTGAATTTTTCCACATTTTGTTGTTACAGCTGTAACTTAAAATTGATTAAACTTAAGATGTTTTTATGTCACTGGCCTACACACCAAAACCCATAATGTCAAAGGGGAACTATGTTTTTCAAAATGTTTACAAATGAAAAGTTGAAATGTCTTGAGTCAATAAGTATTCAACCCCTTTGTTATGGCAAGCCTAAATAAGTTCAGGAGTAAACATTTGTTTAACAAGTCACATAAAGTAGCATGGACTCACTGTGTGCAGTAATTGTGTTCAACATGATTTTTTTATGACTACCTCATCTCTGTACCCCACACACTCCCGAGTGGCGCAGCGGTCTAAGGCACTGCATCTTAGTGCTAGGGGTTTCACTACATACCCTGGTTTGATTCCAGGCTGTATCACAACTGGCCGTGATTGGGAGTCCCATAGGGACACACACAATTGGCCCAGCGTCATTCGGGTTAGGCCGTCATTGTAAATAAACATATATTCTTAACTGACTTGCCTAGTTAAATAAAAGGTTAAATTAAAAATTAAAAACATACAGATAATTGTAAGGTCCCTCAGTCGAGCAGTGAATTTCAAACAGATTCAACCACAAAGATCAGGGAGGATTTCCAAAGCCTCTCAAGGAAGGGCACCTACTGGTAGATGGGTAAAAAAAAAAAAAAAAAAAAGCAGACAATGAATATCCTTTTGAGCATGGTGAAGTTATGAATTACACTTTGAAGGTGTATCAAAACACCCAGTCACTACAAGGATACAGGCGTTCTTCCTAACTCAGTTGCCAGAGAGGAAGGAAACCGCTTAGGGATTTGACCATGTGGACAATGGTGAATTTAAAACACTTACAGGTTTTAATGGCTGTGTTACTCTACAATTCTAACCTAATTGACAGAGTGAAAAGGAGGAGGCATGTACAGAACAAAATCAAATAAAAATCTAACCTTGCATCTTGTTTGCAACATGGCACTAAAGTAATACTGCAAAATAATTAACTTTTTGTTCTGAATACAAAGTGTTATGTTTGGGACAAATCCAATACATTACAGAGTACCACTCTCCATATTTTCAAGCATAGTGGCTGTTGCATCATGTTGTGGGTATGCTTGTAATTGTTAAGGACTGCAGAGTTATTCCTGGAAAAGAAAGAATGGAGCTAAGCACAGGCAAATACCTAGAGGAAACTCTGCTTCAGTCTGCTTAACCAACAGTCACTGGGAAATGAAATCACCTTTCAACAGGGCAATAACCTAAAACACAACGCCAAATCTACAACACCTGAAAATGTTTATCTAGCAATGATCAACAACCAATTTCACAGAGCTTGAAGAATTTTGAAAACAATACAATTGGGAAATGTTGCACAATCCAGGTGTGGAAAGCACTTAGAGACTTACCCAGAAAGACTCACAGCTGTAATCAATGCCAAACAAGCTTCTACAAAGTAGAAGTAATACTTATGTAAATTAGATATTTCTGTATTTAAAAAAATAAATAAAATATATGACTGTCAGTATGGGGTATTGTGTGTACATGGGTGAGAAAAATAATACATTTAATTCATTTTGAATTCAGGCTGTAAAACAACAAAATGTGGAATAATTCAAGGGGTATGATTACTTTCTGAAGGCACTGTAGTTATGTTTAGACTGTATTATTAAATAAATCCAAAGAAAGGTCCCTTGGGGGAAGGATGTTTGGCATACCTTAGAATAATTAATAAAGTTAGGCAATTTTTCACATTTTGGCCTTACACACACCTTATTTTAGACACTACAACAATGACTCTATAGATGCTAAAAAAAACTATTATTGGTGTTATTTGAAACCTTACCGTGTGCTCAAAACCATTTAATTATTTAAATTAAAGGCCAATCACAGCCCTCCTTTAGGATTGCATATTTAGTAAGTCACCAGCAGAAGGAGTTCCTTTGAATCCATTTTCCCATTCAATATATTGGTGTTGCTCATAAAATGTATCATAACTTCAAAAGTAGCAGAGCACCAACTCTGGAAATGTTATGTACTTGTAGAGTATATTGTTTAAAACAATATGCCAAATAATGAACATCAAAAAGGGTACTTAAGAAATGTAGGTTTATATTTTTAAAGAACCATAAATGAATGTACAGAAATTGTATTCTTAATCTCAACACTAGTCATATTTCAGAGCACACAGTACTGTTTAAAATGACACTACGTCTGGCTTTGTAGCATCTACTGACTCATTGTTGTAGTGTCTTAAAGAAGACTTGGTAAGGCTAAAATGTTAAACATAATTATTCTGGATACAGATTTTTTTTTAAAGGTTTGCCAAACATCCTTCCCCCAAATGACCTTTCTATGGATTTTATTCCAGGAAGATCCAAAACAAATATATTTGGGCAAATCTCTAATGGAATCACCCATATACCATGTTAGATTATACCTCTCCACATCCAGATCACAGAGCTGGTAGAACATCTGCCTGTGGGGGGGCAGGGTCCCATCTCGGAATATGTATGAGGAATCCTGGACAAACAGGAGACAGGGTAAAAGGAGGTTGGTATCTGAGGTCTTATTACTGTGACATTCTTGTTAGTACAGTATAATATTTATAGAGTGAGTAAGTTGTGGGGAAGACTATAGTCTCTTACCTTGAGCTGGTATCTGGTTATATTTGCACTACGTCCACCAGCAGGGCCCTCAGGAGGTAAATCTGTCACATTAGCAGCCTGGGGCACTGAACAACAAAGAGGGACATTAGTGAGACAATCCTCACTAATACACACGGACACACACACGCAAGCACAGACCCAGTCACACACACCAGACATATACCCAGTTACCCACCTGCTTTGTTAAGTGTGATTGGCAGGGTATAGTTGAAAGTGCTCCTCTTGGCCTTCACTGGCATGTCATTTATAGTATATCCTAAAGACAGTCACAGGGGGGAAAACACAGTCTCATAAAACAACGCATGATTAACAAAGGCTGTGGAATTAAATTGTCCCTCCAGATTAGATTGAACCAAACCTCCACCCTGCCCCCACTCCTCACCATGCTTGGTACTGCAGCGGATCCTGAAATCCAGCACCTGGTATTTCTTGGCCTCTGGTGTCTTGCAAGGGTCGTAGCCAAATCTCACCCAGAGGCTCCTCCAGGGGCCTGTCACCTAGAGGATATACATAACCGATTTCAATAGAATTTGTATGGCAAATAAGAACAATGGGCTGTTCTGTTGACTCACTCAATGATTATATTGCGAGGACTCGTTCTGTTTTTCCCACTACACTTTAATTTAATATTCATGTTTGCGTCTTCTTTCTCTCTTGCCACCATCCATTTCTACTTCTCTCAAGAGGTTCATTTCAAGTCAAGTGAATTGAATAAGACATGGCATGTAAATAGAGAGATGCTCTATTTCCCTTTATTGACCCCCTGTTGGTCTGGGTCTGCTCACCATATAGATTAGTTAGGTGTCAGAGAATATGCAGACAGCCAAACAATTGGCATCCTGATGAATGGTATACAGGTATGTGACCTTGAGCTTGGGCTGTAGTATCCATGGTGACAGTTAGATAGCAGACATATACTATTTTTGTAGATATGTTTTCTATCGCTTTTTCCATTGGCTGGTCTAGGTCTCCTCACCATATAGTAGGCCATGATAGGGAGCAGCAGCTTCAGTTTATCAGGGTGGAGGTCCAGGTTGGCCTTGACTGCGTACCCGGACCAGATGGGCCGGCTCTCAAACATCTACACACAGTGTAGTTTGGGAAAAGTTAACACAGGTGAGATATCAAAGGAATAGACTAAACATTTCTGATATGGACAATTTCCATAGAAAAATACCATAGGAACATCCTTTATACATGGTCATGTAAAAAAAAAAATCTATAAAAATAGGTGGACAGGTAATGCCAGTGATGTAGTTGTAAAAATAAGCGGGTAAACTCTGATCACCGGTCGCGGTGAAAAACGTAACGCTCCCTATACTTTCAATGTACAGTACCAGTCAAAAGTTGACACACCTACTCATTCAAGGGATTCTTTATTTTTAGTATTTTCTACATTGTAGAATAGTGAAGCATCAAAACTACACATGCGGGGATCATCGTTCACCTACTCTGCGTCTCACAAAGACACGATGGTTTGAACCAAAAATCAGACCAAAGGACAGATTTCCACTGGTCTAATGACCATTGCTCTTATTACCTGGCCCAAGCAAGTCTCTTCTTATTGGTGTCCTTTAGCAGTGGTTTCTTTGCAGCAATTAGACCATAAAGGCCTGATTCACGCAGTCTCCTCTGAACAGTTAATATTGAGATGTGTCTGTTACTTGAACTCTATGAAGCATTTACTTGGGCTGAAATTTCAGAGGCTGGTAACTTTAATGAACTTCTGTCTTGAAATAGCAGTAGAATAAAACAAACAAAGGCTCAAACTGAAAAAAGCTATGTTCCTATGCATATGTAATTAACACGTCTGTGATTAACAATAATACAAATTGTATAAAACATCACCCACTGTGTGTGACCTCCTGCAGTCTTCACAATAACCTCAGTAACCCAATGTAAAGTATACTAACCTCCTTCAGTTGTTCCTCTGCCTTTATGTCACTGGGGTGAACACACACTCTCTTCCAGTTGACCTTGGCAGCCTCCAGGGGCTCAGTGGGGATGTTCTGGTCGTTAAAAGTGAGGAAGATGGCATTATGAGGCCGACGGGCTCGACTCAAACCAATCAGATTATCCCTGGAGACTGTTGGGGGACAATGGCCTTCTCTGCACGGAAGACACAAGACCACAATGGTTTAGCTAATAATTCCTACAGGTTGGCCAATGGCCAAATCTATTAGCACCTGCATCTTTATAACTAAATAAGGGGCTTCCTGTCTTGCTCCTGTTGTGGAACACACCATTTTGTAAAGTTCTTGTTGTTGGGAATTCTTATGCATAATTGCTGACACACATGTTGACTTCCATTGGCATATTTGTTTCTGAGCTGAACACACTACCTCTGATGAGGGTGAAACTGTGTAGTGTAACACTGCTCCAATGCCCCTGCTTACTTGTGTTGGATTTCAGGTCGGTAGTTATAGTCCACAGCACTGTCCAGGCGAGAGAAGATGGGTGGAGGAAGGAAGAGGGGCACAGGCTGCTCAAAGAACTCATTATTCTCTGGTTTACGCAAGATGATCTTATCGTAGAGGGATGTGTGTGAGCCGTCCTTTGCTGAATGCACCGCAAGATACTGGAAGTCTGCCATCCCTGCAACAATTCACAATATACACTGAGTGTACAAAACATTAAGAAAAACATTCCTAATATTGAGCAGCGCAAGTCCAATGCTTCCCACAGTTGTGTCAAGTTGGCTCGAAATCCTTTGGGTGGTGGACCATTCTCGATACACACAGGAAGCTGTTGAGAGTGAAAAACCCAGCAGTGTTGCAGTTCTTGACACAAACCAGTGCACCTGGCACCTACGACCATAGTTCAAGGGCACTAAAATATTTGGTCTTGCACCTTCAACCTCAATTGAGACGTACAATCCGTATCAAGGCTTAAAAACCCTTATTTAAGCCATCTCCTCCTCTTCATCTACACTCACTGAAGTGGATTTAACAAGTGACATCAGTAAGGGATCATAGCTTTAGCCTGGATTCACCTGGTCAGTCTGCCATGGAAAGAGCAGGTGTTCTTAATGTTTTGTACACTTAGTGTACAACTTACATCAACAAATACACAATTAAGAGTAATAACAGCACAGAGCAGAGTAGGGAGGCAATGGGAAGGAATCATAAAGCGATATAAAGGGGTCACAGACATTCAAGTGTTTGAAGTTTAAGAAGTTGAACCTTGGAATTTGTATGTTGTCCCAATGACACCCAGGATGTCCATGCTGATTTGGGCTTCCTTGGGGTTGCCTTTACGCACCCTCCTTTTCATGCGCAGCAGCAGGTTGGTGGAGGGGTAACGGTTTCCACAGACAGGGTGACAGAACGGGTCCTGGGGACGAAAGCGAAGTTCCAACCGTCTGCTGGGGTCAGCATAGGTCTGTGGAGAAGCACTTCCTTTTTAGTTCATCATCATTATTATTATGAACAACACAAATAGTGGTGGTGATTATGGGAACAACATGTGAGCAGGTATGTGTGTCTGAAATAGCTAACACCGGTTACCTACAGTAAACTAATATGGTGTGAATTATAAAATGTCTAGTTAAAATATGTCGCTAGCTATATACAGACACACACACACACACACACACACACACACACACACACACACACACACACACACACACACACACACACACACACACACATATATATATGCATAAACATTGCAAGCAGAGTAACGTAGCAAGCGAGTGACAAGTCGCGGATGCGCTGATCGGCGTGTGTAGCTAGCTAGAATTGCTTGCTCACCTTGGACATCCCTTGTATACCCCCAATACTTTCCAGCATCTTGTCCACATTGGAGATAATACCTGGATATTCCACACAGACGAGTTTATTGTCCTCTGATAGGGAAAGAGTCGACGAACTCTCAGGCACAACAATGGCAGTGAACGTCTCATCACTTGTGCTGCCGGAGCCAGTTATCTCTTTCATTGTAAAATTCAAATCGTCCAACCCCGATGCTGCCATCTCACCTTTGGATAAATAACTGTCACAGTTTGCGTTATTTGAATGCCTTTAAGTTGACTAATTAGCTAAACAATTTACAGATTGAAGTGTGGTTTTCTGATTCGTAAAAAGCTCAAACATTTCGACCAATAAATCCTTACGGGTGGAAACAATTGGAAGTGTTTATAGTTCCGACCAGAGAGAACGATTAGACTTGACGAATATCGGCTATGGAAGAAGCATGTTTGATGTCAGCTCCAATATTTAGTTTATCCCTATAAACCTCTTAGGCTATATTCAGCCAGGTCTAATAATTCTCACTACGGTCAGTATTATGCGTGATCCTTGGAACAGCCTAAGTATCCTGATAGCACAGACCCTCAAACTAGATCTGAAGTCTAAGCAATTTAAAGCCAGAAGGGGGCAGGAGAGAGACAGACTAGTGTAACGATTGTCAGTCTGTACTGCAAGAAAAAAGGCCATACAATTAAGTTAAGGTCAGGTTTTGGTTTAAGCATCAGGTGTGTCCTTGTGGTCTCTCTCGTGCTGCTAACATTCCTTCACCTACCAACTTCCCCATACTGGGCTTAAACCAGTGATCCTCTACTTGACATTCCAACAGGTTGAACCACCTGAAAGCTATCAACTGGATGGCTCCATCCAGGACATTTCAAGCTAACGTTAGCTGTGGAGTGAGTTTATGGCACGTTCTTAATTGTGTTACACTAGCTACAAGTCGAACGGACATTTCCACCACTTTATAAACAGTTATTATGCTTTTAATATATATGCGCTAAAGACTTCATACACATTTTGATGTTGTATCGCTTTTGTTTGTCATACTGCACGATTCCTCGGACAGAAGATGGCGCCGACAGAGAAAGGCGATATTTTACGGGCTCCAACCCAACTTTGCCATTAAGTGACTTCTTTTCGTGTTTAGGTGGGCCACCTGGTACTCACTTCCAGTGTGCTCCCACGCAAATCAAGTACTGTACTTTGGTAAAAAGACATAAGGTTCCGTTTGCAACACTGATGTAAAAATGGTATCCACAAGTTCATTTGACTCTGGGGAAGTAGATAAAGGGCCTCACTGTCAAAATCCTGAAATCTCCCTTTAATGTATACTTCGGTCTTACACATAACATTGAAATGTTTGGATATTGTCTCAGATTGATAAAGCCACTTGTAATTTTCCTCACCCTATTGATACATTTTCTCTTGCCAACTTGAAATGCTATATCAGTTGTATCACCATTTTAAAAGTTTACTTTACGCTAAACTCCAATTTGGGATCCTGCCCCCAGAGTTTCCTTGTTATTTAGAAAAGGAGTGATCTGGTCTTGCTGTTAGAAACTTTGAAACAGTGGTTTGTGCATTTGTTTCATGTCCTCCTCCCTCAAGTGTGGTGTAATCTGTATACTCTCATAACATCCTCCATCAGAAAGAGAATCTGATTATACAGAGAAGTAATATTAGATCAGCAAAGCAAGTTGTGTTAGAATATGTTGGAAAGGCCTACAATTTAGCAATGTTCTATTTAGTGATAGACATTTCTGTTTACTTTTTTAAAATCCGACTTCTGTGCCTTAAGGGCAATATAAGCTAATATGATGTGACTCAAGATAAACAGTATATGTTTTCCATTGGCTTCTTGTTTTTTTGTAGGCTTGATGATGTCTGGTGTCCTTCTGATAGATAGTCAAGTCGTGAAACTTTTGTTTTGACGTCCTGTTTCAGTTTTACCGCTTCAGATTAATTCCAACACAGTCACAGTGTATATTACAAATAACTATATTTCACTCCATCCCCTGAAATGGAGATGATTTTGGTGTGTAACAGCTGTTTGAATAAGAACCCTAGTGCCATGCTTTTCTAGAGTAGAGCCAGATAAGGCATTCGTGCTTCCTGCGTCAGGATGTATTATGAAGTTCTGTGCTTTGCGTGAGATGAGACGGTAGAAGAGGTCATGCTGGGAGAAACAATTTGTCATGTGGTGTGGTGGAGCCTGGGTGTCACACGGAGTGGGATCTAGCACCTCTGTCTATTGGTCCGTGCTCCTGTGTCTCCCAGATTACGGCTGTGTTGGGTGCTATCTCTGTGGAGGGACTGCACTCCTCCCTGTCGAGCCGCTGGCATGTTTCCGACCGTTACAGTGTGGGGCAGCCATGATAAGACTATCACACACCCACCATTGCCCAGCAAGGCCTGCTGTATAGCCCCAGATTTCACCCTCTCTCTTTCCACCTCTTTTTCTATCTCTTTTAAATTTTCACTCTTTCCTTGTTGACCCTGCTCAGTCCTCACTCCTTTTTAATCTTCTCTCCCTTCCCTCTCTCCTCTTCTCTCTCTCAATGCATCATGTGCAGTCAGAAGCCCATGCCTTGCAGCTGATTGTGTGGCGGTTGGAAAGGCAAAGCCATTTTTGGATGATGAACTGCCTCAGAGCTGCAGCGAAGATGGCTGCTGCCATTATTGTCATTCTGATCCACTGCACTCTTCCCCCTGATAACTGTCATTCAAATGGTATCACCAGGCTGCCACTCTCATGTGATCAGAGACCTACTTTCTGTGTCTAGGCAAATGGAAGAAAGCTGCCTCAGTTTGGCTTCTTCTTTAGTTCACTAGTACAATAGCATTGAGATTCAAGGCTAAACATAAACATGTAAAAGTCAAATAAAAGTAGCAAAAGGATGATATGAATGTTGTATTAGCAAAAGTAGATCAAATCAAGCTTCATGCCTCTTCAATGTTTTACCTCTTCAGCTTTCCCAGCTGGGTTCTGGAGAAGAGCATGACTTTACCTTAATTTGATGCTTTACACAAACAAATAATCCACTCCCTGGATTTAAATCATGATTGCCTTTTATCTTCTCTTCTTTGGTAATCTGCGTGTGTTAGACTTGGCCTGGTCACTCCTCTCCTTCTCTGTCTCTTCTCTATCTCATATCATCCAGTACCTGGCTCTGAGGTCATAAACATGGATGATAGGGTTCTTTGTCCTTCAGTTGATTTGGAGTGGGGCAGTTCATGTAGCTAGGGATGTGTAACTTTAAAAATATATATATATTGTCAATTCATACTTTTCATGGACTTTCTATGTCAAGCATTGCAAACTAATAATACTACTATATGACTGTACATCGATGTTATGGCTTCCATTGCTTGAAACAGAGTAAATACTCAGTGTATGCTAATTAAAGTAGTACATAAAATAGTACATATTTTTTAAGATAGAGCAGCCCATGGGAGTTCTTCAACATGTCTGCCCTAGCTTTTAGCCTCGGGCTGGCACACCTTTCCACCTTCCAACCCTTTACCAGGGCACAGACCAGGGATATTTTGCATACTCATTTGCAAGACAAATTTAATTCATCTTCTGGCTCTCTACCTGTGTGTGTGTGTGGTTAGGTTAAGAGTGTGTGCAGATGTGTGCCATGATTTTCTTGTGTTTTACAGGGTCTTGGCTGGGTGGAACAGATTTAGAGTTTTTTTCTTGTTTTCTGTTAATGTGTTTGTCCGTGTTAAGTCGGTTTCTGGTATCTGATTCCTCCATAAGCTTGCTGGCAAGGCAGTAGGCATGGGCCGTTAGACGAATTAGTGCTGCACAATTGAAAAGAAAGCAGTTTGCTTTGTTGATTTCACCTTTTGTTTAATTATCTTTTAGTAAAAATATTTAAAAAACTCAAACGAGGGGAAAATAATTTGTCTTGATTTAGCTTAAGTTTGTTGTTGAGCTGGAAGTGTTTAAAGATGTTAATTTTAGCTTTACTTAGAGTGGTCAGTTTTACATTGAAGTTCCAGAGAAACGTACAGTTTAGTTTTTTTCAGGATTAGGATGCCACTGTGCCCCAGGCCGGCACAGGAGATGCAAATGAAGAGGGGGAGGAGAGAGACAAAGAGAGCATAAAAGCATACAATAATTAATATATGCTATTGAGACGTTACTATATTGTGTTGTTTTAATTAAAACCCTGCGTTGTGTTGTACTAAATGATAAAAAGCACTCACACACACCTGTATGCGAATGTTGAAAAGGGAAGTTCAGCTCAGGTGTGTGTGGGTGGACCTGGTCCCCTAATTTTCCCAGTTTCCCCCCAGGCTACAGTCTGGGCTCCACCCCTCCAATGCAGGACCCATGTCCTGTTTGTTTAGGCCCGCTCGTCCTGCTCCTCTCTCTGCCATTGGCTGCCTGTACAGTGTTTTGATTTGCTCTGTACCCTCACACCAGGTTGCAACTATAACTGTTTCTCCTGAGCACAACGGACCCTGTTGCCTGGGTTATATAAACACTAATTTGCATGGCACCACAGATTTGTTTACCAACTGTACCAGACAGTGGACAGGCTGTATGTTTCATTCCGCACCTAGACACTGATTTCTGTAACAAACTCATACTGCTGCTGTGACCATGTATTGGTGTTGTATTTTTCACCCACTGAAATTACTTTCCCGACAATTTCTCTGTGAGTGTTAATTTGGTGGTTGAAATCAGTTTTTTAGGCAAATCTGGAACCCTCCAAACAGGATTTCCGGAACACCAGGGAATTTATTGAAAGTTCATGGAATTCTACTACCCTGCAGCATAAAGTGGGAATTTAATATATTTTTGTTAGAAATGAGCAAACAGTTGTGGACAGTGGTAGGTCTAAAACCTCAAAACCTGATTTAACCCATAGTTGTACTTGGCCAGCTACGTATACAGTATTTGATGACAGATTTTTACTAAGAAATGGTCTGATTTGACTGTAACAGCTTAAATGGCCTAACTGGATTTGGTGTTTGAGGAAGGTGTTGTGTCTTCATGAGAAGTGCAATGTGTATGTCAAAGCAAACCTGTCAGAATGGATGGGTGTGGTACAGTATGGGGACAGGCTGTTTGAGTACTCCATCCTCTGTCTGTCTGTTGTCATACAGTATATCCCAATATCATGACACAGAGGGAACACACTTCTTCCCACTTGAAGACCAACAGTGTGACTAACTAGAGATGAAGTTGAATGTGCAGACTTTTGCTTACGGGTGTGAAGAACTGCATCATACATGGGGAAGGCCTCAGCAGTTTGTATATTAGTGATTGAGATTTTGGAAGGATTAGGGGGATTGATCCTCCCTCTCCGCTCTTTGGTGAGCATGATGGCATGCATGGACAGTCCATTCCTCTGTGTGACATTTGAAAACCCGGTGGACTTGAGATTTGCATGGTTTTCCAGGTATAGATTGGAATGATCTCTGACTGGTCATGCTAGAGATTTCAGCCCCAGACAACATGAGCTCAGCCTTGCAGAGGACTGCTACAGAGCCAGTTGGAAGACAGTCTGCATGCAATCTGCGCCATGAGTAAACGGTCACACATAAAGGCTTTCCCGTGAGCCATCTCATCTTACTAAGCTAACATGCTGCTTGCAATTGACCTTTTGACTGTTTTTTTTCCTTTCCTTCACAATGTCAACTTGTCACACGACAGTGAATGCATGATTATGTTAAATATGGGCGGAGTGCGAGTTGTCTTTTCTCCGCAAACCACAGTGATTACGAGGATTATAATAAAATCTCACCGTTATTTGGAGAGCATTTGTTCATTCATACCATTGCTTCCTTTTTATTTGACACAAGATTCATTTATAACTATAGTATGAATGGCAAACGCACTCTTTGTGAACATATAAAGCCTTTTCTTAAATACATTATGCAACAAAATCATGAGACCTATCTCTCTTCACATTTGACTTTAAAGGCCTCTGTCATAAGTATACAACATCATAATGCACCCAAAGGATATCAGTTGAATTATATTTTATTCCAAAGGGCTGTTCCTCCTTAAGTGATAGCAAATACTTTATGAAAAAAATATCTTCATAATTTGCCTTGTCTAATTTATGCTGGTTAGCTGCTGGCTCTGATTGACTTAAAAATGCCTTTTCACAAGAAGGATAAGATTCAATACGATATGTGTAAAACAAAATGATTGTGTCCGTAGTGGCCATTTTGTGTCATGATGCACCATGATGCTCACCACTAAGGCACATGTTTGGTCTTTCTTTCCCTTTCTTTGCTATGTTGTTTTACTAAGGCACTCTCTCCTCTTCTTCTCTATCCATTGTTCTCAACCTCGTCACTTCAGGCCATGCTGGCTCTCATGGTGTCTGCGGAGGTCCACCTTGCGTTGGAAGCCCTTGGCACAGATCTCACAACCAAAGGACTTAAAGCCTGTGTGTTTACGACTGTGTGTGATGAGGTTGGAGCTCTGGCTAAATGCCTTGCCACACACCTGGCATTTGTGGGGCTTCTCACCTAAATAGACACATACAAAGACATGTTTAAACAGTGTCATTATCAAATCTATCAGAATCAAATATCACAGTTTCATTTTGTATTGATGCTCTTGCTGTACATGTAGTATAAAAAGTATGAAAACCGATAACATGTTATGCATATATCTGTGCTGTAAAGTCAGTATCAGTGACTGGGAGGAAAGAATCGTGCCATTGTTAAGATTTGTCAAACATTCATTGGAGACATATTCCACCTGCACAGAGCTCCTTTCACAGAGGCCTTGGCAAAGTAGGAAAACCAGATATGCAAATCAGATGGACATTTGTTTAAGTTTATTAGTCTGATTCGTCGGCAGTTATATTACTCTAGGAAACAATGTGTTAACAGCACCTAGAAAGCAGAGAAATACAGTGTGAGGCAATCACTAACATTGCTTTTTAGTTTTCTAAGAAATTACAGTACAATCAAATCAGTGGTTGGATCCCTAACTTTGATGCTCTGTGGATGCTCTTCTCTCCTCACCTGTGTGGATGTAGGTGTGTTTCTTCATGTCCGACTTCTGGTGGAACCTCTTTCCACAGTACTGACAGGGGTAGGGCCTGGTGTCGGAGTGGATGAGTAGATGGGTGGAGAGGGTGGAGGAGCGCTTGAATGTCTTTCCACACATCTTGCATTCAAAACTTCTTTTCTTTGTTTAAGGAAACATGTACTTAATTTATCATCTCATCTCAAATATCATTGTCATGAAAGTACTTTTCTATGGAAGTATACACATAACTTAGGGCAATTTGGACAATGTGCCAGAGTACACATCTCTGGTTGTCTGTCTTGTCTCCTTAACCATCTCCAACAGGACACTGTGCATTGTGGGTACCTGTGAGTGAACGTTCATGTGTTGCTCCAGACTGACAGCATGACCAAAGGTTTTCCTGCAGATGCTGCAGCCGAATGGTCTGGTCCCGCTGTGGGAGCGTCTGACATGCACCTCCAAACCATGAGGGGTTGAGAACACCTGCCGTGGCAGAGGAGGACAGGGTTAGGAGGAGCTTACCATGAAGTCACAATGTCAATGTGTAGTCTTTTAAACAAGTGTTCTGGCAGTCTAATTCTGTATAGGCCCATTAGTTATTGTCAGTTACACAGTGTAAAGAGAAAGCTATAACACCACTCCTGCATATGTACCTTGTCACAGGTGATGCAGTGATAAGTTCCCGAGGTGGGGTAGTAGTGTGTGCTGCAGTCCAGAGGTTGCTGGGGTTCAGGGCTTTGGCTGACTTTAACCCCAAACAGGCTGCTGGAGTGCTGCAGGAGGGAGGGGGGGAAGCCCATCGGACAAAGGTCATAGGGCGCAGGTACAGAGTCCCAGGTGTAGGAGGGCTTGTAGTATGCAGGGAGCTCTGCCATGTGAGCCTCTGAGGGTAGAAGTAATAAGACAATTGACTCAATGAACACTTCCTCTGAAAAAACATTCTGAATCATATGTTGTCCCATTTAGGACCAATAAGGTTCTATTATATTATATTCCCAACGATTTTTGTCTCTTCACAACATCCCAGCCCAGTTGGAGGGTCTCTCACCTGATAAGTAGTATGGTGGAGGAGCACGGGTAACAGGTTGTCCCGTTGGGTCAGGGTGAAAGGGGACTGGCCGTTCAGGCTCCTGTTCATTTTTCATGTAAGAATAGGGGTCGGGATGAGTGGGCTGACCCAGTGACTGAGGACTGACTGGAGACTCTGGACTCTTTGGTTCTGACAAGATCAAATCAAATAGAATGGCTTTTTTTGTCACATGGACCGAATACAACATGTATGGAGCCATTTTCCAACAATGGAGAGTTAAAAAGTAATAAAATAAAATGTTTTATATGAAAAACGTTTATGAAAATGTACATAAATGTACAGGTAACTGCGAAAATAAAGGAAACACTTGAGTAAATGATGGGTAGAAGTAATATTAAAAGCAGGTACTTCCACACAGATGTGGCTGTGGTTCCGGAGTTAATTGAGCAATTAAAACATCCCATTATGCTTAGGTTCATGTATACAAATACACAGTTTCCCATTATGCTTAGGTTCATGTATACAAATACACAGTTTCCCATTATGCTTAGGTTCATGTATACAAATACACAGTTTCCCATTATGTTGGCATTCATGGCTAGAAGAAGACATCTCAGTGGGCATGTCCTAATAACCATACTAGCATACTAAATAGTATGCAAAATAAAATAATTTTATAGTGTGCGAAATTTAGAAAATAGTATTCCCAATGCATCATCTAATGCACGATTGCGTTGACTCCCGCCATTCGTTCACTTTGGTACAGTGCATCAATTTATCTGATTATCAGCTGTTGTGAAACTGTTGAGTTGGAAAAGACAAGTTAATTAAATTAGATCAAACTCCGAAATGAGTATGCAGTTTAAGTATGTACACTGAACTAAAATATAAACGCAGCATGTAAAGTGTTGGTCCCATTCTGATTGGTGGGGCCTGGCTCCCCAGTGGGTGGGCCCGGCTGTCAAGTGGATGTCAACTGGGCAGGCCCACACCCCTGCCCAGTCATGTGAAATCCATAGACTAGGGCCTAATAAATGTATTTCAATGAACTGATTTCCTGATATGAACTGTAACTCAGTAAAACATTTGAAAATGTTGCATTTATATTTTTCTTCAGTATAGTACACTAGTATGAGTATTTGGACACAGCAAGTGACTTTGAAACAGGGGTCTCAAAGGGTTTAAAGTGTGTGTGTGTGTTGCCAGATCTCAAGCTAATGGAACACTATGGGAGATTCTGAAGTGGCGCCTGAGACAGACCAACAAACAAAACACAAAATGATGGTATTTCTCGTGAAAGAATGGTGTCGCATCCCTCCAATAGAGATCCAGACACGTGTACAATCTATGCCAAGGCGCATTGAAGCTGATCTGGCGGTTCGTGGTGGCCCAACGCACTATTAAAACGCTGTATGTTGTGTTTCCTTTATTTTGGCAGTTACATGTACAGTGCAAACTCTGACGGCTATTCTTCAGAAAAATGTATATTTTGCATATCCGTGAAACCAGCCCTAACCGCTCAGTTTCAATAGGCGAATTCCAATGAATTCGAAGAATTCAGCGAATTGTGAACGCATTGACAAATCCGACCATCAATAAAAGTCGGAGCATATTTCCCTTGCTTTGGACGATACTTCGTCTAATAGTTCAACAGGTGTTGCCTCTGTCCTCAATTTTATGTATTTTCTATGATGATGTTAATGAAACATACATTTATAAAAGTCTCACTGCATGCTGCAACTCATAATTATGGATTCACTTTCCTCAAGTCAATACATGTAATTCGTTTTTCATTTTTTTGCAATAGCCTATAGTGGTGCAGATACTTAAAAAAAAATACTGATGTCTGTGATGCACATTACATGAGTAAAGGAAATGTAAACTTGTCATTGTCAATTGATGAATTATAAACTGTGGCAATGCATGAAATAACTAGCAAATCATTATACACTTCTCATAATACACGTGTAAAGGTATTGATGTGTCTCCATGATAATCTTGGCATTCTAACTAACCTGTAAAGGCCGGGTCCCTCGGTTCGGCTTCATCTTCGTGAGATTGGTGCACATTGTAAGATGTGCACCTCTTGTTTTTCACCAAAAAGGATCGTGGCATGACAACGCTGTTGGAAAAAATAATTATGCAAATGCTTATGGGCAATTCCAAATATTTGAGGTATTATGAAGGCCTAGGCCTAACATGTTATAATGCAGTTTACGAGTCTGAACTTTCAACATTTTTAGAATGTCTGATATAAACATTTTGAAGGAGCGAGTTTGAGCGAGGGAAACAATGGGCTAAATAAATTATTATATGTTTAGGTAGGTTGTTTGACTTTATGCTGACACGAATGTTTTAAATGTAGGCTAAATAAACTGTAGTCCTACATGAATTGTACATTTAAAATAACCAAGCCATACCAACTAATTCCCAGACTATGCCACAAATAAATATGCTGTCAAATCCAATACAACAGAATGATCAATCAGTATTTGAGTTACCTATTTAAGTATGTATGCTTATCATGAAATAACGCTGTAAAAGACTGAAATAAAAGCATATGATAGATAGGCTTGTGATGTTTAAAATAATAACACATTACTGACTTGGATAGGCTAATTGTAAAATTCATTTTTTTATAACCTAAATTAATCTATTTTATTTTTTCGAATTATCAATACAAATTTACATAAATTATGCGACAGGAAAAAGAATCGTTATAATAATATGCACTTGCTGCACTTACCGTTAGTTCATAACAAGTAGGCTAGGTAGGATAGTGGTCGTATTACTGTATATATACTGTAAATATTTCCTAAAATCCTTTCGCAAAACTCAGAATCCAAACCACTGTAAGACATAAGATAAGATTTAAGATGGCACATTTAAGCTCCGCACTTTTTGCTCTTTTCTTTTGCTCCCCTCCCTGATTTTCAATCAGATAGTGTTGTGGTGGAATCTGACTGTGGTTTCAACCAATGAGAGCGCCAACTCACAGGTGGAAATTTGCGTAGAAAAACATATATGAACGTAGACACAGCTCCTCAAACTGTTACAAACGATTTTAAGTTTCAAACAGTTCACAAATAAATTGAAATAATTATTGAACATCATGTCTCCCACATGATTATATTTTGTTTGGCATATAATGGTTTTCAAATTGGAAGGAACAAAGGTAATTTCACCAATTACAGAGTACTTTACAGCTATTAAAATCCAATCCAAAATAAAAATAAAAAAATTAATCCAATCCAAAAGTTTAACACATTAGCCTACAACTTGCAATATTTGATTTACAAGATTTACAGTAGTGGTTACATTCTCTGTGTTGTGTAAATACAATTGCCAATACATTGTCTTGGGTGATTTAAGATTTAAATAAGCAAAACTAGACACCAGCTCCTCCATAGATACACACACCAAACCAGTCTCCGATTATTCATGTTTACACAGTCTTGTTTGCACTGGACTGTATTTTGTGTACCTGTCCATCAGTTACTGACAGCTTAGATTTGTTTCTCATAACTTTTGTCAGACAGTAGGTCTACTCTATCCAAACTGTCATAAATATGTATCTTAATGGATCAGTGCGTTGAAAATAATGAAAATATTATTTTGAATAAAACAAATACAATGAAGTTATTTTGTGTTACAATAACAGTAAAACAATGGATGTAATCTTTGTAAACGACACTAATATACTGAATCTTGCCAAGACGAGTATTTAAGGTCATGAACTCACACCGCAATGAAGTGCAGAGGCACACTTGCGACATCACGTGGCAGTTTCTGGTCAATACATTTTTCTCATGCAGGAGCCTCACAGAGAATTACACAGATATCATGTTTGTTTTTGTCCCACTATGGCGTCTGTGAGCGTACGGGGAGCGCCATTGAGGGAATCTCCTTGTCGAATTAGTCCATTTTCTACTACTTCTGATTTGGCAAATAAACTAAAAGAGTGCCTAGTGTTTGCTGACTAGTATAATTAATTGGCTGATCCCTCCTAATGACCCGGATGGATTCATGTGATCCTGCCTTAACCCAAAGGAAGTCCCACCCACTTGACTACTTTAAAATTCTTGAAGCCCTCAATGGCGACCGTTCATGCCAGAATAGGTTTTATTCATCTAAAGTCCTCTATCTAACTCTATAGGGCCTTCACAAGACTCTAGTCTAGCGTCTAGATCACCAGTGGTGATAGTTTGTTAGCTTTCATTCTTGAAAGAACAGCCAGCTGCCAGCCGATATAAGCCCAGGCAGGGTAAATGCACTCCGAATGCATGCACTCCGATATAGATCATGGTTTGATTAGAGCAACCACTCAACTTCAGGGGACAAATGAAATATAAGGAGAAATAAAATCAGCAGAGCTATGGCACCAAACTCTAGACTGAAGGGCTATCCCAGCAACCCCTGTGATGTATAGCCAAAGCAACAGTTCAAGTTCAAGATTGATTATTAATCATATATGATATATGTAGAATACACAGTGCAACGAAATGCTTACTTGCATCTTTACCTATTGACAATGCAACAACAGTAGAATAGTAGACTAATTAAGTGAATAAAAGAGTACAAAAAAATGTAAGCTCAATGGATAGAAATAGGATTCAAATTAGCTCAAATATAATACAAGAAGGCACTCAAACGAATTGAAGTAAGATATTTACACGTGCCAGGGAATTGTGTAATAGATTGTGCAATATTAAATAGACCTAGTGTTGTAAAATAAATAGGTGTCCAGTTGCAGCATTCATGTGGTGTGTGTGTGTTCGTGCTTATGTGAGGGAGTGCATGTGTGTAAAATGCAGGGAGTCAGTGCAAGAGACTGTTGTGCCTGTGGTCAGTCCCGGTTCAACAGCATCCGCTATCAAAATAAAAGTCATCCAATTACGGCCCCACAATAGAAATGTACCTAAGATGATGATAATAATTTGGGGGGTGCTTACATTTGTCTTGTTACACATAATTGTGTAGTGGATAATGTCTTTCTTGCATATCCCAATTCCCCCAGAGATACCAAAAGAGAGTGGGGTCACAGCCAGGGTCCCCATTGTCCACCACCCCTGGAGAAATTGGGGTTTAATGCCTTGCTCAAGGGCAGAGTGACATATTTTTTTCATCTTGTCAGCACCAGGTTTTGAACCAGCAACCTTTTGGTTACTTGCCCAACGGTTACAAGCCAAAATGTTTGTGGTTGCTTATGTTTTTCCTACATCACACATATATGTATTATACATATCCCAGTGGGGTCAAAGCCAGAGTCTACCTGAAGCAATTTGGATTAAGTGTGTTGCTCAAAGGGCCAAGAGCAGCTCAAAAGATTTTTCACCTTGTCGGCTAGGATATTGCAAACTAGCGCCCTTTCGATCACTGGCCCAACGCTCTAACTGCTAGGCTACCTGTCATCTCATACTGCCATTGTTCGTTCCATAACACGTGTGGACTGCAGAAACTCTAATAGGTAAACAGGACTGTGTATTTTATCCCTTGCCTACTTTGCACTTTTCAGGACACAATTTAGTTAATAAAATTAAGTGTCTATAAAAAGCTAATAGAAAGAAGGGAGGCATGGTTTACGGGCAGCAGGTAGCCTAGTGGTTAGAGCATTGAGCCAGTAACCAAAAGGTTCCTGGATTGAATCCCAGAGCTGACGAGATAAAAATCTGCCCTTCTCCCCCTGAACAAGGCATTTAACCTACTGTTCCCTGGTAGGCTGTCATTGTAAATAAGAATTTGTTCTTAACTGACTTGCCTAGTTAAACATAAAACCATGTCTTCTCTCTTTCCAGCTATTTTTTTGGTTGTGAAATGGGGGACCCTGTGTGAAATAGGTTGGGAACTCCTGAATTAGATTGATGTTCACAAGTCTTTCTTAATCATATCTGTAGTAACTGTAGTCAAGGAAATCCTAATAATGGGCCCCAAAAAGTAGTTAAAACTGTCTTGAGTGGAATGCTTGGTTTATGTTGGGTAATGTTTGATCTGTATAAATAAGCCTATGTAGGCTAATAACACCATCAGATAACATTTAGAAAATATTTCTGTGTTGCATATTTCAATTTGTGAGGTGAGTATGGGATATGATATTGGAGTTATTCAATATAGTGCTACAGATAACGCCTAATGTGTCCATTCTGTTGAGCGCATGCGCTCACTACCTGAGTCACGCGAAAACGCATTACATATAAACTCATCCCTCCACCTGAGAAAAACAATGCTTCATTTCTCGTAGAGTGAGGAAATTAGTCGTTTGGTGCACTAAAATATCATTACAGCAGAATGGAACAATTTGAATAAGCGTAGGTGTAGCGTTATTTAGATAAATATACTAGGCAGTGTGCAACTGCAGAGACTGAATGTCTCAGGGATTACTTTGCGTGCGAGTCAGCGGAGGCTGCTTGCAGAGGAAGGGGCTGTGAGGTGTTCAAGATGGCGGCGCCCTGTGGAGTGCAGCGACTCTGACAGGTAAACAGGTCCATGTATTGAGGTACTTAAATATATAATGGTGAATTTCAGATGTTAAAATGTCATTAATATAAGGCGTGGGTATTATGTGTTTCTGATGTTCTTTCATGACTGTCAAATGCATGTTTTGTTTCCCTTCGCCGTAGCTGTTTATAATGACTTTTTTTGGATTGTCAGCTAACGTTAATTCTATTTCTGTTGACGATGACAATAATGGTTTGAGTCATAGCTAGTTAGCTACTTTCATGACCATGCATCTGTTGAAATAGTTTTCAGCTTGCCAAGATGAACTAATGTAAGATACTCGGATACAACAAACCGAGCCCTGCCCATTGTTCCCCCTGAGTTGTTTACGACAGTAAGTGGTCATTCCAGATAACGTTAGCTAGCTATAGTAGTCTGCTTGCTGGCGACGCAACTAGCTAGCGTTTAGCCAATAATACTTAACTCCTCGATACTGTAGTTGAGAATTCTTGGCTAGTTTGCTTTTGACTGCAGATTGATTTTTACATGGCCCGTTACAGGTGAATGATGTAACGTTACCTAGCTAGATATATTTGTTGTATTCAGCTGCAACTTCTTGCAATCTTGCAGCTGCTTTCAGTATCACATTTTGAGAAAAGCTTGGGGCGTAGGCGTCATAGGTACTAATTTAGCTAGCTAACGTTATATCTCATTGCATTTGATATTACAGCACATTCCTACTTGTAGGCATATTCTGTTGTATAACTAGATGGCCATAGGTAATTCATCATATGCAACCGTAAATAAAAAGGAATATCAGTGTATTTGGTATGTAGCTACTATACACAATTATGATACAAGTTGCATTACTAGGCTAGATAGGGTGTCCCTTTGCAGTTGGCTATTTAGTGCAATAGACTAACTCATTATCCTCCTTCCTAAGCATTAGCATCGAATAGTTCCTGCGCAATGCAACTTTTCAGGGAAGTCAGGAACCAATATACACAGTCAGTTAGGAAAGCAAAGGCTAGCTTTTTCTAACAGAAATTTGCATCCTGCAGCACTAATTAAAAAAGGTTTTGGGACACTGTAAAGTCCACCCCCTGCATAAACTGGCCACCCCCTGCTTCTCCTTCACCCAAATCCAGACAGCTGATGTTCTAAAAAAGCTGCAAAGCCTGGACCCGTACAAATCAGCTGGGCTAGACAACCTGGACCCTCTCTTCCTAAAATTATCCACTGCCATTGTTGCAACTCCTATTACTAGTCTGTTCATCCTTTCTTTCGTATCGTCTGAGACTCCTCAAGATTGGAAAGCGGCCACAGTCATCCCCCTCTTCAAAAGGGGAGACACTTTAGACCCAAACTGTTACAGACCTATATCTATCCTGCCCTGCCTTTTCTAAATTCTTCGAAAGCCAAGTGAACAAACAGATCACTGATCATTTCAAATCCCACTGTACCTTCTCCGCTATGCAAATCCAGTTTCCGAGCTGGTCACGGGTGCACCTCAGCCACTCTCAAGTTCCTAACTGATATCATGACTGCCATCGATGAAAGATAGTACTGTGCAGCCGTCTTCATCAACCTGGCCAAGGCTTTCGACTCGGTCAATCCCCGTATTCTTATTGGCAGACTCAACAACCGTGGTTTCTCTAATGACTGCCTCGTCTGGTTCACTAACTACTTCTCAAATAGAGTTCAGTGTGTCAAATCGATGGGCCTGTTGTCCGGACCTCTGGCAGTCTCTATGGGGGTGCCACAGGGTTCAATTCTCAGGCCGACTCTTCTCTGTATACATCAATGATGTCGCTCTTGCTGCGCGTGATTCCTTGATCCACCTCTACGCAGATGACACCATTCTGTATTCGAGGTTGACCGATTAATTGAAATGGCCTATTAATTAGGGCCGAAGTTTTCATAACAATCGGAAATCGGTATTTTTGGACACCGATTTGGCTTTTTAATTTTTTTTTTACACCTATTTCATCTTTATTTCACTAGGCAAGTCGGTTAAGAACACATTCTTGTTTTCAATGACTGCCTCGTTCAGGGGCAGAACGACAGATTTTCACCTTGTCAGCTCGGGGGATCCAATCTTGTAACCGTGGTGCACGCTAATAGCATTTCAAACGTCACTCGCTCTTAGACTTGGAGTTGTTGTTCCCCTTGCTCTGCATGGGTAACGCTGCTTCGAGGGTGGCTGTTGTGTTCCTCCCAGGGAGGAGCGAGGAGAGGGACGGAAGCTATACTGTTACACTGGCAATACTAAAGTGCCTATAAGAACATCCAATAGTCAAAGGTTAATGAAATGCAAATGGTATAGAGGGAAGTAGTCCTATAATAACTACAACCTAAAACTTCTTACCTGGGAATATTGAAGACTCATGTTGAAAGGAACCACCAGCTTTCATATGTTCTGAGCAAGGAACTGAAACGTTAGCTTTCTTACATAGCACATATTGCACTTTTACTTCTCCAACACTTTGTTTTTGCATTATTTAAACCATTATTTATTTAAGGCTAAATTGATGTTATTGATGTATTATATTAAGTTAAAATAAGTGTTCATTCAGTATTGTTGTAATTGTCACTATTACAAATAAAAAAACATTGGCCGATTTAATCGGTCTCGCCTTTTTTTTTGGTCCTCCAATAATCGGTGTCGGCGTTGAAAAATCATAATCGGTCGACATCTAGTCTATACATCTGGCCCTTCTTTGGACACTGTTAACAAACCTCCAAACGAGCTACAATGCCATTCAACATTCCTTCCGAGGGCCTCCAACTGCTCTTAAATGCTAGTCAAATTAAATGCATCCTCTTCAACCGATCACTGCCTGCACCCGCCCGACTAGCATCACTACCCTGGACGGTTCTGACTTAGAATATGTGGACAACTACAAATACCTAGGTGACTGGTTAGACTGTAAACTCTCCTTCCAGACTCACATTAAGCATGTCCTATCCAAAATTAAACAGAATCGGCTTCCTATTCCTCAACAAAGCCTCCTTCACTCATGCTGCCAAACACACCCTCGTAAAAGTGACTATCCTTCCGATCCTTGACTTCGGCGACGTCATTTACAAAATAGCCTCCAACACTCTACTCAGCAAATTGGATGTAGGCTATCACAGTGCCATCCATTTTGTCACCAAAGCCCCATATACCACCCACCACTGCGACCTGAGCAGCTTACCGATCGCTGCAGCTGTACACAGCCAATCTGTAAATAGCCCATTCAACCAACTACCTACCTCATCCTGATATTTGTTTTAGTTTTTCTACTCTTTTGCACACCAGTATATCTACTTGCACATCCTCATCTGCACATATTACTCCAGTGTAAATTGTAATTACTTCGCCACTATGGCCTATTTATTGCTTTACCTCCTTACTTCATTTGCAAACACTGTATAGAGATTTTTCTATTGTGTTATTGACTGTACGTTTGTTTATTCCATGTGTAACTCGGTGTTGTTTTTGTCACACTGCTTTGCTTTATCTTGGCCAGGTCGCAGTTGTAAATGAGAACTTGTTCTCAACTCTCCTACCTGGTTAAATAAAGGTGAAATGTAAAAAAATCTGGTCCATTGTTGCAGATTGTGGTTAGGACTAGGGATCAATGACAGAATTATTATAAAATCCTAGTCCAGTTGAGTCCATAGATCTAGCCTAAGGCTTCAAATGGATTTTGTTTGTGAAATGATTTGTGAGAGAATGAGGGTGGCGCTTAACGGCTTGCACACAGCCAAATGTAATTTCCAGTGTTTACATGGAAGTGCATGGGGCTGCATAAAGGCTCTTTGTGTTCTCCAGAGCTGCTGCTGCTTGAGGTCACTCCGAGGGTTGTTCCTGGTTGTGCCACTGACTGAAAACACCCTAATTCAATTCTACATACCCGTTAGGCTCCCGAGGGGCGCAGCTGTCTAAGGCACTGCATCTCCTTGCTAGAGGCGTCACTACAGACACCCTGGTTCAAATCCAGGCTGTGATTGGGAGTCCCATAGGGCGGTGCACAATTGGCCCTGCGTTGGCCGGTGTAGGCCAACATAAATAATAATTTGTTCTTAATTGACTTGCCTAGTTAAATAAAGTAAAACCAATATTAAAACCCTAGACCAATGCTAAAACCAAGGAGCTAATTGATACCTTGCGAGACTAGTGGGGGAGAGCCTCAGTAACAGAGTAGTCTATAGGCTAACAGTTGTGCCTGCCTGTCAACCTTTCATCTCAGCAGGGCCACACACTGACACCATAAAGATTAAAACGGAGTAGCCTAGTTTCAAGATGGAGTGTCAGAAATAGGCTAGGCATGGGATTAGGATTTAAGAAAACAATAACAGGCTTGCTGTTTTTCTCCCACATATAGGAAGAAGGGGATACCTAGTCATTTGTACAACTGAATTGTGTCTTCCGCATTTAACCCAACCCCTCTGAATATTCGGTGCGGTGGCTGCCTTAATCGACATCAACATCTTCAGCGCCCGGGGAACAGTGGGTTAACTGCCTTGCTCAGGGACAGAATGACAGATTTGTACCTTGTCAGCTCGGGGATTCGATCCAGCAACCTTTTAGGTTACTGGCCCAACGGTCCTACCCACCAGGGACCATGGGTGATTGACATCTGGGTGATCTTGACCTGCCTATCATAATTATTTATGCCCACTTGTCAGCTGGAGATTTGGATGCCTCCTTTGGCCTCTTTTCCTTTGAAAGGTTGAGTCACTGAGACGGAGAGAGATCCTGTGAACGCTCAGAATATTATGACAAACCGCTGTTAGCTGGAGAGGAGATTATTTTCTCTGACTCTTGTATTAAGCATGGTTGTTTAAGTTGTGGGCACAGAGATGACTAAGATTGTGTTTTTGTCTGTTCCGTTGGGCCAAGTGGGGTCCGAGATATTTATTAGAATTTGTCAGTGTTTCACTGCTTTGAAACTATTGTGCTAGATTTCTCATGGCAATATCAAAAGCACACTGTACCTATCGGTGGCCTTATCTTTTATGTATATACCCTTAGCAATTAGGAGATGCATTGTAACAAGCCTAATAATACCATTATGTATCTAGCTACAGTAGGTGTCATTAATAACATTGCTATTTTCCTTAATTTTGTCTGTGCGCTGTGACTTTTTTTTAGATTAGGCTTTACAAGGGTCATAATCATATGTTAATACAATTTATGCTTTTCTAGAATCCCGGCAGTGTGAAGTTGTATCTAATAACCTCCATATCACTGAAGTTCTCTGACTTGTGTTGAGTTAGGTTTGACCCTGTCCTGTTGCTTGCCCTGTCCTGTAGTGGTGCCTGGAGACTGTATTGGCCGGAGGCTCAGGGAGCCCTCCAGGCAGGACACTGTGAGAGACACCCCCTCCTACCACCACCTCCCCCTCCACCACTGTCACCATGGCGAGAGAGCAGCCCAACGTAGGGGACCTCCTCCCTCTCCTGGAGTCCTCCGACATCCACCAACTGGAGGAGATTAAAGGCCTTATCAATGAGCATCTCAGCACTGGTGAGAACTTGGCTTTTTAATAAGTTGTTTTGGTCAGTCTGACTTGGTCAGTCTGACTTGGTCAGTCAACCTTTTATCCTGTACTCTGATTGTATTAGAGGGCTCTGGTCATTTCAATGATGCAGCCATATTGTGGACCATAATGTGGATGTTGGGACTATGTTAATTATTCCCTCCTCTCTGTGCAGAGCGAGGGGCCATGCTGCTGAATGGACTGGTGGACTACTTCCTGGAGAGTAATTCGGCCCAGGCCATTCATATTCTCTCCTCAGTCAGAGAGCCACATGATAAGGTGAGATCTTCCAAACCCCACCATCACCTTATATTGCAAGAGACTGTAACCCCATTTTTCATCAGATGTTAATTCAATAACTTAAACTCATGCATTGTGAAACAATGAATACATATGATTGTCTTATAGCTCAATGTTTTTAATTTACCCACCACAGCACCTACTGGACAAGATGAACGAGTGTATGACCAAACAGGCCTGCCGGCTGCCTACCCTCACCCTGCTAGGCCATGTGGTCCGCAAGCAGCCGTCCTGGATCCACAAGATCTCCCGCTACCCGCTGCTTCTCTCACTGCTTAAATGCCTCAAGGTAAGAGGGAAAGATGGGCCATTGGCCACAGAGGTCTCCTATATAGAAAGCTTTTGTTTAAAAAAAAAAAATACTTGGAAGCACAAGCTTATTAAATCGAGTGTCCTGGACATCTTTCATATGTATGCTAATGTTGAATGTTTTTCTTCCTGTTCTGTACAGACGGATTTAGACGTGGTGGTCCTCATAACTGGAGTCCTGGTGTTGATCACTCTGCTCCCCATGATCCCCCACGCTGGCAAACAACACCTGTATGAGTTCTTTGACATCTTTGGTCGCCTAGCTTCCTGGAACCTGAAGAACCCAGGTAATCCCTGAGAAAAGACTCCGAGGAGCTATTTTATTAAGATAGAAGACAATAAAAAATATTGGAAATGGTTGAGAGCCAGGCATGGTTTTAGATGGACTGTTTTTGTTCACACTGCCTCTGACCTGACATCATGTTACTCTTGCTTCCCCCAGGGCACATCTCCGAGGTGTATCTCATCCACCTACACGCCAGTATCTACTCGCTCTTCCACCGTCTCTATGGCATGTACCCCTGCAACTTTGTGTCCTACCTGCGCTCCCACTACAACATGAAGGAGAACGTGGACACCTTTGAGGAAGTGGTGAAGGTGAAAGAGTTGAGATTTTGAGCAATCTTTAATTTAGATTTTTATTCTATTGATTTTGGCTTCAGGAAGATGTTCTACCCTTAGAAATTGATCTGATCCTTTGTGTTTTCCCCAATATTTTTTTAATGTCTTTTTTTGTAGCCAATGCTGGAACATGTCCGTATACATCCAGAACTAGTGACTGGAACTAAAGACCATGAGCTTGATCCCACCAGGTCAGTCAATCACAGCTCTCCAGCTTCACTCACTTGTTTTTGCACCATATTCTGTCAACCAAGAAAAGAGCTTATCTGCTGACAAATTAGAGATTAATATTATTACATAGTTTTCCTCAATGTGATTGACCATGCTGGACCTCTGCAGGTGGAAAAAGTTTGAGATTCATGACATCGTTATAGAGTGTGCCAAAGTGTCTCTGGACCCCAAGGAGGCGTCGTGTGAGGAGGGCTATGCGACCATGCCCGGGAACTTCTACCCCCACCCGGAGCTTCGGCCACAAGATTCCGTCTCCAGCCCCTACACAGACTTCCACAACAGCTACGGTGAGAACACCCCCCCCCCCCTCCCTCACCTCCCGTTGGTGGATAGGAATGTCATAAGTTTGATTGGTGTTCTCATTGTTCATGTCTAAAATGTGTTCTGTTTTTCTGAGTCACGTGAATGCTCAGACTATTAATCATCTGAAATGTGTCTGTTGTTTGGCTGCCAGATTAGTTGGAGTGTAATTATGACTTGTCATGAGGTGATGGTGTTGATAATAATGGTGAATGAATGGAAGATTTAACACATGGATATGGTAGTCAGTGAGTCAGACTGATTTGATTATTTTCCTCTCCTCCCCACAGGAAGCTCCTCTTCAACCCCTTTCTCTACCCCCCGCCAGCCACTGCCACCTCCCCTGTCCCTGGCCCCTCTCCCAGGGGCACAGTCCTTGTATCGCAGCCCCCAGACCTCCAGAAGTCAGGTAACACAGTCACACATTTCTGTTGCACAACATTTCACTGCACTGACTTATAGTAATTGTGTCCAGATTAGTCCCAAGATGGAAACAGGATTTGTTGGAGACTGTCAGCCTGAGTGTGTAGCCACTGCTATCTGCTGCTTCTTCTCTAATTCACTTCTTTTGTTTACACTTGATATAT
Organism: Oncorhynchus kisutch; assembly: GCF_002021735.2. NCBI lineage: Eukaryota > Metazoa > Chordata > Actinopteri > Salmoniformes > Salmonidae > Oncorhynchus > Oncorhynchus kisutch. The sequence goes on from NC_034202.2 coordinate 23,288,509, forward strand.
TGGCTGTGTCAGATGCTGGTTAGTCAATTGTCCCTGATTCCACTGCCCCCCCCCCCCCCCCCCCCCCCTCCGGGCCTATGAATCGCCCCCTTTATTTCAGAGAGGAGTGGTGGGAGGGAGCGCTTCAGGGTGGGTGGGTGTGGCTTTGAATCATCGGCGCGGGCGGTGGTGTCAGGCCTTAGAAAGCAGAAAACATGTCCCCGCCCTGCCACTCTACCATGGTCTGTCACAGGAGCTGGTTGCCCTGGCGACACTGTCTTGTCCCTCTCTTTGTGAGCCACCCACGCAGGGCGTTCTGGTGTTCAGCCCTCTGGGTCTGTCTGAGGATTCGTCGGTAGGAAACTGAGATCCTGGAAAACACTAACCTAATTTACAGATACAATTTTATAGTATACTACATCTGTCATTATCAAACATTTCAGTATAATTATGTGTAATTATCACTTAACCTGTAACATTGTGAATGTCTTCCTATAGAACTCTAGCTGTGAACCTGACTCCACCTGTGGGGTAAAGGAACTTTGGAGCCCTTCCTCCCAGTGTGGCATGGCCACTCCCCCTTCCTCTAGGGGAATGTCACCCAACCAAGAGCTCTCCCATAGTGCCTCTCACCTCCCAGGCCCCCGTGTCCACAGCACATCAGGTGACAAGGGATCATTCAACTATTACAACATAGTCAGGTCCATTATTATTTGTACCCTTGATGAAGAGGAGCAAGAAATACTAAAATAAATAATACAAATACTGAGCTATTTTTGTTAAACAAAACAAAAAGTGCATACAAGTAATACAAAATATATGGGTTGAAATGATTGCCTCTCCTGCTTTCAGTAAACTAGCACCCTCTCCTTGTAATAAATGTTTTATTAGATATGAGAACACATTGGGAGGGATCTTAGACCATTCCTCCATACAGAATCTTTCCAGATCCTTGATATCCTTCATATGTTCTTATGGACTGCCCTCTTCAATGCAAACCACAGGTTTACAATGGGGTTCAAGTCCGGAGACTGAGATGGCCATTGCAAAATGTTTTTTTTATTTTTATGGACAATTAACCATTTCTTTGGATTTTGATTAGTGCTTGGGATGATTGTCTTGTTGAAAGATTCACTTGCGGCCAAGTGTCATCCTCCTGGCAGAGGCGGACAGCTTTTTGGCTACTTGGTAAAGTTCATGATGCTGTTAACCTTAACAAGGGCCCCCGCAGGACTAATAGTCTAATATCCCTCCCAATGTGTTCTCCAATCTCATAAAAGATTTGAGAAAAGGTCTATCTTTACCCTCGCAGGGTGTGTTGAAAACAGGGGTGCCAATAAGTTTGACTACAAAATATTTCTCTGAGCAGTTGTGTTAGCATAAAATATAATTTCCCCCCTTTTTTTGCATACAAAATAGCTCAGTATTTATTTTTTGCTCATCTTTATCAGGTCGATAACTAATGGTTCCCTTGACTGGATTGATATAGATTGAATAAACAATATTGATTTGTATGATATGCTGTAGAAAATGATCCTAACATGCTTCTTTACAGCTTTATACTATGACGTACGATCTGTCTTTTCTGTTTACACTATTTGTATTGATTAAGGATCCCCATTAGTTCCTGCCATGGCAGCACCTACTCTTCCTGGGGTTTATTAAAGATCCCCATTAGTTCCTGCCAAGGCAGCACCTACTCTTCCTGGGATCCTGCAACGTTAAGGCAGTTATAAAGTTTAAAATATTACGACATTTCCTAGTGGTTAGAGCATTGGACTAGTAACCGAAAAGTTGCAAGATCGAATCCCCGAGTTGACGAGGTAAAAATCTTTCGTTCTGCCCCTGAACAACGCAGTTAACCCACTGTTCCTAGGCTGTCATTGAAAATAAGAATTTGTTCTTATCTAGTTAAATAAAGATAAAATAAAATACTCCACGATCACATATTTACAATACAACATCAGTGTGTGTCCACAGTCCCCCGCTTTTCCATAGGGTATATTTTTATGTTTAAAAAAAAATCTGATTCTACTGCTTGCATCAGTTACCTGATGTGGAATAGAGTTCCATGTAGTCATGGCTCTATGTAGTACTGTGTTCCTCCCATAGTCTGTTCTGGACTTGAAGAGACCTCTGGTGGCATGTCTTGTGGGGTATGCATGGCTGTGTGCTAGTAGTTTATACAGACACCTCGGTGCATTCGGCATGTCAACACTTCTTACAAAAACAAGTAGTGATGAAGTTAATCCCTCTGCCACTTTGAGCCATGAGAGATTTAAATGTATATTATTGTTAGCTTTCCATGAACATTTAAGGGCCAGCCATGCTGCCCTGTTCTGAGCCAATTGTAATTTTCCGAGGTCCCTTTTTGTGGCACCTGACCACACGACTGAACAGTAGTTCAGGTGTGACAACTAGAGCCTGTTGGTCCTGCCTCGTTAAAAAGGCAGAGCAGGGCTTTTTATGGACAGACTTCTCACCATCTCAGGTACTGTTGTATCAACATGTTTTGACCATGACAGTACACAATCCAGGGTTACTCCAAGTGGTTCAGTCACCTCATCTTGCTCAGTTTCCAAATGATTTATTACAAGATTGTTGTGGTTTAGTGAATGATTTGTCCCAAATACAATGCTTTTATTTTTTTTAAATATTTAGGTTGAACTTATTCCTTGCCACTCATTCTAAAACTAACTGCAGCTCTTAAGTGTTCCAGTGATTTCACTCGCTGTGTAGTAATCTACATACGTAGACACACTGGATTTACTCAATGCCAGTGGTATGTATTTAGTTAAGTTTGAAAAAAGTAAGGGGCCTAGACAGCTGCCCTGGGGAATTCCAGACTCTACCTGGAATATGTTGGAGAGGCTTCCATTAAATAACACCCTCTGTTTTGTTAGACAGTACTCTTAAATTAGCCACCTTCACACTTTATGCATGTCTGCACCATAGAAATAGACTGGCATTGGAAAGCAATTGCCTTTACACTGTACCAGTCAGCGGGGGTAATGTGGTGAAGAAGTGTCCCACACTATCTCGAAGTGGCTTGGGAATGTCAGATTTGATACCAGAAATGTCTCTTTATACTTCAAAAATGTGTTGTGGAACCAGTTTCTCTATTAAACCGATATAAAGTTGGAATATTACATATTACCACGTGTGCTTTAAATAGATTTGATAGGGGGGGATTTTTTGTTATTAACACTAGAACCGCTGGGCCTCGATTGGATCCCCCCCCCCCCCTAAGCTAATGAGCAGTCATTCTGACAGTGTAATTAATATATTTCATATATGCTATTGCAAAATTAAGCATTTGGTTGTGTTTATGAAGGCCTTGGGTAACATTAGAATACATTTTCTTTTTCAAGTAATACAGTAGGATTGTGTAAAAACTAAACCGTTTTAATCAGGTGTTCAATAAAACATTTCTGTGGACTGCGTTTTGTTACAACTTGAAAGCATATGTGTTGGAACACTGTAACACTTATTTTTTTATAAATAAAATACACCAAACACCAAAATGCACGGTCCAAAGGATTGAATATTAATTTCTTTACCATAAGCTGCCTCCCAATGTTGTTTTAGAGAATTTGGCAGTATATCCAACCGGCCTCACAAGCGCAGGCCACATATAACCATGCCAGCCCAGGACCTTCACATCCGGCTTTCTTCACCTGCGGATCATCTGAAACCAGCCACCCGGACAGCTGAGGAAACTGTTTGCCCAATCAAAGAATTTCTGTACAAACTGTCAGAAACCGTCTCAGGGAAGCTCATCTGCGTGCTCGTCATCCTAACCGGGTCTTTACCTGACTGCAGTTCGGCATCACAACCAACTTCAGTGGGCTAAGGCTCACCTTCGGTGGCACGTGGGTGAAGTATGCTCTTCACAGATGAATCCCGGTTATCAACTGTGGCAGCGTGAATGGCATCATGTGGGCCAGCGGTTTGCTGATGTCAACGTTGTGAACCGAGTGCCCCATGGTGAGGTTGTGATCTGGGCAGGCATAAGCTACGGACAACAAATACATAAAAATCTATGCACGTGACAAGATCCTGAGGCCCATTGTTGTCATTCATCTGCCGCCATATGTTTCAGCATGATAATGCATAACCCCATTTCAAGGATCTGTATAGAATTCCTGGAAGCTGAAAATGTTAGTTATTGCATGGCCTGGCATACTCACCAGACATGTCACCCATTGACCATGTTTGAGATGCTCTGGATCGACGTGTACGACAGCGTGTTCCTGTTCCCGCCAATATCCAGCAACTTCGCACAGCCATTTGAAGAGGAGTGGGACAACATTCCACAGGCCACAATCAACCGCCTGATCAACTCTGCGAAGGAGATGTGTCATGCTGCATGAGGCAAATGGTGGTCACACCAAATACTGACTGGTTTTCTGATTTACGTCCCTACTTTTAAAAAAACAACACATGCATATGTGTTTCTTATTCATGTGAAATCCATAGATTAGGGCCCAATGAATTTGTCAATTGACTGATTTCCTTTCATGTGAACTGCAACTCAGAAGTCTTTATTGTAACGTTGCGTTTTTATTTTTGTTCAGTGTCATTTCAATGGATCAATACAATAGAATGGCCCGCCCTGTTCTTCATTCACAATTGGTGATTACATAATTAGGCATTGTTCGCTTTCTCTCTCTATTCAACTCACCCATTCTCCCCCATCATACTTTACTTCATATATTTCATCTGTTGTGTGAAATTATTTTCGCTATAGTTTCGAGGCCGTTAACGGGGCGATTATCAGCTGGGCACTTTCAACTGTTGGAACAAGGAGCTGAGCAGGCCCCCCAGGCCTTATTCAGGAAAAGTCCAGGATGGAGGGGAACTTAAAAAATGACAGTGTTAAAAAAAAGATATATATTAATGAGCAGTGAAAATGACTGCTTTAACAGTTCTAGTGTTAATCCTACATGACATTTTGGTTGGTATTTTCTTCTAATTGCTGGGTTCTGTCAGCAGGTGGCAAAGGCACGCCTGCCTCCAGCACTCCTGCCACCTCCTCCCCACCCCACACCCCCTCTGATTTCCCTATCCCTGCTCCCCTGCTCTCCAACACCACCAGTCCACCACAGAAGGTACAGTATGACATCAATTCCCACAATGGGCATTCTGGCCTTTTGTAGTGTAAGTAGAGAACTTGGGAGGACTTCCTTGTTAAATAAAACCTTCTGAATAACACAACTGTTCATTTTCAGGATGGTCACCCTGTAGAAGCAGCCAAACCCAGCCTGGTGAGGCTGGAACCAATCGGAGATCCTGAAAAGGGGGGAGAAGTCATCAACAGAGGTCAGTCGTCATGAAAAAATGTGGAAATGGATATTACTATTTGTATGCTTTTTGCAATGACCTTGGTTTTTAAACATTGTCAGTCCATGTTCTGTTTTACATAAAACAATGTTTATTGGCTGTCTTTTGCATACTAGATGGTGGTGGTGAGACTGTTTCCAAGACGCTGTCAGTCTTTATGAAGGAGCAGGAGCTTCAGCAGAGGACAGAGAAGGAGAGGGAAGAGAGTGAGTACAAGGATTGAGAATGGGAGTGAGCTGGTCTATATGAGGTTGACATAACATTTCAGTTGAATGAGAGTGAACCATTTTCACTACACGACCAAAAGTATGTGGACACTGCTCGTCGACCCCCCCCCCCCCTTGCTGCTATAACAGCCTCCACTCTTATGGGAAGGCTTTCCACTAGGTGTTGGGACATTGCTGCGGGGACTTGCTTCCATTCAGTCATGAGGTCGGGCACTGATATTAGGCCTGGCTTGCAGTCAGCATTCCAATTCATGGGTGGCCCCATGTTCGATGGGGCCACCCTGTAGAAGCAGCCAAAGTCAGGACTCGTTGCAGGCCAGTCAAGTTCTTCCACACAACTCGACTAACCATTTCTGTATGGAACTCGCTTCGTGCACAGGGGAATTGTCATACTGAAACTGGAAAGAACCTTCACCAAACTTTTGTCACCAAGTTGCTCCAGAGTCCAATCTTCTAGAATGTCATTGTGTGCTGTAGCGCTAAGATTTTTCTTTACCGGAACTAAGGGGCCTGGAAAAACAGCCCCAGACCATTATTCCTCCTCCACCAAACTTGACAGTTGGCACTATGCATTGGGGAAGGTAGCGTTCTCCTGGCATCTGCCAAACCCAGATTCGTCTGTTGGACTGCCAGATGGTGAACCGTGATTCAACACCCCAGAGAACGTGTTTTCACTGCTCCAGAGTCCAAGCTTTACACCACTCCAGCTGATGCTTGGCATTGCACATGGTTATCTTAGGCTTGTGTGTGTCTGCTCGGCCATGGAAACCCATTTCATGAAGCTCCCAACGAACAGTTATTGTGCTGACGTTGCTTCCAGATGCCGTTTAGAACTCGGTGTGTGTGTGTTGCAACCAAGGACAGACCATTTTTACACGCTTCAGCACTCGGCGGTCCCGTTCTGTGAGCTTGTGTGTCCAAAAATTTTTGCGGCTGAGCCGTTGTTGCCTCTAGATGTTTCCACTTCACTATAACGGCACTTACAGTTGACCGGGGCAGCTCTAGCAGGGCAGACATTTGACGAACTGACCTGTTGGAAAGGTGGCATCCTATGACGGTGTCATGTTGAAAGTCACTAAGCTCTTCAGTGAGGCCATTCTATTGCCAATGTTGGCCTATGGAGATTGCGTGCCTGTGTGCTCGATTTTATACACCTGTCAGTAACGGGTGTGGCTGAACTAGCCGAATCCACTAATTTGAAGCTGTGTCCATATACTTTTGTGTGTGTGTGTGTACATTTCATAGAAATAGTCACCAATGACTCAAAAGCCTGTTCCACTACAAGCCTCATGTCTCCCGTTTTACTTCTCCAAAAACTCACCAGCTGCCATCTCAGAGGAGCTCCTGAAAATCACGGAGGACATGTGGGACTTGGCCGGCCTGAGGGTCTTTGACTCCCCGTTCTACCGCACCACCGAGACCCTGACAGGTACCCAGGAGAAGCCCCTACCCAACCCCCCACTGGGCGGCCCCGTGCCGCCCCAGGACCCCCACAATGCTGTGTCGACCTCAGACAATGCACTGGAGAATGCCCAGGGGGCTATTGGTGGAGGTGGGGACAGTAGTAGGGGCTTGGCCCTGGACCAGTCCTGGTCTATTGAACCCGTGTGTCCTTTCAGCCCCATCCAACACCCTCTCCACCAGAGCCTCTCTGCCCTGGAGGACGAGGTGGCCAAGTTCAGTGGCCTTTTCTCGCCAAGCCGCCCAATGAAGAACCCCTCCCTGCCCTACGAGGCCCTGTTTGACCTGGCTCTGCCCCGGGCTGCATCCCTCTTCGTTGGGAGGAGGACGTCGGAAGCCCGGGGCAGAGCTGCCCTGGAGAGGATGTGCCAGCAGCAGGAGGGACTGGAGGACAGGGAGGAGGAGGAGGAGGGCGAGGGGATGGTGAATGCTTCCCCCCTGGAGGTGCTAGATCACCTTGTTCAGCAGGGCAGCGACACCCACGACAAGGTGCTCAAGAGGTGAGGGGCCCAGCTTTTAATATCTATCCGGTCACAACTGTCTGATCAACTTTATGCCAATCAGTCTCTATCAAAACCATTAATGCGTTGTCTTAGTACCTAGTCCAAGAACATGGGTTTCTGTGTGCTGTATGTGTTGGATGCAAGGGGAAGACGGAGTGTATGTGATGTGAACCTCGCTGGGTTCTTTCCAGTCCACTGCCCAACCCACAGGAAATGCTCAGTGGAGAACTACATGCTTTGTCTGACACACTCCACTCCCCTCCTACATACACACACACACACACACACAGTCCTCGCTCCTAAACCAATAATACAATAGCAGAGACCGTGTCAGCAGAGTTGGCGTTCTTTACAGAACTATCTGGCTTTGCACGTCCCCCCCCCCCCACCTCTTTAGTATCTTCCCCAAAGATGAATGGCTGACCATGCCCTGTTTGAGGGATGTAATTCACTGGGACAGAGGGCCTACACACACACACACACACACACACAAGTATGTCCAAGCCCAGATGGGTCGAGAAGGCTGGGATCTACCATTCGGGTCTTTTTATATGGGGTCTGATGTACTGTCCCAATGCTGCCCCTGTTGAGCTACCCCTGTTTTTTTTTCTCTTACAGATTACCTTTGCCAAGCAAGTCAGCTGACTGGACACATTTTGGAGGTATAGAACCAGCACCAGAGCACTGCAGGGGCACTGGACTAGCTAGTGCAACAGGGGATCTCTGAAAGCTTTCAGGCTATTTAGGCCTCATGATGTGTTTACCATACAATGACTACAATGTAGTTTTCCTACATCATGCAGAAACGGGGCATTTGACAATATGCTCACACTTTTCTGCCATTGAAATCCTTTGGTGGGCTTCTGAAACGTTTGTTTTATTATTATTATTATACATTTTCGGGATGGAAACGCTTTTAGTAAAGTTAAACAACTAAAACCTGATATAAAGTATGTAGGAAGGATATGGACATGTTTCTTCTTCTCTAATATCATCTTTGAGAACTAACAATCACCAAAGTAAAAGCTGGACAGTCATGGAGAATTTTTGTATAAAATATTCCAAAAACACGGCATCCAGCTAAGCCCCTTTTCCTGGATCCTGGAAAAAAACCTGGTCTCATTAAGTACCTTGGAGGTAGAATAGCAATAATAAAGGCAAGCAGAGTTCACATGATCCTAGATGCTATATGAGAATCCGATCCTCTCTGGATGGATACAAGGGGCTCTGTCTTAACCATCTCCAGCTGCTGATCACTGTATAAGAGCCTTGTCTGGGCCAAAACTCCCTCTCCGCTTGCCAAATATTGGAATTGAATGAGATCCCCTGGTTATACAACTTATAGAAGTAATGTATAAGTGATTGTGAAGTCAACTCCACCAAGAGCTCCCGGAATTACTGAGGCTTCGGTGTAAAATTCTCATGTTATCTGGCAGTTTATTTTATGTACACCTACTCAGTCCCCTCTTTCCTCTGTTAGTTTGACTACATAGAGTGCAAAAGTCATACAACTTTAATAAAAGATGATGAATAATCAATGTCCAAGATATTTTAGCCCATAATAGCAGTAGAGGGAGAGATGGAACTGTGAGTAGGAATAATCAGAAATAAGTTCAGAAATACATTCGAGCAACTCAATATTAAGTGTTCGTAATGTTTGGTACACTGTAAATAGTCTATTATCCTGATTCATCTGTCTATGACCACACCATTTTCCTGGTCATTAACCCTCTGTGTGCCTGTCCTCCCTGCCCCAGGCTCTGCTCCGCTGGACGAGCTGCACACGTTGCGTAGCCAGCTGCTCCTGCTGCACAGCCAGCTGCTGTACGAGCGCTACAAGAGGGAGCAGCACGCCGTCCGCAACCGACGTCTACTGCGCCGCGTCATCAACGCCACTGCACTGGAAGAGCAGAACAACGCCATGGTAATGAACGCTCCTCCCTTCCCTGGATTTGTCCCGTAGCTTCTCAGAACCAGCGCAAATCTGTTTGGAGATTCCAACCTCCCTGACTGCCAAAGCGGTTATCATTCAAAGAATCGGAAAGAAGCGGGCGTCTGCTCTTGACCCATTTTCACTCGCCGACTTGGTTATACTCACTCACACATGCATGTGAGGGTTCAGTAGAGTATTGTAGGTTTTCCTCTGTGTTGCATATGGTGGAGAGAAAAAAAAACTGTTTTATTAAATCATATGACATTGTAGATTACTTCAGAAACAGTGAGTGGTGTGTCATCCTGGCTCCCTGTTTTGTGTGTCTGCCTGCAGAAGGACCAGCTGAACCTGCAGAGTGTGGACGTGGTGACTCTGAAGGAGAGTCTGCAGGTGGAGCAGCAGCGCTGCAGACAGCTGTGGGACGACCGAGAGACCGTGGTCACCAGACTACACAGCCAGGTCCGCCAGCTACAACAGGGCCGGGACGACTACTACACCAAGAACCAGGAACTGCAGGTAGACGCATGACCACATTTACACACACAGAATACCGTATATCAAGTCTTCCATGCACTGTGTTGAATTATCTCTGCTCTGGAATGTCCTCTCCAGAGTCTGTTGAATGAGTATCAGAAGAAGATGAATGAGCTGGAGGCAGATCTACAGAGAGCCAACAACAAGGTGTGTCACACAGGGCACCTTCTCAACCAGATGACCATCAAGGTGAGGCACTTCACCTAGCTCTACTTGCTCTGCTCTGTAAAGTATCAGTCTTTATGTGCATAGATTAAAGGACTAAGAAGCTTGGTGTTTTTGTTTACATAAATCAACCAAACAGAGGGCTTTGTGGGGTTTGTCTCCCTTCTGATTGGTTATGTGTGTTCTTCAGCTGAGCACCAGTGAGAGCACCCAGCAGCAGATGAGTTTCCTGAACAAGCAGCTGCTGCTCCTAGGGGAGGCCCACAAGCTGGATGTACTGCAGCAGCAGCACACGGGATCAGACAACACCAAGGTAGGAGGGGCCAAGGGCCACCGACGGGGGGGAAAAAATAACCGACTCGATAGTAGAGCATGTGTCGAATCTGAATCAGTGAAAAGTTGCTATGGATTTCTCTTTCTGTAACCACCATGAGAGAATACCTGTCTTCCATATTGTGTTCCATTGTAGTAAACGTTGTCTGAGGCCTGTTCCCATACGTATGTATTTGGAAAAGACCAACAACTCATAGATACCAAACTAGTTTACAGTCCCCTGTCGCCACCACCATCTCTCTATCCCTGCAGGAGGCCCAGATGGTGCAGGCGTCCTGGGGGAAGGAGGTTGAGCGGCTGAGGCAGAGCCTGCTGCAGCAGGGCCAGAAGCTGGAGGCAGCGCAGCAGAGAGTGGGCGAGCTGGAGACTCAGCTCACCAAGAAGGAACACCTCATCGTGGAGCAGAAGAAGTTCCTGGAGGATGTCAAGGGCCAGGCCAAGTATGTGCGCTCTGGGTTTAGAGGTGGAAAAGGCCTCAGACTTATTTGCATCAAAGCAGTTGTATTGTGTTTTTCTGTACAGATGTGTGTGTTAGCATAGCAGCTTGTCTCTGTAAGTGTGTGATATGAACATATCCATGGGTCTGTGCAGGGGCGAGCTGCAGGCGTCAGAGAGCAGGTACCAGGCCCAGAGGAGAGCGACGCAGCTCCTGCAAACGGAGCTGCTGCACCTCTATAGCAGACTAGAGATGGAGGGTCATGCCTGCCTTGCCACACCCTCCGCAGCAGGGGGCAGCAGTACCGATCCTGGTCCTCCTATAGACTCTTGGTAAGATGGCTGTCAAACTGTTAGTTACATTTTCTTATTTTATTGCTGTGAATTCACATGCAGAAATGTGTATTTGTGCCATTGGAAGCCAAACGTATAATAAAGTAATCACCCTCCATGTTTTCCTCTGTCGCTATGGTAATGGCAGTATCATGGAACCAGATGGACCTGTCACATTGGGGACCAATAAGTGGTCTGATGACAGCAGACCATATCAGTCCCCACGGGGCAACGGCAGCACTTTATTGCCAGGGCAACCAAAGGCGAACAACCCACCTAAAGCTCCCCCTGTCAACTCTGCCAGCAGCACCCAGGACATCCCCCCGCCTCTCCTTGTGGAGCCCTCTTTTTCCCATCCCCATGCCCCCCTGGCCACCACCCCGCTGCCCCCTGACGCCGTCCCCCTCACCGTTGGCTCCTACCCCAGCGCCAACAGCTTCCTGGGCATGAGGGCGCGGGAGCTGTTCCGGAACAAGAGCGAAAGCCAGTGTGACGAGGAGCCCCCCCACCTGGCCGGCCTTTCACAGGGCCTGAAGACTGAGCTGTGTGTGGAGCCCTTATTTCCCCCACTGGGGAATGCTCTGACATGTCCTGTCTCTGCCCCTGTCCCAACCCCTACCCTTGTCCCTGCCTCTATAGTAGGGGCCCCTCTCACTGTGCCTGCCAAGGAGCACCCACCTGAAACCAGGCAAAGGGCTATCAAGCAGGAGAGTCCTACGAGGGAAATGGGAGGAGCAAGGGGAGGGGCAGTGGCAGTGGCCAGCGAAGCACAACCCAGACAGCAACAGCAATTTAGGATCATGGACTACAACGAAACACAACAAGAGCACAGTTAGAGACACCAAACTGCGAGAGAAGAGGTTGTCTGGAGCAAGAGCTATAAGCAGTAGAACCGTAAGAGTTGAAGACAGAGCTCTGTTAAATTCAGTGTTATCCCATTCCCTCAAGTGGACAACAGGATTTGAACCACTGATTGATTTAATCCCAGATGTAAAGATGGGAATGAAGGAAGGTTTAAATAAGATCATTTTACTATCTACCAGCAGAGACCACATTATCTATCTGGTCTGACTGCAGTTATACTTAGGCATTTTATATACTTAGACAGCTGGGAGTTATTTTTTCCGGAAACAATTTCATATAAATAGAGACCCTAGTTCCAAATTTGTTGTTTGAAGTTATAAGAATACGCCATATTGGGTTCAAAACAAGTTAGACGAGTATAAAACACTAAGAAAAGTATGAGAGGGCCTTTTCATTCGTATGTGTTAGTCTTGTAGAGTGTGAGAAAGGGATGGTTATGAAAGCCTGGTTTTGGTTGGCTATTGTCTTGAGCACCTGTACTGATGTGTGTGTGAGGGAGGTGGGTTGGGGTGGTGTGATCCTCAAGGCTTGGGGAGTAGCTGTGCCAAGTATGAGATTGTCAATGAGTCCAACTCCTCTGCTATGCTTGGGAAGGAACGTGGGAGTTTGACTGTTTCATTGTAGATAAAATATAGGAGGCGGATTGCTTTTTTTCCATGCTGGTTTCATTATGTTCCTGACAGAAATGACCTTTAGTATGCGTTGAAGAAGGAGAGTGCATGCAAGTGTATGTTTAAGTCATGTTGCAATCATTTAGAAATGTTTTTTTTTATGAGTAGTGACAAATATGATACTTAAAGTACTTGTAACTTTCTGCAACTAATGTTGCTGCTGATAACCAATTATCCTGACTTTAAATCAGACTTGTTATGTTAATTCTGACATCATTTGCAGTACATCAACCTGTGTGCAGCAGTATTTTCTGTTTGAGTTCACTAACCGAAAGTGTACAGAAAGACAGTGCCAAACATTTACCAGATATAGAATACAACCATTTCAAAATTACTCATTGACCTCACCAAGTGCTCCTATTCTAGTTCGGTATCTGGGTGTCTCTCAAAAGGGCTGATTGCTGTATAAAAGGTTTGCATGTGTCATCCTCTTGTCATAGCTACAGTGAGTCTGTAAAGAAAAAACAAGTCTCTGCCAATTGATTCTTGTTGGTCCTACTGACCAATGACAGTCAGAATTGCCTCTTTCTTTTGGGTTCTTCCATGTGTTTAAATGGTCATAAATCCTGTTGTCCACTGTGAACTTCAGCTGTTATTCCCTCTGCCTTGCTATCTAAAGCATGTTCAACAATCCACTTTAATGCCAACAGTATAGTAGTAGGGGCTACAACAAACCCAATATAGAAGGTACAATCAAGCGTGGACTGAATGGAAAGCTTGACCTGGGATTCCTTTTGGAGCTGGAGATTTTGAAAAAACAAAGTTCTTAAAAGCAGTTGCTTGCGTTTAACTGTGAACAATAAAAATCGTCTTCAATGTTTTGCACTACAGATCCTCTGAATGTTTTTCATTTGATTTTCTATAGTCACAACTCTACTTCAAGGCTCAAACTGACCCCGAAACAATTTTCTGTCATTCCCCACTAGAGAGCACTGTTGTTCTAAATACTCAGCCTTTTCCTGCAGTGGTTCAATCAACAGGTAAACCAGTCTGGTAGATTGGAGCGAACAAGTCCATAGACAATTATTGTTAATGTCAAATACTGTCAGTGGGAGCTACAGGATGTATTTGTGTAAATACAAATATGTGTGTATGTATATGATTTATTTATTTATATATATATATATATGAGTGAGTGAGGCGAAAAAAGTATTGGATCCCCTGCTAATTTTTGTACGTTTGCCCACTGACAAAGAAATGATCAGTCTATCATTTTAATGGTAGGTTTATTGTAACAGTGAGAGACAGAATAACAAAAAAAATCCTGAAAAACGCATGTCAAAAATGTTTGATTTGCATTTTAATGAGGGAAATAAGTATTTGACCCCCTCTCAATCACAAAGATTTCTGGCCCCCAGGTGTCTTTTATACAGGTAAAGAGCTGAGATAAGAGCACACTCTTAAAGGGAATGCGCCTAATCTCAGTTTGTTTCCAGTATAAAAGAAACCTGTCCACAGAAGCAATCAATCAGATTCCAAACTCTCCACCGTGGCCAAAGAGCTCTCCAAGGATGTCAGGGACAAGATTGTAGACCTACACAAGGCTGGAATGGGCTACAAGACCATCGCCAAGCAGCTTGGTGAGAAGGTGACAACAGCGATTCACAAATCCATTCGCAAATGAAAAACGCAAAAGAATTGTCAATCTCCTTCGGCCTGGGGCTCCATGCAAGATCTCACTTCGTGGAGTTGCAATGATCATGAGAACAGTGAGGAATCAGCCCAGAACTACACGGGAGGATCTTGTCAATGATCTCAAGGCAGCTGGGACCATAGTCACCAAGAAAACAATGGTAACACACTGCGCCGTGAAGGACTGAAATCCTGCAGCGCCCGCAAGGTCCCCCTGCTCAAGAAAGTGCATATACAGTGCCTTGCGAAAGTATTCGGCCCCCTTGAACTTTGCGACCTTTTGCCACATTTCAGGCTTCAAACATAAAGATATAAAACTGTATTTTTTTGTGAAGAATCAACAACAAGTGGGACACAATCATGAAGTGGAACGACATTTATTGGATGTTTCAAACGTTTTTTAACAAATCAAAAACTGAAAAATTGGGCGTGCAAAATTATTCAGCCCCTTTACTTTCAGTGCAGCAAACTCTCTCCAGAAGTTCAGTGAGGATCTCTGAATGATCCAATGTTGACCTAAATGACTAATGTTGATAAATACAATCCACATGTGTGTAATCAAGTCTCCGTATAAATGCACCTGCACTGTGATAGTCTCAGAGGTCCGTTAAAAGCGCAGAGAGCATCATGAAGAACAAGGAACACACCAGGCAGGTCCGAGATACTGTTGTGAAGAAGTTTAAAGCCGGATTTGGATACAAAAAGATTTCCCAAGCTTTAAACATCCCAAGGAGCACTGTGCAAGCGATAATATTGAAATGGAAGGAGTATCAGACCACTGTAAATCTACCAAGACCTGGCCGTCCCTCTAAACTTTCAGCTCATACAAGGAGAAGACTGATCAGAGATGCAGCCAAGAGGCCCATGATCACTCTGGATGAACTGCAGAGATCTACAGCTGAGGTGGGAGACTCTGTCCATAGGACAACAATCAGTCGTATATTGCACAAATCTGGCCTTTATGGAAGAGTGGCAAGAAGAAAGCCATTTGTTAAAGATATCCATAAAAAGTGTCGTTTAAAGTTTGCCACAAGCCACCTGGGAGACACACCAAACATGTGGAAGAAGGTGCTCTGGTCAGATGAAACCAAAATGGAACTTTTTGGCAACAATGCAAAACGTTATGTTTGGTGTAAAAGCAACACAGCTCATCACCCTGAACACACCATCTCCACTGTCAAACATGGTGGTGGCAGCATCATGGTTTGGGCCTGCTTTTCTTCAGCAGGGACAGGGAAGATGGTTAAAATTGATGGGAAGATGGATGGAGCCAAATACAGGACCATTCTGGAAGAAAACCTGATGGAGTCTGCAAAAGACCTGAGACTGGGACGGAGATTTGTCTTCCAACAAGACAATGATCCAAAACATAAAGCAAAATCTACAATGGAATGGTTCAAAAATAAACATATCCAGGTGTTAGAATGGCCAAGTCAAAGTCCAGACCTGAATCCAATCGAGAATCTGTGGAAAGAACTGAAAACTGCTGTTTACAAATGCTCTTCATCCAAACTCACTGAGCTCGAGCTGTTTTGCAAGGAGGAATGGGAAAAAATGTCGGTCTCTCGATGTGCAAAACTGATAGAGACATACCCCAAGCGACTTACAGCTGTAATCGCAGCAAAAGGTGGCGCTACAAAGTATTAACTTAAGGGGGCTGAATAATTTTGCACGCCCAATCTTTCAGTTTTTGATTTGTTAAAAAAGTTTGAAATATCCAATAAATGTCGTTCCACTTCATGATTGTGTCCCACTTGTTGTTTATTCTTCACAAAAAAATACAGTTTTATATCTTTATGTTTGAAGCCTGAAATGTGGCAAAAGGTCGCAAAGTTCAAAGGGGCCGAATACTTTCGCAAGGCACTGTACATGCCCGTCTGAAGTTTGCCAATGAACATCTGAATGATTCAGAGGACAACTGGGTGAAAGTGTTGTGGTCAGATGAGACAAATGGAGCTCTTTGGCATCAACTCAACTCGCCGTGTTTGGAGGAGGAGGAATGCTGCCTATGACCCCAAGAACATCATCCCCACCGTCAAACATGGAGGTGGAAACATTATTATGCTTTGGGGGTGTTTTTCTGCTAAGGGGACAGGACAACTTCACCGCATCAAAGGGACAATGGACGGGGCCATGTACCGTCAAATCTTGGGTGAGAACCTCCTTCCCTCAGCCAGGGCATTGAAAATGGGTCGTGAATGGGTATTCCAGCATGACAATGACCCCAAACACAAGGCCAAGGCAACAAAGGAGTGGCTCAAGAAGAAGCACATTAAGGTCCTGGAGTGGCCTAGCCAGTCTCCAGACCTTAATCCCATAGAAAATCTGTGGAGGGAGCTGAAGGTTCGAGTTGCCAAACGTCAGCCTCGAAACCTTAATGACTTGGAGAAGATCTGCAAAAGAGGAGTGGGACAAAATCCCTCCTGAGATGTGTGCAAACCTGGTGGCCAACTACGAGCAACGTCTGACCTCTGTGATTGCCAACAAGGGTTTTGCCACCAAGTACTAAGTAATGTGTTGCAGAGGGGTCAAATACTTATTTCCCTCATTAAAATGCAAATCAGTTTATAACATTTTTGACATGCGTTTTTCTGGATTTTTGTTATTCTGTCTGTTCAAATAAACATACCATTATAATTATAGACTGATCATTTCTTGGTCAGTAGGCAAATGTACAAAATCAGCAGTGGATCAAATACTTTTTTCCCTCACTATGTGTGTGTATATATATATATATATGTGCGATTATGTCATCTGTTGCATTATTACTCGTCAACTATATGAAATGGTTAGTGGTACAAAAAGACAGCATAGAATGTAATAGTCATGTATCAAACTAGCTCAATCATAACACTTCAACCTTGCTGAAATATACTGATCAAAAATATAAATGCAACATGCAACTTTTCAAATATTTTTTTACTGGGTTACAGTTTATTTGAGAAATCAGTCAATTGAAATACATTTATTAGGCCCTAATCTATTGACTTCAAATTACTGGGAATACAGATATGCATTTGTTGGGCACAGATATCTTTAAAAAAAAATTGTGCATTCAAATTGCCATTGATAAAACACAATTGTGTTTGTTGTGCGTAGCTTATACCTGCCCATACAATAACCCTACCGCCACCATGCGGCACTCTGTTCACAACTTTGACATAAGCAAACCGCTCGAACACACGAAGCTGTACACATGGTCTACGGTTGTGAGGCCGTTTGGAAGTACTGCCAAATTCTCTAAAATGACGTTGGAGGCAGCTTATGGTAGATAAATTAACATTCAATTATCTGGCAACAGCTCTGGTGGACATTCGTGCAGTCAGCATGCCAATTGCCCACTCCCTCAACTTGAGACATCTATGGTGTTGTGTAACAAAAATGCACATTTAGAGTGGCCTTTAATTGTACCCAGCACAAGGTGCACCTGTGTAGTGATCATGCTTTTTAATCAGCTTCTTCATATGCCACACCTGACAGGTGGATGGATTATCTTGGCAAAGTATAAATGTTCAATAACAGGGATGTAAACAAATTTGTTCACAAAATGTAAGAGAAATAAGCTTTTGTGCATGTGGAACATTTCTGCGATCTTTTATTTCAGCTCATGAAACATGGGAACAACATGTTGTTGCGTTTATATCTTTGTTCAGTGTAGTCTGCCCATTCTGACTATTTCCTAAGCATCAAATAATTCTAAATTCCTCTCCTTCCTATTACCTGAAACTCTTTTTATTTAGTACATTTCTAATCCATATATGAATATATTGGGCAAAGCCATAAAATGAATAGTGACCGATTTATGCCAATATTGTGTGTGTGTGTGTGTGTCGTCGACAAAGCTTAGTTCCCTGGGTTAATACTACTTGGTTCTATATCAGTCTGTGAAAGGAAAGGAATCATTGTGGGTATAACTGAGCAAGTGTGATTAGTTTATCAAACATGTGCCTATGTATTTCATGAGTGAGTAAAAAGAAGATGGTATGATTAATTCACCAGTCCTCCACGGGGTCAGGGAAATTGATGCAGGATAATTGGGCACAGAGGGAATCCTTGGCAATTTGTGATTTAACATTTCTTGAGAAATTCGATGTCAGTGCAAATGTGAAATTGCTCCTCAATGTTCTCATAGATTCCATGAACATTTTAATATAAAATCTAAAGTATTTCCAGCAAAGGGTTTCTTCTCTTTTTGCCAACTTGAAATGAAGCCCTGTGAAAATGATCTGAATGAGGAAAAGTTCAAGTTAGAATTGGGCTCTAAGGAGAATGTCTATCTCTTACCAACAGTAAAGCCCTGTGGATAATATTTTTTTTGAGAGACAAAAATAGTAAAGTTTGAATTATATCATTACAATTTTCAGAAATACACCTGTAATGCAGAGTATTACTTTGCTACATTGATTCTTACACAGTTACATTTTAGTCATTTAGCAGACACTCTTATCCAGAATGACTTTCAAAAGCAATTAGGGTTAAGTGCCTTGCTCATGGGTACATCATCAGTTTTTCCCCCTAGTCAGCTCGGGGATTGTAACCAGCGACCTTTCGGTTTCTGGCCCAACGCACTTAACCGCTAGGCTACCTGCCACCCTTAATTTCCAAACCTCAATTAATACACTACATTACAGATGTTTCTAAATAGGTTAATACAGGGGTGCAAGTTTAAGCAACAGAAGATATTTATGTATAAAATTGCAAGCAGACGTAGTTGCATTTACACGGGAAGCCCAATTCTGATATTTTTTCCACTAGTTGGTATTTTTTCATATCAGATCTTTTTCAGAGCTGATCTGATTGGTCAAAAGACCAATTAGTGAGAAGAAGAAAAAATATTTTAATACAGGCGAACACATCTCTCTCTTTTACAGCAACTATCTCCTGAATAATATCCACACTTTCCAATGAACTGGAGCATCTGTTACATTCATGTGGCCAGTAAAGTTTTAAACTTTTCAATACTTAATGTCCTCCTTTTCCTAATAATATCATAATGACATATTTAATGACCAGGAAATGCTCTTTGAAGTTGCCCAGAAGAAGGTTTTCCTCAAGTAAGACTTTGTTTGAAAGTCTATAGGCACTTGACAACGTTCTATCCTATTATAATGAGTTTGAAATAGTTATTTCTGTCCATTGCACTGGACATCAAACTCAAAGTTTTTATTCATTCAAGATGTTCCCTTAAATTATTGCAATAATCTACATGAATTGAAATCTAATTTAGAGGCAGAAAATACTGTGCAGCTGATAAGTATCATGATTTGAATTTGATAAGAATTTATAGGAGAAATATTTAAGATAAGGAATTTATGCAGGATCAAGTTAAAATCATGATTATCTAAGTCTCCCTTTCAAAAGCCTAGTTCTATTTAAATGTTTGTGTTTATTCCACATGGTCACACAGTGGATGAAAAATGCAAAACAAGAACATTTTTGGTAAGCATACTACATACTGACACTGTGGAAAACGGCTTCATTTGTCCTCATTAAAAGCTTAAAAGTCCATGAATAAATCATCATTAAAGAATATACTTGTTCCTTTTTTTAATACGAGGTCTTATGCAAAACACCCTAAAATAGACTAAATAAATATGCACTATAAAGTCTGTTTAGAACATGTGCCCTTCCCCCACTATCACATTTAGACAGCTGACATGCACCTCCACATCAGACTATATTGGTTGCTGTTTTTGGATGAAAAAATTGGACCTCTGAGAGGAGAGTTAATGCAATTAAATGAGGGTGGTGAGTCTCACTCTCTCTTTCTCTCTCTCTCTCTCTCTCTCTCTCTCTCTCTCTCTTGAATCAGTAAGCAAAGCAGATTCAAAACTTAAAAAAGGAGAGAAGAAAAGAAAAGAGAAAGAGAGAGAGAAGAGGAGCATGCACAGGCCAATCCCTATGGTTTAATTATTTTAATTATCTTTCCTCTTTCAGCTTTCCTAAAAAAGAGGCCATTAAAGGATGCCCGTTTGGGTTAATGTGATTTTAAAAAACAAGATGGAGGGAAAGATGAAAGGCTGCAGATGTCAGAGCTAATCAGGGGAGTTAAAACTGCTATTTGTGAACTGGGACGGTTTTTAAAGTAGGTAGAAAGATTTTTTATTTTATTTCCTCACTTCAAAACACCTCCTTCCTCATTCTCTGTTACACTTCCCTCATACCCGAGAAGCTCTCTTCATTCTCTCGTAGCACACTGCCAGTGAAATGACTGACACAGTGCTTGATATTCTGATGTGCTCTACATCACTGAGTCTTGGCAGGAGGGAGGGACATGGGAAGATTGCTAAAAGATTTTGATAGGATGTGTTTTTCCCCTAATGATACTGACTTTTCAATAAAAAAGCAATTATATGGGCAAGTGAGTAACATTAGCTTAGCAATTAGCATCACTGAAATAGATTTCGTTTATGATAGCAGTACTATCAAATGGAGTGTACACCCCTTAATTAAAGTTATCTCCAACTAATAAGTACACTGAACAAAAATATAAATGCAACATGTAAAGTGTTGGTCCCATGTTTCATGGGCTGAAATAAAATACATTTATAAAGGCACAAAAAGCTTATTTCTCTCACATTTTGTGCAGAAATTGGTTTACATCCCTGTTAGTGAGCATTTTTACTTTGCCAAGATAATCCATTCACCCAACAGATGTAGCATATGAAGAAGCTGATTAAACAGCATGATCACTACACAGGTGTTTGTTACACAACACAATGCCACAAATGTCTCAAGTTTTGAGGGAATGTGCAATTGGTATGCTGACTGCATACTGACTGTCCACCAAAGCTTTTGCCAGATAATTGAATGTTAATTTATCTACCATAAGCCGCCTCCAACGTCGTTTTAGAGTATTTGGTATTAGGTCCGACCGGCCTCACAACCGCAGACTACGTGTGCGGCGTTGTGTGGTTGAGCGGTTTGCTGTTGTGAATAGAGTGCCCCATGGTGGCGGTGGGGTTATGGTATGGGCAGGCATAAGCTACGGACAACGAACACAATTGCATTTTATCGATGGCAATTTCAATGTCACAGAGATACCGTGACGAAATCCTGAGGCCCATTGTCGTGCTATTAATTTGCCGCCATCACCTCATGTTTCAGCATGATAATGCATGACCCCACGTCGCAAGGATCTGTACACAATTCCTGGAAGCTGAAAATGTCCCAGTTCTTCCATGGCCTGCATACTCACCAGACATGTCACCGTTTGAGCATGTTTGGGATGCTCTGGATCAACGTGTATGACAGCGTCTTCAAGTTCCTGCCAATATTCAGTAACTTCATACAGCCATTGAAGAGGATTGGGACCACATTCCACATGCCACAATCAACAGCCTGATCAACTCTATGAGAAGGAGATGTCTTGCTGCTTGGTCACAACAGATACTGACTGATTTTTTTATCCACGCCCCTACCTTTTTTTTTAAAGATATCTGTGACCAACAGATAGCTCTTTTTCACTCGGTCCACTCGTCCAAGTGCTGATGTATTTGTGGCATGATGTGAACAGTACGAATTTGTGTCACTACCAAAGTCTAATGGTTTTAAATGAATGTTTTGTATTGTCTGGAAACTCACTTGTAGAATTCGCTTGCAGTAGGTCTCTTAAAAAAAGAGAAGCCGTGCAAGGTTATTAAACAGAGGTGCCTAGTTATTCTTCTTTTGTTGATATCAGGTGCAACCTAAAAATAAAAGAAAGCCGCACACTCTTGGAGCTCAGATGCAAAAATGTAATACCAACGTTTCGAAAGCCAAGCTGTCTTCATCAGGGTATAATCACAAACACTGCGGGATGACTCATTTATTTTCAAGTTTCTACTCCGCTGGCCAGCACCTCGTCTTAAAAGGTGTGCGTTTCTTTTCCTTCTAGAACGTGCAACCTAACCCTGGCCCTGATATGCAATGTCTCCAAACCCCCTCTGATTTTAAATCAAGATCTGGTTTTGGTATTTTTCATTTAAATGTACGCAGCCTGTTGTCCAAAAAATTTATGGTGTTAGGATTTGGCCTAAATCAACTGATGCTGATGTAATTGTGTCTTCTGAAACCTGGCTCAGCAAGTCCGGTTTTGATAAGGATATTTGTATAAGTGGTTACAATGTTTATCGCACTGATCGGGTTAAGAAAGATGGGGTGTGGCTATATATGTAAAGACTAAATTCCCTGTAAGTTTGGCATAGTCTGGAACTATTTGTTAACAGTTGGAATTTCTTGCTTTGAATATTGAGGTTTCAAAGGGCCTCTATAACTGTGATTGGCTGTTATAGACCCCCCCTCTGCTCTCTATATCTGTGATTGGCTGTTATAGACCCCCCCCCCTGCTCACTATAACTGTGATTGGCTGTTACAGACCCCCCTCTGCTCTCGGTGATGCATTTTCTTCTTTGACGCACCTTATGTCTAAACTTCTTTCCAGTGAAATGATCTTGATTGGTGATCTCCACTGGTGTTGGTTAAAGCCGGTGTCTGATGATTTAAACATGTTTTGTAATTCTATGAATCTTACCCAGTTGATTAACTCACCTACTCGCCCAAATCTGAAATGCCCAGAGAAATCTACCCTGATTGATTTGATATTGACAAATGTTCCACATAAATATTCTGCGGTTGGTGTTTTTTTATAATGATTTAAGTGACCATTGTGTTGTTGTTGCTGTTAGAAATACTAAGGTTCATAAGACAAACCCACGTTTAATTCGTAAGAGAAATTTGAAGTGTTTTAATGAGCAGGCTTTGTTTCAAGATTGAGTTTATCCCTGATGTGGAAACTACCTGGAAATTCTTTCATGATGGTTTTTCCCAAATAGTAAACAAACATGCCCCATTCCGCAGGTTCAGGGTTAAAGGGCGGGATAATCCATGGTTTTCTTCTGAGCTGTCTTGTATTATTCATGACCGTAACCTAGCCTGGGCTAAAGCAAGGAAATCATGTTCTGATGCTGATTGGCTTATTTTTAGGCAGTTACGAAACAAGTGTTCTTTTCTTCTCAGGAAGACCAAGTCTGAATATTTTATGTCTGTTACCACTGACAACCTGAATGACCCTAGAAAGTTTTGGAAGGCTATTAAGTCTGTCTGTAACAGTAATGTTAATGAATTACCGCCATGTGTTTTGAAGGACTCTGTTGCTGCATATGACAAAACTGAAATGCTGAATTGTTTCAACGAGCACTTTGTATCATCTGGTAGGCTGTTTGATTCAGTGTCCTCTGTCTCTACAACCCTGTGTGGATGAACCAGTGAGAGCTGGTCAAACTTTTAGCTTTTTGCCATTCTCAGTGCAGGTGGTACATAAAGCCCTGAAATCCTTAGATCAGAGAAAGCCTAGAGGTCTTGATCTTTTGGATCTCTGCGTTTTAAATCTGGCAGCTGATTTCATAGCTGAACCACTTACATATCTGTTCAATCTAACCCTGGAATGTAATGAAATCCCGAAAATCTGGAAATCAGCATTTGTCCTACCACTTTTAAAAGGGGGAGATCCAACTCTTTTAAATAATTATAGGCTAATCTCAAAGCTGTCACCCCTGGTGAAAATACTTGAAACCCTTGTGAGTGAACAGCTAAAAGAGTTTTTATTTACTAACTCTATTTTATCAATGTACCAACCGGGCTTCAGGAAGAAGCATAGCACAATTACAGCAGCCATGAAGGTTTTAAATGATATCACTGAAGCCCTTGACAAAAAACAGCATTGTGTCTCACTTTTTATTGATCTCTCTAAGGCTTTTGATACAGTTGATCATGCTGTGCTAAGGCAGAGGTTGTCGAGGGTCGGTCTTTCAGAGCATGCAGTTGCATGGTTTGCTAACTATCTGTCTGATAGAACTCAGTGCACTCAATTTGATGGGCTTATGTCTGTTAAATTGTATGTCTTTAATGGTGTGCCCCAAGGCTCTGTACTTGGTCCTATCTTATTCACTATTTATAAACAAAATGTCCAAAATGCGCAACTTCATTTTTATGCTGATGATACTGTTATTTACTGTTGTGCCTCATCTCTTACAAAAGCTTTCCAGAACTTGCAAACTGCTTTTTATACTGTTCAACATACCTTGTGTCAATTGAAGATTATCCTCAACACTGACAAAACTAAACTAATGGTGTTTTCTAAAGCAAAAAATAGACCTCTGAACATTTCACCTATTACTACCTGTCAGGGAAAGGAGATTGAGGTTGTAACTTCATATAAATATCTTGGAATTTTAATTGATGACGGCCTCTTTTAAATTGCATATTCAACAACTTACAAAAAAATTGAAGCTGAAATTGAGATTTTATTTTAGGAAGGCCTGTTTTTCTTTTGAAGCCAGAAGGAGGCTAGTATCAGCTACATTTATGCCTTTACTAGACTATGGGGATATTTTATATATGAATGCTTCCCCTCAATGTTTGAGATCAATTGACACCCTTTACCATGGCACTTTGTGATTTATTTTAAACTGCAAAACCCTTACTCACCACTGCACTTTGTATACCAGGGTGGGTTGGCCTTCTCTAGTCACTCGTAGGCTCAGGCACTGGTATACTTTTATTTACAAAGCCATTTTGGGTTTACTACCTTTTTATTTGGGCATTTTTATTGTTCAGAAATGTGGTGGGTACTCTCTTTGTTCGCTGGACTTTATCCTGCTAACTGTTCCAAATGTCCGAACTGAATTTGGTAAAAGGGCTTTTATGTACTCTGCGCCATCGTCTTGGAACGCCTTACAAAATACTTTTAAACTGGAAGAACTTGTTCCGATAAATCACTGATGAATGATCTTGAGACTGATTCCCTGACCTGTCAATGTCTTTAAATCACTGATGAATGATGTTGAGACTGATTCCCTGACCTGTCAATGTTTTTAATTAGCTGTGTTTGATTTGGTTATACTCTTGTGTATTCTATGGTTTTTACTAGATTACTTGTAGTTTTTCATGTTGTTTGTCTGTCATTTTTGTAATGACTTGGTGCTGCCTATCTTGGGCAGGACGCTCTTGAAAAAGAGATTTTAAATCTCAATGAGCCCTTCCTGGTTAAATAAAGGTTCAATTAAACAGATGCATATCTGTATTCCCAGTCATCAATTTTCTTGTGTTACTTAAAAATATATATACTTTAGTTTATTTAGTAAATATTTTCTTAACTCTATTTATTGAACTGCATTGTTGGTTAAGAGCTTGTAAGTAAGCATTTCACGGTAAGGTCTACCTATACCTGTTGTATTCGGCGCATGTGACAAATAACATTTGATTTGATTTGAATTGATGTTGCGTTTACATTTTTGTTCAGTGTAGTTTTATAGTCCGTTATATTGCCTCTGCTGCCAACTTACATGTTTGGTTCAAGCCTACTTTCTTGTAGAAATACTGTACATCAAATTGATCAGAATATAAGCACCTAGTCATACATTATTGACCATTTGGCGTTATGCTGAATGATATTATGCCTTACTAAATATATTCCGTTTTGAGAGCTTGACATTTGTTCAGGCCAGGGTGGACACTGAACCAGCACAGGTGTTGAGCCACAGCACGGCGAGGAGAAAAACCCCAAAGATCTACTTTCAAACTAAATCAAGCAGAAGGAATTTTCTATGTGTGTAGAGAGATGGACGGGAGCCCATGTAATATTAAAACGGCGTGTCTAGCAATGCCAACAGTGCCACTCCTTTCCACGGCTCCCGCCCTCCCTGCTTCCCGGCCATCGGCTCTTCTCTCAAGGTGACACTTCAAAGCAGGAACACAGACGTGGCAGGCCTGGTTGCCGGCATGGAGCCAGCCCCCACGACTTTGCCTCTCTCCTTTCTGCCACCCTCTATCTTCCCCCCTCCTCAAAGACGCAGCGAGTACCCCCGCTGGGCTAGGTCAGCGCCAAGAATCACACCACTTTGCACTCTGGAGCCCCTGTCAAAAACTCTACCCACAACCTTAATTAATAATAGCCCATTCCTATTGCAAACAGTTGGAATCTAGCTGCATCTTATGGGGAATTCTGGAGCCTCTTCAACAGAAGGCAGGCAAGGGAAAGGAGGATGGTTGGAGGGATGGCTCCAAATCATTATAATTTTTATGATTGGATTTCATATGCATTATTCTCAGTATTTCCATGGCCTATTTTATACATCTTTCCCTCTAGTCATTCTCTTTGGGGTGTCTGTGTCTGGATGATTGGAACATATTGGGTAGCAGCATCTGAGAGAGACACACACACACACCACTGTCTGCATCAGCTGGGCCTGGGTCTATAATCACCTCTCAAACCTGGAGAGAGAATTTTACGGAGCACACCATGATCGATATTTGAGGATCCGTCCTCCTACATCAACCCCAAATAAAAGGGGAGAGCATGAGACAGGGCAGTGGAGAGACGTCGCTGGGAGGTCTGTCACGGCCTGTTTGATGTTTGTGCTCATCAGTCTGTAGAGCCGGCCTCACGCAGGAAACAGCGGGTCATCCCTGTGTCACGCCGCCCAGAGCACGGCTGATGGTATCACTGTCGGGGCGGGTGGATTGGTTTTTCCATGACAGGAAAAGATGTATCCTTAAGGCAAGCTGCGCTCCAGGTTTATTAGGGCCTGGGTTCCCACACCTTGCAGGTCGCTCTGCTCATTGCTCAGTTCAGACCTGCAGGTTGATGAGGATGAGAGCTCGTACAGTTTGGGCTGCTTGTAACCTGGAATCTGCAGCCAAACCTTGGCTCGTGTCGTTACTGTGTTTTTATTCACTGCATGCAGCTCAGCTACCTGGAAATTCTTATTTCATTGCATTTTTTGAGGCTCCATTGCAAGGCTCAATGGAAGTGGTGCTCATGTGAATCAACAGCCATGGTTAATTGTGTCATGACCTATAGACAGGGGCAGACTGGGACCGGAAATTGGCCCTGGTATTTCTAACACATTTGACCGAAATGCCAGATGGCCAATCTGCCCATGACTATAGAGACTGCCTTTTCACATGATAACCAAAAGGTTGACCATGAGATAATTAATGGTATTTAGGGCAGGATGATGGGCATATAGGCACATTAGCTAATGTCTAATTAGGTCATAAGCGTGGTGATATTGGCTCAGTTAGTTGGGAGTGTAGGTATACCGGCTCAACAGCACAACAGTGGCCAATAGAGAACCCCCCCCCCTCCCGCCCCGTTAGGGCACCGTGTCCCACTTCCACAGCCATTCAGCCTATCAGGCTGCATTCTCAGCTCTTCCCCAGCCCTTAAATTAGTTCCTCTAGCTAGTGCAGACAAACAGTGGTGACTGTAGCAGGCCCATATCACTGCAATTAGTACACTTACTTCACAGCTAGGGCTGGCATGACAGAGAGCCAGATGCACCCCTGCACTGCAGTCTTTTATAGTAGTCCCATTTTAGCCAGCATGAACACTTAGAAAATCATTGACTTAATTCGCTTTTTGCTTTGTCTGTTTTGAATCTACGCTGTTCTCAGAAATCATTTCAGATTGTTCTCTCTCATCGTCCCCCATATACATTTTGATAATTTTCATATCCGTGATTTGATTTTCTACTACCTGGCATGCATGTGGATGAGAGGCGGCATACTGAATCAGTCATGGAGTTGGAATAAACACAGTTTTACCTACAGACATTCATCCACCATTAAGATCTATGTTGAGCAAGAGACGTAAACTACGGCCATTGATTCATGGGGCTCATCCCATATTGGAGGGAAAGAGGGGAGCCCATAGATTTATGATCAGGCACGGTGACAAACTGGAGGAAGAGAGCGTGCATATGTTAATCCTCTGACTGAACGATGATCAAAGTCTGGAACAAGCTGGGTCCCGCTGATTGCCTCGGGGCAAACAATGCTCCTCTCCTGCAGCTGGGAGGGAGTGGAGGCCTACGAGGAGTAAACAGATAGTTCTCAGAATCAATATGGGATGTTTGGAACCGCAGTAAGGGTGAAGGTCAAAAGGGGAGGGGAGAGAGGGCTGGAGGCCCAGGGCAATTTTCTAGTCAATTTAGGGGGAGTTATGTGTTTAAGTGAAACTGCACTGGGTTTAGAGATATTAGAGTTGAAGTTTTCCTGGTCAGTTTATTGCGGGGAAAAATATATACGAGCTACCACGTTACAGTTTCCACCAAGTGGATTAACTCTAATGGCGCGATGCGCAGGGTGTTTTCCTTTCACGTTAACAACCCAGGTTCACTTCCCTTCCACTCTGTTCACTACATTGGTGTCAGAAATGGGATGGCGGCCGTGAGGCCATCGGGAATGTACGGTCTGGACATCTGATGGGGCTTTGGTAGGTCAAAACACAGGGACGTGCCTTCCCGTTCGGCAGAGGGCAATGTAGCAATCCTTGCTATATAAGCCACGTTACGATTCCCACCAACTGGGTTGCCGTGACAGTGGTGTTGTTTTCCTTTCATGCCGGCGACTTGGGCTCGCTGTCCTGCCGTTCACTGCAATACATGATCTGTTTCAAAGGCAGAACATGTGTGAAAGGACTACAATCCGAGTGGAGTCCAACGGCAGATCAGTTGGTTTTGATTACTACACATCGTAGTTATTGGACGGAAGACTATCGGCTCATTTGAATTTCAAAGAAAATGGGATTTATTTGAACATGTTGCGCACTGTATGGGATTCAATTTATTCCCTGTCTGTTTTCTCTTGCATTCTTCTGTAGAATTCCCTCCAGAATACTACCTCTGGTTTCTTCACTGGTAGGCTGCTCAGGGAATAAGGGCTGTCCTTGTGGGTAGGTTTTGGGCAGGTTTTGTAGTCCCCCCTCAAATATGACTCGCCTGAAACCACAGTAATGGCATGATGGATAGGTATTCTGTCAGTAGCACTAATCTGTCATCAAGAATAATCATCATCCGTCTGGTGTCTAACTGTTTCTCTTTAAAGAATTTGCTGTCATTCAAATCTGCCCATGATGCTTTTCGTGGTTCCCTAATGAATTCAGGGAATTGCTTTGTCCCAGAGTTAAATAATTAAGACGGTTAAGACAATTTACTTTTTCTACTTTTGAAGATGATTGTTTTGTTTAATCTAGTAGTGATGCTATTGCCTCAGGCTAAAAGCCTGATAGTAGTTATCTGTTTATTTCATTTTAAAGTCTTTATCTACATAAAAGCATGGAGCTCCACCAGGAAACCTCTCTGATGTCTCTTTGTACTTGTCAATCACAACAGGCAACTCTCAGAGCGATGGCTGAATCTGACCTGTTATCGCCTTATCAGAGCAGAGGTCTGCCTGACAGTACCCATCCACCTCCTCCCTTTCCTATCACACACTGAGGGAGAGATTGAACACCAACTTATCACAATAAATCAACCTTAATACAGTACAAGTACTAGTAACTGAATCTAAGAGAAGCTCATAGCAATGTTCAGTTGAGGGAATGTATATTATTTATAATGAGGGATACCTGGAGAAAATCTAATCTCTCTGGAATTAAAATGGATGGCCCTCCCTAAAGTAAAGTGTATTTTTACCCAACCCTCCCTGAACGCTTTAAAAAAAAGTGACACTCCCCTATACCCAAAATAACCATTAGAACGTAAAGTGGATAGCAGAGAACATGCCTACCATTTACCCTCACTCTTAGGACTGACCAGAGCCTTAGATATACAGTTTAGAAACTGTTCCTCATTTGGTAAGCATCACATGGTGAAGTAACCAGAAGGTTGTGGATTCGCAGACCACTGCAGACAAGGGGGGTGAAAAGATTTCCATTCGAATAAAAGTGCTGTATGAATAATCTTTCTTAGAAATCTAACTTTGCCCTGTGCTTCTTCAAGCATGCTCTTCATATAAACTAGACCTATAGCCTGTAGTATAGGCTATGGATCAATATGATATTCAATCGATCACAAAGACATCAAATCAAATGTATTTATATAGCCCTTCTTACATCAGCTGATATCTCAAAGTGCTGTACAGAAACCCAGCCTAAAACCCCAAACAGCAAGCAATGCAGGTGTAGAAGCACGGTGGCTAGGAAAAAAGTCCCTAGAAAGGCCAAAACCTAGGAAGAAACCTAGAGAGGAACCAGGCTATGAGGGGTGGCCAGTCCTCTTCTGGCTGTGTCGGGTGGAGATTATAACAGAACATGGCCAAGATGTTCAAATGTTCATAAATGACCAGCATGGTCAAATAATAATAATCACAGTAGTTGTCGAGGGTGCAACAGGTCAGCACCTCAGGAGTAAATGTCAGTTGGCTTTTCATAGCCGATCATTAAGAGTATCTCTACCGCTCCTGCTGTCTCTAGAGAGTTGAAAACAGCAGGGCTGGGACAGGTAGCACGTCCGGTGAACAGGTCAGGGTTCCATAGCCGCAGGCAGAACAGTTGAAACTGGAGCAGCAGCATGGCCAGGTGGACTGGGGATAGCAAGGAGTCATCATGCCAGGTAGTCCTGAGGCATGGTCCTAGGGCTAAGGTCCTCAGAGAGAGAGAAAGAAAGAAAGAAAGAAAGAAAGAAAGAGAGAGAGAGAGAAAGAGAGAATTAGAGAGAGCACACTTAAATTTACACAGGACACCGGATAAGACAGGAGAAGTACTCCAGATATAACAAACTGACCCTAGCTCCCCAACACATTAACTACTGCAGCATAAATACTGGAGGCTGAGACAGGAGGGGTCAGGAGACACTGTGGCCCCATCCAATGACACCCCCGGACAGGGCCAAAGAGGCAGGATATAACCCCACCCACGTTGCCAAAGCACAGCCCCCACACCACTAGAGGGATATCTTCAACCACCAACTTACCATCCTGAGACAAAGCCGAGTATAGCCCACAAAGATCTCCGCCACGGCACAACCCAAGGGGGGGGAGGTGCCAACCCAGACAGGAAGATCACGTCATTGACTCAACCCACTCAAGTGACGCACCCCTCCTAGGGACGACATGGAAGATCACCAGTAAGCCAGTGACTCAGCCCCTGTAATAGGGTTAGAGGCAGAGAATCCCAGTGGAGAGAGGAACCGGCCAGGCAGAGACAGCAAGGGCGGTTCGTTGCTCCAGAGCCTTTCCGTTCACCTTCACACTACTGCGCCAGACTACACTCAATCATATGACCCACTGAAGAGATGAGTCTTCAATAAAGACTTAAAGGTTGAGACCGGTTGAGACAAATTACATGAACCTCCCTGGACTAAAAAACTAAACCCTCCCCCATTTTCCTACAGGTAACTATTGTGTAAATGTCAATCTCTCTTAGAGAACATATTGACTGAGGAAAGTCTTCCAACTTCCGACATGAGGAGGAGTGGGGAGGATTTACATTAGCCCATATACTGTAGCTTAAATGTAACTGACTAGCCCTCCTTCCTGACAAGCAGCCTAGTTATTAGTAAATCCCCAGAATGTTGTCAGGGACCTGTTATTTAGTGTGGTGCTTCAAGCCACTATCCCCTACAGCTAGTTCTGGTAATTTCATGTACATTTTTACAAATAAAGTGAATGGGAAATATCAACAGCCTCTAAGTAATTGCGACTGATACAAAATGCATGGAGTGGTGGTGGACTGACTCGCAATGCACTCGCTACCTCCATAGTGAGGAAGTTATCTCTCATTACCCACACTGTAATAATGTGCCCTAGTGCCCTTATTAGCTATATGTTGCTGTATCTAATAAAGGTTGCTGCCCACATTACACATATACTTGCACTTGTTCACCACATGTGCGCTGGTTTGTTATCGAGGAGAACGATAGTGTCTATTAATTATCATGAATTATCTCTCTCTCTGAGGTTTGACGCTTTTCTAGATAGTTAAGAATCACTGCTTCAATGTTTTATTCATGGTTCAATGGTAAATGTAATATGTATACAAATGTGTACACATATACACATTACTGTATGCCAATCTTTCCTAATTAAACCACCTCTGAAACAATGTTTTTGACAAACAACCACCATACTTTCAACCGTGAGTATTGTGCTCTGTGCTCTGTCCTCTTGTTGATCTGTTATCTCACCCGAGGAAATGCTAGACCTCTGTCCTCCTCCTATCCCTCTCCTCTGTGTGAGAAGAACAAACCCTTATTTATTCTGCCACGGAAAACAGCTGTTTGGAGCCAGCTCTTCACTGTATGACAAGATAAATGTGAATGGTAATGAGGACAACACAACGGCTGTCTCTGCGTGCGCCGTGGGGGGCCACAACTCCCCCAGACAAATACAGAAAACAAAACGAACAGAATCGGGAGAGGAGGATAGAGGATGGTGTTGTGGCAAAGTTGAACATTCTTTGTAATTTCATCTGTGGTGAGGAGAGATGAGGAGAAATGGAGGGATAGAGGAAAGAGAAGGGAAGGGGGGATATTTGGCTGGTCTCTCTGGCTCAGACCTTTGGGGAAAGGTCAGTCAAGCAGGTTTGCCCATCATTCCCATTGAGCAGCCTGGCCCAGGCTTCCCACACTTTCAGGATTAGATACAGTAGCCTACTATCCTCTGTAAACAAGTGGGCTCAGAGCACTCCCACCATGAGCCCAGAAATGGTAGCTGCGAAATCTACACTGAATCACGTATCAAGATTTAGTTCAGCTATAGAAGTGTGAACATTTTGGGAACTCATTCAGTAGAAGAGGCAGAGAAAGGAAAACTCACTCCAGGCCAAAGGCTTGTGGTTATTTCTGAAAACAAAACCCCCCCCGGCTCATCTCAGTCAAACGTCTTCTCTGTCCTGGGCCCCAAATGGTGGAACAAGCTTTCCCCTAACGTCAGGACAGATAAGTCCCTGCCAATCTTCCCAAAACGGCTGAAAGCCTACCTCTTAGAACCTACCTTTGCCTTTCTTGCTCTAACACTTGCACTTGTCTTTTCTTACTAGCACTGACAATGTCAAACTCACCACTGGTGTGCATGGATAATAGCTCTCTTTTCATGTCATCCAACAAATGTAAATGCCTGGAGTTTGCTAAAAGACTTTACCCAGTACTAGGACATCTTTGCCCAAATCCTGGTTTCCTGCAAGGAGACAGAAACTTAGCTGCAAGTGGATCTTCCAGCAAGACCAAGAACACACAATGTAAAAAAAATTGGGGGGCATATATCTGAACCAATGTAAAGCCTACAGTGTTGCCTTCAAAAGGAAAACAAGCTTTTTCAAATTCAAATTTTTGGAGCATACAATATAGCTCAGTATTTGTATTGTTTATTTTATAGTCTTTTTTTGCTCATCTTTATCAAAAGTTCCAATAATTTTGGAACTGACTGTATTTTCAACAGAGCCCTTTGATGACTCATTGACAGTGAGCGCTCCTGATTGCCACTTGTTCTAATTGGGGAAACGCCACTGTTGCACAGGGCAGATCATATTCAACCCACCGCAGCTCTGGGGCTGAGGCCAGGAAGAGGAAACAGTCCTGGTGTTAATGGATGTGAGAGCCACTCTGACCCTTTCCAAAGATGAGTCTCTCTGTCACAATTAAAGGGTGGCCTTTATATGTGCTGGTGGAGCAGAGTGCTGGCTCTCTCTGTGCCACAGGAAGTGCTGAGACAAAGGCCCTGCATACCTCTATCTCTGCTCTGCTACCTCTGTGTCCCCACACCGCAGCTCTGCAACAGGAACCCCACCACCTCTGTGTCCCCACAGTGCAGCTCTGCGACAGGAACCCCACCACCTCTGTGTCCCCAAAACGCAGCTCCGCGACAGGAAAAGGAAAGGACCCCCATCCTCAGGGAGCACCCATGGAGGACAAGGCTTTTGTAATAGAAAAAACACACTGATAATGATTAGCTTATTAGCACTGGGGTGACTAATTACCTAATTGGACTGTCAAAGGGGGCAGAGGGAGGGGGGCCTTGCTGGAGGGCCAGTAGGGGAGGGGTGTATGTGACAGGACTGGGGGGTTTCGCTCTACCCCTCTCTCTCTCCTCTCTCTTTCTCTAGACTTAGCTAGAGGTGGGTGGGTGGTGACAGTCCCTCTCGCTGTCCCTGCGGCCTACCCCTAACCTGCTGTTCAGGTCCCTGTGACATCTGCTCTGCACTCGCCGTACCCCCCCTTCAGAGGCCGGTGTCCCCCACACACCTCCCTGTGCAGATGTTGTTGTCCCTGGGTCCGGCCCGCACGGCGCAAAGAGCGTCAGGCCTGTTTGATGTGTGATGAAACGGAATGTAGCGAGCCGCTCAGAGGCTCAGGGAGCTGTGGGGGGTGTAGAGGGAGAGTCATGTTGAAATTGTGCGAGAGAGACGGGGGTACATGGGGATGTAGAGGGATACTGAAACTAGGAATCAGGGTCGGGATGTCCCTGCACTGCAGGCCAGGATCCTGGGTCCCCCTGGAGAAGACGAGAGAGTGGTGTGAGGAGAGGAGCTGGCCACCACTCTACTTCTCTCAAGCTCTTCCTCTCTGACTCTCCGAAGTCTTTCTCTTCCATCTCTCTCCTCTTCTGTCTGTACGCGCAGAACAGCATCTCCCTGGGTCTCCATACAGTATGCTAATGAATTTTGAAGCAAGGAAAATAATAATGTTAATGATGATGATAATGATTACCAATTAGGGCAGCAATGCCATGGCATGCTAAAAAGTTGGATATAGGAGGAAGTGGGTGAAGCGTTATCAGGGGATCAGGTGAAACGATGGGTAAGGTTAGGAGTTAAATATCAAAGTGAAAAACAAAGGCAGATTTCAAACGGGCCTGGAGAGCTTGGAAACAAACCTGCAGCTCCTCTGATAATACTTAGATCTATAAATGTTTATTTATTTATTTATTTATCCCCTTATTTATTTTTAAAGTTATTCATCGCCATAATAATTTGGGCCTAACAAGCACTTGAGGGAGACGGTTTCCTTCTGCATCTTTCTCCCCCATTTCTTTATCTCCCACTCCATGTTGCAGGGAGCTTGGGGATTTGGGGGCACTATTAGAAAGAATTTCTCTTATTTGCTGCTAATGAATGATATGCATGCTATGTTCTTTTTTCTTGTGTGCTTTGTGAGGGTAACTGCAAGAATTGAGGAAGGAGCTAGAGAATTAGACTAGGTTTTTGTTCATTTAACTCGCATCCTGTCTTCCCTGTGAGTGCATAAGGTTGTTATTATCATTACAGTTTGTCATTGTTTGTCTATATTATTGTTGGGGTTAAAATGGAAGATTTCTGAGATTGAACCCATGGGTCCAGTGTTGTGTTCGAGACCATGTAAAGCGAGACCGAATCAAGACCAAGACCGGAAAATGCGAGTCCAATCTAAGACTATGATTGTTATTTTGTCAAATCACCACCACAATGACAGTTCAAAATGTCCAGTATTTCTGTGTTCAGATTTCAGAACAACATATGGATTCTTTAGACATTCAGAATAAATGCATGCTGAAGGAAAATAGAGCCACTGTCAAGGGTAGGCGCACTGGTAACGAAGTCAGGTGCAGGAGAGCAGAGGGTTGTTAACAGGCGCACACTTTATTGAAACAGGAGAACCCAACAGACGGACACAATTGAATCAAAACCTCCAGCCAATTGGCAAAAGTGCAAAAACGAGCAAACAGTCCCAAAATATATGTTTAACAAATCAACATACCTCGTGAACAACGCGGAATATTAGAACACCAGTCTGGCGCGTCACAAAATAACACGTAACACAAACAATATCACACAAAGACATGAGGGGGAACAGAGGAATAAATACATGCAGTGTGATTGGGGAATGTAAACCAAGGTGCGCAGGGAACAAGACAAACCAAATGGATCAACGAAACATGGAGCAGCGATAGTTAGAAAGCCGGTGACTTTGATCACCGAATGCCGCCCTAACAAGGGGAGGAGCCCCCCCACCCCTTGACGCACGGCTCCAGCGGCGCGCCAACACCAGCCTCGGGGACGATCCGGAGGGCGAGGCGCAGGGTGATCCGGCCGGCGATGGTGGAACTCCCTCAGCAGTTCAGGGTCCAACACATCCGCCACCGGAACCCAGCACCTCTCCTCCGGACCGTACCCCTCCCACTCCACTGAAGGCCCCTCGCCCGACGCCTCGAATCCAGGATGGAACGGATGGAGTACGCTGGGGCCCCCTCGACGTCGAGAGGGGGCGGAGCAACCTCCTGCACCTCAGACTCCTGGAGTGGACCAA
This sequence comes from Oncorhynchus kisutch, assembly GCF_002021735.2. Taxonomy (NCBI): domain Eukaryota; kingdom Metazoa; phylum Chordata; class Actinopteri; order Salmoniformes; family Salmonidae; genus Oncorhynchus; species Oncorhynchus kisutch. The sequence goes on from NC_034202.2 coordinate 23,324,965, forward strand.
CCACCACCGGCCTGAGGAGAGACACATGGAACGAGGGGTTAATATGGTAATCGGGGGGAAGCTGTAACCTGTAACACACCTCGTTCACTCTCCTCAGGACTTTGAATGGCCCCACAAACTGCAGGCCTAGCTTCCGGCAGGGCAGGCGGCGGGCCAGGTTTCGGGTCGAGAGCCATACCCGGTCCCCCTGCGGTGTTCGCAGACTGCGGTGACGGTACGAGCTGGTCTTTTGGCGCAGCTCGGCCTGCTGGACGTGACCATGGGCGGCTTCCCATGTCTCCTCCGTGCACCTGAACCAATCGTCCACTGCAGGAGCCTCGGTCTGACTCTGATGCCACGGTGCAAGAACCAGCTGGTACCCCAATACACACCGAAAGGGGGAGAGGTTAGTGGAGGAGTGGCGGAGTGGCGGAGCGAATTCTGCACCATCTCTGCCCAGGGCACGAACGCAGCCCACTCCCCAGGCCGGTCCTGGAAATAGGACCGCAGAAATCTGCCCACATCCTAGTTCACTCTTTCCAACTGCCCATTACTCTCGGGGTGAAAACCTGAGGTGAGGCTGATCGAGACCCCAAGACGTTCCATGAACGCCCTCCAGACTCTCGAAGTGAACTGGGGACCTCGATCAGACACTATACCCTCAGGCACCCCGTAGTGCCGGAAGACGTGTGTAAACAGGGCCTCCGCAGTTGGTACGGCCGTAGGGAGACAGGGCAGAGGGAGGAGATGACAGAACTTAGAGAAACGATCCACAACGACCAGGATCGTGGTGTTTCCGTGTGAGGGAAGAAGATCCGTCAGAAAATCCACCAACAGGTGTGACCAAGGCCGTTGTGAAACGGGTAAGGGATGTAGCTTACCTCTGGGCAGGTGTCTAGGAGCCTTACACTGGGCACACACCGAGCAGGAGGAAACATAAACCCCCATGTCCTTTGCCAAGGTGGGCCACCAGTTCTTCCCAGTCACACAGCGCACCGTCCGATCGATCCCCAGATGACCAGAGGAGGGTGATGTGTGGGCCCAATAGATCAACTGGTCACGGACAGCAGATGGAACGTACAGATGCCTGACGGGACACTGGAGGGGAGCGGGCTCTGTACGCAACGCCTGCTCAATGTCCGCACCCAGCTCCCACGTGACCGGCTCTACCAGGCAGGAAGCCGGGGTGTATGGGAGTCTGACGCATGGGCCGCTACTCTGTGTCATACAGTCGGGACAGTGCGTCTGCCTTCATATTCTGGGAACCTGGTCTGTAGGACAGAGTAAACACAAAACTCGTAAAAAAACATGGCCCACCTTGCCTGACGAGGATTCAGTCTCCTCGCTGCCTGGATGTACTCCAGGTTGCGGTGGTCAGTCCAGATGAGGAAAGGGTGTTTAGCCCCCTCAAGCCAATGTCTCCACGCCTTCAAAGCCTTAACCACAGCCATCAGCTCCCGGTCCCCCACATCATAGTTCCACTCCGCCGGGCTGAGTTTATTCGAGAAGAAAGCAATGTCTCCACGCCTTCAAAGCCTTAACCACAGCCACCAGCTCCCGGTCCCCCACATCATAGTTCCACTCCGCCGGGCTGAGTTTATTCGAGAAGAAAGCCACTGAGGGAGCATGGCTCCTATCCCAGCCTCGGGCACGTCCACCTCCACTATGAACGCCAAAGAGGGATCCGGATGGGCCAGCACGGGAGCCGAGGTAAACAGAGCTCTCAGGTGGACACACCTCCCCGAACACTCTCGCGACCACCCCGTGAGAGCCCTCTGTTGCCATGAAATGGTGGGGTCATGACGAGCTAACCAGGGAAGGCCTAGTACCACGGGAAACGCAGGAGAGGCAATGAGGAAGAGACTGATTCTCTCCTCGTGATCCCCCTGCGTCACCATGGCCAGGGAGATGGTGGCTTCCCTGATTAGCCCGGACCCCAATGGTCGACTATCCAGAGCATGTACCGGGAAAGGTCTAGCCACAGGGATAATGGGGATCATAAGACTACAAGCGAGCGCTCTGTCAATAAAATTCCCCGCTGCGCCTGAATCGTCTAGCACCTTATGCTGGGAATGTGGGGGAAAATCAGGAAAACAAACAGGTACAAACAGTTGGACAACAGAGGACTCTGGATGAGAGTGGTGTAGACTCACCTGGGGTGACGACAGAGTGCCCTGCCTGCTGCCTCGACTCCCAGAAACTATTGCCTTCTTGAAGGCCAACAGGTCAGTAGGTTTCCTACGGTCTAGCTAGCTAGCTTTTGTTTTCGGGTAGTTTGTAGCAGCTGCAGCAGGAGTTATCAAAGGATATTGTTGCTAATTTGTTAGCTTCTCCCTTTTCAAGAATAACTTTCAACAAGAAGTTAAGTTTCAAATGATCATCATCAAATGATCATCATGAGTGAAACTTTGTTTTTAATTGCAATGCGCTTGCTGTTGTTAGCCATCTCCATCTCTTATAACCTATGTGTGTGAAACATGGTAGCATTTAACTGGCAGCTTTTTAGAAACATGCAATATTATTCAAATCTGTTCATATACACCCCCAGGAAGAATATGACACTTAAATACTTTAGATCATTAGAATGCAATTGACAAAAGCAACAAAATAAACCTGTATGGATTTCTGCAAATATGTAAACACCACAGGAGTCCTCTTACATTTGAGAACTTTACAGATCTATTGATTAAACAACCATGAAAATGTAGGCTCTCTCTCCCTCAGTTACAGTATGCACATCAGGAACAACAAGATGAACAACTAATGCTAGCCAGAGCAAGATGAGCTCAAATCTAACGAAAGAACCTCTGAAACCTTTTCAGCTAGTTGGTCGTCAAAATTGCATTGATAAATTATGGGGAATTGAAGCTTCCTTATCCTTCTGCAGCTTGCCTGCCATTGCATGCTTGTCCCAACCAAGCACCCAAGCTAACTGGCTAAAGTTATCTAGAGCGTTCTTGACTAACTATTACTTTTTTTGCCTACGTTTACTGACACTGGAAATATTCAGCGGGTGTTGCACATTTGTAAATTCACAAGTTGTTTTGCACTCTGGCACACTCAGACGAGAGTGCTCTGATGTCGGGGGTAGATAGCCAGACTGAATTTGTAAACGCAAGAGATATGTTAACTAGATAACAGTTGTTCAAGTTCTTGCTGGCTAATAAAATGACACCTGCATCTCTAGCTGTGTGTCACGCCCTGGTCTAAGTATTTTGTGTTTTTCTTCATGTATTGGGTCAGGCCAGGGTGTGGCATGGGGTTTTTGTATCGTGGTGTGTTTTGTCTTGGGGTTTTGGTGTGTATGTATTGGGATTGTAGCTAGTGGGGTTATCTAGCAAAGTCTATGGCTGTCTGGAGTGGTTCTCAATCAGAGGCAGGTGTTTATCGTTGTCTCTGATTGGGAACCATATTTAGGCAGCCATATTCTTTGAGTTTGTCGTGGGTGATTGTCCTTAGTGTCCTTGTTCCGATCTTTGTTAGTTTTCACAAGTATAGGCTGTTTCGGTTTTCGTTTCGTTATTTACATTCTTTGTTTTGTAGTGTTTGTGTTACTTCGTGTTTACGTTATTCATTAAACATGGATCGCAATCTACACGCTGCATTTTGGTCCGACTCTCCTTCACACCTAGAAAACCGTAACAGAATCACCCACCACCAATGGACCAAGCAGTGTGTTAACAGGCAGGAGCCGCAGGAGAAGCAACAAAGGCAGCAACAGCGGCGCAATGAGGATTGGACATGGGACGATATATTGGATGGCAAGGGTTGCTACACATGGGAGGAGATCCTGGCGGGAAGGGATCGCCTTCCATGGGAACAGGTGGAGGCACTTAGGAGAGCAGAGGCAGCCGGAGAGAGGAGCCGGCGATACGAGGGAACACGGTTGGCAAGGAAGCCCGGGAGTCAGCCCCAAAAACCTCTTGGGGGTGGGGCTAACAGGGAGTATGGCTACGCCAGATAGGAGACCTGCGCAAACTCCCTGTGCTTACCGTGGGGTTAGAGAGACCGGGCAGGCACCGTGTTATGCAGTGGTGCACACGGTGTCCCCAGTGCGGGTGCATAGCCCGGTGCGGTATATTCCAGCTCCTCGTATTGGCCGGGCTAGAGTGGGCATCGAGCCAGGCAGCCCTCCGGTAGCAGCTCCCCGCACCAGGCTTCCTGTGCGTGTTCTCGGTTCAGTACCACCAATACCAGCACCACGCATCAGGCCTACAGTGCGCCTCGCCTTTCTCCTCTCCTGCGCTGCCGGAGTCTCCCGTCTGTTCAGCGCTGCCAGAGCCTTCCTCCTCTACAGCGCTGCTGGATTCTCCCGCCTGTTCAGCACAGCCAGAGCTGCCAGCCTGGATGGAGCAGCCAGAGATGTCAGCCTGGATGGAGCAGCCAGAGTTGTCAGTCTGCATGGAGCAGCCAGAGTTGTCAGTCTGCATGGAGCAGCCAGAGTTGTCAGTCTGCATGGAGCAGCCAGAGTTGTCAGTCTGCATGGAGCAGCCAGAGTTGTCAGTCTGCATGGAGCAGCCAGAGATGTCAGTCTGCATGGAGCAGCCAGAGATGTCAGTCTGCATGGAGCAGCCAGAGATGTCAGTCTGCATGGAGCAGCCAGAGCTGCCAGTCTGCAAGGAGCTGCCAGTCTGCACGGAACAGCCAGAGCTGCCAGTCTGTAAGAAGCCGCCAGAGCTGTCAGCCTACATGGAGAAGCCAGAGCCGCCAGTCAGCATGGAGCAGCCAGATCTTTCAGTCTGCCAGGATCCGCCAGTCACCAGACTCTTCCAGATCTGCCAGTCAGCCAGACTCTTCCAGATCCGCCAGTCAGCCAGGATCTGCCAGTCGGCCAGGATCCGCCAGATCCGCCAGTCAGCCAGGATCTGCCAGTCAGCCAGGATCTGCTGAAACCACCAGCCAGCCAGGATCTGGTAGATCTACCTACCTGCCTGAGCTTTCTCTCACTCCCGAGCTTTCTCTCACTCCCGAGCTTTCTCTCACTCCCGAGCTTTCTCTCACTCCCGAGCTGCCTCAGTCCCGAGCTGTCCGTCAGTCCCGATCTGCACCTGAGTCCAGTGGGGTTCTGGGTGAGGACTACTAGGCCATGGTCGGCGGCGAGGGTGGACTATCCAGGGACGCGAGGAGAGGGGACTAAGACATTGACTGAGTGGTTTCCACGTCCCGCGCCGGAGCCGCCACCATGGACAGACGCCCACCCGGACCCTCCCTATTGTTTTGAGGTGCGTTCGGGAGTCCGCACCTTAGGGGGGGGGGGGGGGGGGGGTTCTGTCACGCCCTGGTCTAAGTATTTTGTGTTTTTCTTCATGTATTGGGTCAGGCCAGGGTGTGGCATGGGGTTTTTGTATCGTGGTGTGTTTTGTCTTGGGGTTTTGGTGTGTATGTATTGGGATTGTAGCTAGTGGGGTTATCTAGCAAAGTCTATGGCTGTCTGGAGTGGTTCTCAATCAGAGGCAGGTGTTTATCGTTGTCTCTGATTGGGAACCATATTTAGGCAGCCATATTCTTTGAGTTTGTCGTGGGTGATTGTCCTTAGTGTCCTTGTTCCGATCTTTGTTAGTTTTCACAAGTATAGGCTGTTTCGGTTTTCGTTTCGTTATTTACATTCTTTGTTTTGTAGTGTTTGTTACTTCGTGTTTACGTTATTCATTAAACATGGATCGCAATCTACACTCTGCATTTTGGTCCGACTCTCCTTCACACCTAGAAAACCGTAACACTGTGTAGCCACCAAAAAACTATGAGGGGAAAAGTCAGTCACTCACCCTCCAATGGCATGACATGACATCCTCCTAGCAGCTAGCCAGCTAACATTAGGTTCAGTGTTTTTAACTTGCTACATAAATATATAAATATACGTATACTAGCCTATTAGCCACGTTATGGCTGACTTGTGATCATTGCCCTTGCTAGTTTGATTATAATGACATTCCCAGCCTTAGTTACATTCGTCCGTATTTGTCCAGCATATTGAGTAATTGAAACTGAAACAGTGCATCCCGAATGGAGGCCGCAAACAATGTACCAGGCCAGCTGTGATTTACAACCTGATAGTAATATTTATTGGACTACCAAGAAATGTATTGGTGAATTATATTAGTCATGTATTGAACTGCATCCATCTATTCTGCCAGCAGTGCCTTAGTGTATTACATGGAACGTTAAGTCAAATAGAAAATATTTTTAAACCCTCATATAAAGTAGTTTTCTTTTTAGCATAAACTGGGAATTTTATATTTTATTGATATTAAGATTATCTGTTTGTTTCATATCATCAAAGTAGTTCAATCGCTGTCAGTTTCACTTTAAACTTTAGGTCACTGGTTACTTTGTGCTAAACGTCAAATGTTTTTTTTGCAATGGGAAGTAATAGTTGTACATTTCATTTGGGAAATGCTTAATGGTTGTGTTTTTGTATTCTTATGATTGGGACCTACTGGCTCATTACATTATGTCAGTTTATGGACTGCTTATCCTTTAACATCATGCTGTGCGTGACTGCTGTCTTTCCATCGCCCATATGGAGTGGTTTAGTGGTGCCTGGAGAAGTGGGTATACTATAATTTTGCCAGAAAGTATCCAAAATGCCCGCCCAGCAAAGCAAAGGCAACCTGTGTCAAAAATCATGTTTTCCATTGGTTTGTTATTAGTTTTCCTATACATTTTTCAGATTTTCACTCTCAATCACACTTTTTTGTATAGAAAATAGACAAACATTTGATGGTCTAGGTCCACAACCACGCTTAAAACACATTGGAGGTATTTGATGGTCTAGGTCCACAACCACGCTTAAAACACATTGGAGGTATTTGATGAAAGTCTGTGATAAATACGCCATTTGAAGTGTCTTGTAGAATAATGGCTCTATCTAATTGATGTCCATTTTCTGTGTATAGCATCCCTAACCGAGCAATACTACCCTACCTACATTTCATTGTATAGTATGACACTGTTCAAGTACAATTCTCCCTAACTTTGAGACATTTAGCCTGACTCTCCATGAATGGACACTCCCCTGCTCTGCCCTGCATGAGGAAAAACCATAATCATCTCTCACACAGTCATCCTCTGTGTCTGCGATGGCTCACTCAGTACTACCAACCAAAACCACAGCTATAGCAACAACACACACCACAACATAAGGTATTTTGACTGCAAGAGATGTATATGGAAGCAGGGAATTCCAAATGTTGAAACAGCAACAGACATCAGTGCTTATACGTAAACATAGCCCGGTAATGACCTCCCAGCTGAATAGAGAGTGCTGCTCCCGGTGTGTCCCTCCACTGTGATGTATGTGGACCTGAACCCGGGGCCCTAACTTTGAAGTTTCCTCCCTGCCATCTCTGTGTAAATAGGGTGCTTAAGTGAGAGGCTGAAAGCTGGAGAGGCAGCATTGTCTCCCTTTGGAACACACTGCACGAGAGCGGTGTAATGAATGTTTGAGCAGCAGTGAGAAGGAGGTAGTTTTCCCCTGCTGAGAGTCATGCCAGAGGCGCCACACAGCAGTGGTGTGTATCCATGGATGCCAAGGGAAGCAAGGCCTCCTAAAAAATGGACCAATAAAACATTTTTTTAAATTTTTTTTTAAAAATAAAACAATTTTCTCCCTGTGTTTCATAATTTTCCTTCATTTCACAAGAGGCGGATAGCATCCGAGCATCTCTATATGTGTAGCCCATCTATCTGATGCTGTCTGATCAAAAATAATATATTGTTGCTACCCGCACCATTGAATGCAAAGGAAGCCAGCAGGAATTTGGCCTCCCTTGATAAAAATATTGAATAATAGACAATCAGCGTTGAGCTGAACTGAGTGAGCTTGAGCTGTGAATGGTGCTGGCGCATCAAAAAAATTTGTCAAGGGAAGTCAGTTTGGATTTTGCTTCACATCAAAAGCCAAACGTCATTACTGACAACAACAAAAAATGTATTGTTGCAAATTGTGTGTTGTGCTAGCTAAAATGGACCCTTTCCTAAATTAGCAATGGATGGAGATAGGGATTTGGATTTGTGGTTTTACTTAATTCTCCGTACTGGCCAATGATTATAACGACACTTCTGATCCAACCATAAATTCATACATTGTGCTCCTTGCCTAAGAAGATGAAAGTTCAATATGATCAAGCATTTTAGCCAGGTAGCCTAGAACAACAAAAACTAAAAGTGTGTACTATATGACAGAGTCATAGACCGTTTAGACAACATGAATGAGAGGAGGATGACATTGGCGTTTCTCTACAAGTAGGGTGAGTCAACATATTTTTTCTACTTGCATACACACACACATACACACACACACACACACACACACACACACACACACACACACACACACACACACACACACACACAAATCATTACCATGGACGGCAACATCATATTTAGCTGATGTTGATTGGACTAAACTGTTTTTGGTGTCTTTTAGTTGTCACTGTATTAGACTAAGCATCGGTGATTCGATGATGTTGAAATGTTGACGTTGAAATGGTGCTGGAATAGTGGAGTCAGCTCCTGTTTGTTTGAGACTTGCAGTAAATCTCTGTGGTTCTAAATCAATAGTTGTTTAGTGGTCCTAAATTGTCTGAAACATGAACTTGCTTGAACATGCTGTAGGTCATGTAAGTGTTTGTTACATTCAATATGTTTTATGGACTACACTGGAAAGATGTTGCTCTCCGGTTTTATGGTGAAACTAAGGTGTGGGTAAATTTATTCTGCCACTGTGTCTTCTTATTGCCTCGGCCTTAGGTATATATCATGGTCGCAAAGCATATGAACTAACAAGTTGTAGAGCAAACAACGCAATTTTCACAATACATAGGTTGTAATATGGATATTCTTCCTGGCTTGGCTTCCCCAGTGATTTAACCCACACACCACTACTTCCACACACAGATCCAGGGCCCAGTCAGGAGGGGAGAGCTGGGGCAGCCCCCTCTGATCTACACCTCATAGGGTTGGAGGGGTTAGGGGCCACCCCCCTCTGGTCTGCACCTCATAGGGTTGGAAGGTTGGAGGGGTTAGGGGGCAGCCCCCTCTGATCTGCACCTCATATGGCTGGAGGGGTTAGGGGGCAGCCCCCCCTGATCCTCAAAGGGTTGGAAGGTTGAAGGGGTTAGGGGGCAGCCCCTCTGATCCTCATAGGGTTGGAGGGGTTAGGGGGTAGCCCCCTCTGATCCTCATAGGGTTGGAAGGTTGAAGGGGTTAGGGGGTAGCCCCCTCTGATCCTCATAGGGTTGGAAGGTTGAAGGGGTTAGGGGGCAGCCCCCTCTGATCCTCATAGGGTTGGAAGGTTGAAGGGGTTAGGGGGCAGCCCCCTCTGATCTGCACCTCATAGGGTTGGAAGGTTGAATGGGTTAGGGGGCAGCCCCCTCTGATCCTCATAGGGTTGGAAGGTTGAAGGGGTTAGGGGGCAGCGGTGTACAAGTCCATAACAGACATAGTCAAAGAGAGTGGACTTTATAAACGTGTGTGTGTGTGTGTAAATACACGTGCGCTCACACAAATAGACACACGCCGATGGGTTGCCCTGCACCCACACATGAATACTGTACTTTAAACATGCATCAAGTTAAGAGGCAGACACAAATTCATTTTTAATTAATGTCTGTAAATGACCATAGATAATTTTATATGAATTTATTAATATGAACTCTAAACTTCAAAGCCCTCTCCATGTTGCATGAGAAAACATTTTACTTTTAATCTTGCAGGGTGAGTGTAAACATGTGCTTAAATGTGAATTAAAACATAGTAGAGCTCAAGGCATGTCATTTTGTTTCACAAAAATATCGCTCTTGTTTGCTTGGGATATGTTTTTATTTTAGATTGATTGTGAAAACATTTTTTTAAAGTACATAATGTCTCAGTTCTTTCTGTTTTGATGTCTTCCATTGAAAATGAATAGCGTCAAATCACAGTGTCTTTATTTGTACATGCCACAGCTTGTTGCTCCCCATACCATAACATCTGTGTGGAGGAGAAGGGAGGGGGGTTGATGGCAGCCCTTATGGGTTGGGCCCCTCTGCCTCCCTCAGTCTGTCAGCCCACCTGACTGCTGCTGTGGCAGGCCTGCCCAAGGCAAGACCACAGGCTAGGAGAGGAGGGCCTCCTGTGGTCCTCCACCAGGTCCCGGCAGCTTCCCCAAGCCCATTAGAGATCCCGCTCCTACCCCTACACCCTCCCAGACACCCCACTCCGCCCCCACCCCTTCAGCTCTCTGCCCTGGGATGCCACCGCTCAGTCCCACTCTGCGCCAGGAAATAACTCTATTGTTTCCAGCGAGCGTGTTATCCCGTTAGGAGGGGTTGGGGAGCATGGTTTTCGGGGGGGGGCTTGTCCTCAGGCTGCGTGGTTTGAGATGGGCTCCTGCGTGGCTCCTTTTTGGTGTAAAGGGTATTTTTTATTGGGAACAAATCCCAAGTAGGCAGTTTTCCAGTCAAACCTGGTTTCTCTCTCTCTCTCTCTCTCTCTCTCTCTCTCTCTCTCTCTCTCTCTCTCTCTCTCTCTCCTTTGCTCTCTCTCTCTGTCCTGGACAAAGAGGAAGAACCTGGTTTCCCCCTCTCTCTCTCTCATTCGCTCTCTCTCTCTGTCCTGGACAAAGAGGAAGTACCTGGTTTCCCTCTCTCTCTCTCCTTCACTCTCTCTCTCTCTCTGTCCTGGACAAAGAGGAAGAACCTGGTTTCCCCCCCTCTCTCTCTCCTTCGCTCTCTCTCTCTCTGTCCTGGACAAAGAGGAAGAACCTGGTTTCCCTCTCTCTCTCTCTCCTTCACTCTCTCTCTCTCTGTCCTGGACAAAGAGGAAGAACCTGGTTTCCCTCTCTCTCTTTCTCCTTCTCTCTCTCTCTCTCTCTGTCCTGGACAAAGAGGAAGAACCTGGTTTCCCCCTCTCTCTCTCTGTCCTAGACAAAGAGGAAGAACCTGGTTTCCCCCTATCTCTCTCTCCTTCTCTCTCTCTCTCTCATTCCCTCTCTCTCTCTCTGTTCTGGACAAATAGGAAGAACCTGGTTTCCCTCTCTCTCTCTCCTTCGCTCTCTCTCTCTGTCCTGGACAAAGAGGAAGAACCTGGTTTCCCTCTCTCTCTCTCCTTCGCTCTCTCTCTCTGTCCTGGACAAAGAGGAAGAACCTGGTTTCCCTCTCTCTCTCTCTCCTTCACTCTCTCTCTCTCTGTCCTGGACAAAGAGGAAGAACCTGGTTTCCCTCTCTCTCTCTCTGTCCTGGACAAATAGGAAGAACCTTGTTTCCCTCTCTCTCTCTCTCTCTCCTTCTCTCTCTCCTCATCTCTCTCTCTCTCTCTCCTCGTCCTCTCTCTCTCCTCTCTCTCTCTCTCTCTCTCTCTCTGTCCTGGACAAAGAGGAAGAACCTGGTTTCCCTCTCTCTCTCTCTGTCCTGGACAAAGAGGAAGAAACCTGGTTCCCTCATCTCTCTCTCTCTCTCCTTCTCTCTCTCTCTCTCTGTCCTGGGACAAAGAGGAAGAACCTGGTTTCTCTCTCTCTCTCTCTCTCTCTCTCCTCTCTCTCTCTCCTTCTCGCTCTCTGTCCTGGACAAAGAGGAAGAACCTGGTTTCCCTCTCTCTCTCTCTTCTCTCTCTCTCTCGTCCTGGACAAAGAGGAAGAACCTGGTTTCCCTCTCTCTCTCTATCCTTCTCTCTCTCTCTGTCCTGGACAAAGAGAAGAACCTGGTTTCCCTCTCTCTCTCTTTCCTTCTCTCTCTCTCTCTCTCTGTCTGGACAAAGAGGAAGAACCTGGTTTCCCTCTCTCTCTCTCTGTCCTGCGACAAATAGGAAGAAACCTGTTTTCCCTCTCTCTCTCTCTCTCTCTCTCTCTCTCATCGCTCTCGCTCTCGCTCTCTCTCTCTCTCTCTCTCTCTCTCTCATTCCCTCTCTCTGTCCTGGACAAATAGGAAGAACCTGGTTTCCCTCTCTCTCTCTCCTTCTCTCTCTATCTCTCTCTCTCTCTCCTCTCTCTCTCTCTCTCTCCTCTCTCTGTCCTGGACAAAGAGGAAGAACCTGGTTTCCTCTTCTCTCTCTCCTTCTCTCTCTCTCTCTCTCTCTCTCTCTCTCTCTCTCTCTCTCTCTCTCTCTCTCTCTCTCTCTCTCTCTCTCTCTGTCCTGGACAAAGAGGGGGAACCTGGTTTCCCTCTCTCTCTCTCTCTGTCCTGGACAAAGAGGAAGAACCTGGTTTCCCTCTCTCTCTCTCTCCTTCTCTCTCTCTCTCTCTCTCTCTGTCCTGGACAAAGAGGAAGAACCTGGGAATGTTGTTGTATTTTCTCTCGATTAATGTCTCTCCCCTTCTGTTCTTTTTTCTGTCGTTCGCCGATCAGCTTTAATGAGATATGCTCGGCATGGGGCATGGGTACATTCTCAAAGGCAAGGTGAGGAGGAAATGATCAGATATGCTGTAAATCATCTGATTCTGTGTCTATTGGAGTCTTATGGATCTAAATGAAACTACAGGGCGCTGCAGAATCATAATGGCCCCTGAATGTGACTTGGCCAGGCCCAGGGAACCCTGCTCTGCTCTGGCAGCAGAACTACCATGAGAGCACATCTATCTGCAACCCAGTTATGGATGTAATTCGTGAACGTTAGATTCTGAAGCACGCTGGTATAATGGTTCAATTTATAATTAATCATATTTGATTTGCCTGATTGCCATAGACTTGGGAAATATACATTTGGGGGGATTGGGGGGTGCAGCAGACTTTTTTTAAACATTAAGTATTTATGATGCTTGATAGACATATAAACTGCGAAAAAAAGCATTGCCTTGAATATTGATTATTGCTAATTAAAGTTGCTTCCTCTGGACAGCCCTCCTTTTCACAACTCTCCTATTTATGCCTCCTCGTGGCATTTCTCTGCTTGTGGTTCAGTCTACCAATTAGCTGCGGGGAGCTTAAACAAGCCAGTCATTAGTTGTAATTAGGAAGTGGTTAATTGCGATGCATTAAAGGCGAGGCCCATCACGGTGAAGGATGGTTGTTGTCGCCACTACTGGAAACAGTGTCATGCTCACAACAAATACTCCCCTTGTGCAGAGTGTTTTTTGTCTTGGTGTTTATAGTGCCTTCTCTCCCTCTTTGGTTGTTTTAGGCCCTCCATTTTTTATTAACTTCTAGCTGAAGCTCTTCTGTGTTAGAAAACCTCTCTAATACAGTCATTGAAACTCCACAGATCTCACTAGACTGAGGCTGGGGTCTAGAATATTGGCCATACAGCTGCTTCACTGGGGTACAGTGTGGAAGGAGGGTACACGTACAACAGAGAGAAACAGAAAGGGATAAAGAATCACTTAGACGGGAATCATTCAGTGAGTCTCTCAACTTGGAATTGGGGCTCTGCATACATCGTAGTAGATTATGGAGTCTGTGTTCTCGTGGCTGATATTTTACATGAGAGTGAGGTGAACCCGACACTAACCTCATGCTCAGTCTCTAGTGTGCCGTGGTACAGTGGAGCATGTCAGACAAAGATATTAAAGATGGCAGTTTACAGGGAAACATCGGCTTCTCCGGGTAACACAACTCTAAGAGAATTTGACAAATTGATTTAAAAGCATGAAATACGTTCCCCAATCCACAAACAGTCCCCTCACCTTTTAAAACGTATTCATCTCCTTGTCTCTCTCCATCTGTCTCTTTGGGAGTGTGCACGCTTTTGTGTGTCTGTGTGTGTGTGTGTGTGTTGATGTATTCAGTATTACTCCATGCATTTTTTATGTCGCAACAGGGCTTTCATCGACTGCTGCTATCAATTGGTTCATTTCTTAGATTTTCTTTTGCACTGGCTTGTTTGGTGTGTGAGTGTGTGTGTGTGTGTGTTACTAAATTGCTCCATCCCCCATGTACAAAGTATGTGTTTGTTCAAAGGGAGACTGTGGCTATTCCTTTGTTGCCCTCCGCTGTCCCACATTAGGAATCAGACGTTATTCCCCAGCCAGCCCAGGGTTTCAGACGCCCCACTAATTGGCTGTAATCCCCTTTTTAAATGTGAAAGCCCGCTAGCCTCCAGTCTCACAGTTTACAAGCAATTAATGCATGGAACACCAATATCGCTGGTCACAACTGGTGTCTCAATATTCTGATCTCGGCCCATTTCTGGGGCGGTTGACTCTTTCAACGTCATGGACCCAGTGTAAACAGACATGCCAGCGGGGCCTGGTGGGGGTGAAGTTTGGAGGAGGGATTTGGTCGGAATTGTCAAGTGTCCGTGGAGACGTGGGCTTTTGGAATGGAGGGATTGTTCCTAGGCACTGATGAAATAATAATGCACACAGAGTTTGGAGGGGCTGAAATTTGCACATGAAAATCGTCTCTCTTTGCGCTCCTTGCGTATAATGTGCCGCCGATGACAATCCCTGCCGCTCACAGTTTATATGCAAATAACTTCCCTCTCTGATCCTCCTCCTCCTCCTCCTCCTCAGAGAGTCACCAGCCGAGAGAGATAGAAGAGAAAAAGAGATAAGGTGGATGAAACAGAAAAGAGGGGCTTTTTTTGTTGTGTTTTGTTTTCGTTTGTCTTGTTTATTTTTTAAAGTATTTTTAAGAGATGATAATATATGAACATTTCACCATTTGTTTTTCCCGAAAGGAGAGTCTCTGTACATTTTGGAAATTCGAGACTTTTCCTTTGTGTTTAATTGGAACATATCGCTGGGCTAAAGCATATATAATCAAATCTGTTGTGTAAATGAAATGTTAAGTAATAATTATATTATTTGAGTCTACAAACATCTCTCCTTCCTCTGTCTCTACATCCACTGCCCTCAGCCTCCCGCTTGGTCTTCCTGTAGAGTTCTAAGGCCTGCTCCTCTCAGACGAAAGAGAATAGGAGAGGAGGATAGAGGGAGGACAAGATTGAGGGGGGAAGGGGGGGTGAAAAGAGAGGAGGCATGTCAGCCTGCTCTCCTCAGTCACGGACAGTTAGTTAAAGCAAACACGGGTGGGCCCCCGAGCGACCGCGGGGCGGCGGGGAGTGCCAATCACGGCCGAGCCCAGGGCATTCCTGAGCACTGCACGCCTTAAGCAACTTTTTATTAATTTAATAAACATCCCAGGGAAACTGAGTGGTATGGACGCCTCTGTTTCTGTATGATATGTTAGATTAAAGAATAAAGACAGACACAAATGTCAAGTTCAATAACCTCCTCCCATCTGACACCACCCACCAGCCACCAGCCACCAGCCACTAGCCACCAGCCACCAGCCTCCAGCCTCCAACCACCAGCCACCAGCCACCAGCCACCAGCCACCAGCCACCAGCCACCAGCCACCAGCCACCAGCCTCGAGCCACCAGCCACCAGCCACTCGTTTTCTTTCACATACACACACATTTACTGAGGTAGTAGGGCGAAATAAACACATTTATTTATTTATTCTAAACCTCAGACCGTATTGATTAGAATTCTGTGGGCATTGTGTTATGCATCGGGGGTCCGACAGAGAGCATGTAGCATTAGGAAAATAATAATTATCTCTCTTTTATGATTGTTTCTTCTTGCTCTGACTGCTTTTGGTGGGCGGCAGTGGCAATGGGAGTCATTATAGGTTTTTTTGTATCGCTTGGGAGCAATTTTAACAAGTATGTGGTGATCTTCACAACCATTAGTACACAACTCAAATTTTTTTTAAATACATCGTAGCTATTTCAAAACTAAACACATTTTCTATTTCACCAAACTTAATCAGTGTTTCATCCTGAAATACATATTTCACATTGCAATACATGTTCATATACAGTAATTCCGATTTACAATGCAATGCTCACATTACATTTGATATGATTCTCTTCTCTTTTGTTGAAATACATTTGACTATGAGTTAATCCGACTGCTCTTAACTGATGATCACTTAAACCTACAGATTTGACATGTAAACTGGTTTGTCTACTAAAAAATTTGAGAGCTACATAATGAACATGTACAGTTGAAGTCGGAAGTTTACATACACCTTAGCCAACTACATTTAAACTCAGTTTTCACAATTCCTGACATTTAATCCTAGTAAACATTCCCTGTCTTAGGTCAGTTAGAATCACCACTATATTTTAAGAATGTGAAATGTCAGAATAATAGTAGAGAGAATTATTTATTTCAGCTTTTATTTCTTTCATCACATTCCCGGTGGGTCAGAAGTTTGCATACACTCAATTAGTATTTGGTAGCATTGCCTTTAAATTGTTTAACTTGGGTCAAACGTTTTGGCTAGCCTTTCACAAGCTTCCCACAATGAGATGGGTGAATTTTGGACCATTCCTCCTGTCAGAGCTGGTGTAACTGAGTCAGGTTTGTAGGCCTCCTTGCTAGCACACACATTTTCAGTTCTGCCCACAAATTCTCTATAGGATTGAGGTTAGGGCTTTGTGATGGCCACTCCAATACCTTGGCTTTGTTATCCTTAAACCATTTTGCCACAACTTTGGAAGTATGCTTGGGGTCATTGTCCATTTGGAAGACCCATTTGCAACCAAGCTTTAACTTCCTGACTGATGTCTTGAGATGTTGCTTCAATATATCCACATAATTTTCCTGCCTCATGATTTCATCTATTTTTTTGAAGTGTACCAATCCCTCCTGCAGCCAAGCACCCCCACAACATGATGCTGCCACCCCGGTGCTTCACGGTTTGGATGGTGTTCTTCGGCTTGCAAGCCACCCCCTTTTGGAGGTAAAAGGGGGTGGCTTGCAAGCCGAAGAACACCATTTATTATGGCCAAACAGTTGTATTTTTGTTTCATCAGACCAGAGGACAAAGGGCAAAGAGGCACTGAGTTTGCAGGTGGGCCTTGAAATACATACAGAGGTGCACCTCCAATTCACTCAAATTATATCTACCCTAATAGAAGCTTCTAAAGCCATGCCATCATTTTCTGGAATTTTCCAAGCTGTTTAAAGGCAAAGTCAACTTAGTCTATGTAAACTTCTGACCCACTGAAATTGTGATACAGTGAATTATAAATAAAATAATCTGTCTGTAAACAATTGTTGGAAAAATTAGTCGTGTCATGCACAAAGTAGATGTCCTAACCGACTTGCCAAAAACTATAGTTTGTTAACAATACATTTGTGGAGTGGTTTAAAAACGACTCCAACCTTAGTGTATGTACACTTCTGACTTCAACTGTATATATGTAAAGTAGAAACATAAAAAGCATGATATATATTCAAATCTAGTACTATGATGATGACTATTATGATTTTACTTCACAGTAAATAAAAAATAAATCTGATATCAGATCAGAGATGTATGTAACAAATAAAATAAAAGTTTATTGGTCGCATACCTAGATGTTACATCTGCTTGAGTTTTTAGCTCCAACAGTGCAGTAATACAATATCAATACAATACCGATATGCAAATAATCCAGAAAGTCCTAAACAAGAAGGAAATGCATCCCCCATACATTAAACATGTATCCAAAATGAAGTTGCAGGGGTCTTTTTGATGCATTGGCCAAGACAGTACTGTAGCAGACACTTTTATCCAGACTGACAACAGCGGGAATCAATTTAAAAAAGATTTTTTTTTAAATCACATTTTCGAACAGTCCATTTATATTTTCCAACGGGGCTATACATTTGGGTGAGTTTTTTTTCTTACCTGAGTAGCCTCGTTTCACTACCAAAAATAAAATGAAACCATCTAGTGTTGAGCGAAAAAACAAAACAATGTCAAATACAGGTAGCCTAGTGAAATAATTAACATCCAATCACATTAACCGTTACTCTCTCGCGAGAATTCCACTATAACGGGAATGCCTGACCACTTGAAAGATGTTTTGGACACAGTGAAAATGGTGAACTTTGTTAAAGCAAGGCCCCTGAACTCTCGTGTATTTTCTGCACTATGCAATGATATGGGCATGTAACGCTTTTACAACATACAGAAGTGCGCTGGTTATCAAGGGGCAAACTATTGAGGCGTTTTTTTTTTTAAATTGAGAGACGAGCTTAAAGTTTTCTTTACTGACCATAATTTTCACTTGTCTGACCGCGTGCATGATGACCAGTTTCTCACATGACTGGCCTATCTGGGGGATGTTTTTTCTCCCCTGAACGATCTGAATCTAGGATTACAGGGACTCTCCGCAATATTCAATGTGCAGGACAAAATTGAGACTATGATTAAGAAGTTGGAGCTCTTCTCTGTCTGCATAAACAAGGACAACACACAGGGTTTTCCATCATTGTATGATTTTTTGTGTGCAAATGAACTCAATCTTATGGACAATGTCAAATGTGTTACAGGGTGAGTTGGGTGAGCAATTACACATGTACTTTCCCGAAACGGATGACACAAACAACTGGATTCGTTATCCCTTTCATGCCCTGCCTCCAGTCCACTTACTGATATCTGAACAAGAGAACCTCATAGAAATTGCAACAAGCGGTTCTGTGAAAATTGAATTGAATCAGAAGCCAATGACAGATTTCTGGATAGGGCTGTGCTCAGAGTATCCTGCCTTGGCAAATCGCGCTGTTAAGACACTGATGCCCTTTGCAACCATGTAACTATGTGAGAGTGGATTCTCAGCCCTCACTAGCATAAAAACTACATACAGGCACAGACTGTGTGTGGAAAATGATTTAAGACTGAGACTCTCTCCAATACAACCCAACATTGGCGAGTTATGTGCATCCTTTCAAGCACACCCATCTCATTAACATGCGGTGAGTTATTCACAATTTGGTGAAAGATGGTGAAATAAAGAGCACAATTATTGATTATTATTATATATTTATTTGTGCCCTGGTCCTATAAGAGCTCTATGTCACGTACACATGGTTAGGCAAGATGCAGTAGATGGTATAGAGTACAGTATATACATATGGGATGAGTAATGTAGGGTATATAAACATAAAGTGGCATAGTTTAAAGTGGCTAGTGATACATGTATTACATAAAGATGCAGTAGATGGTATAGAGTACAGTATATACATATGAGATGAGTAATGTAGGGTATGTAAACATTATATTAAGTGGCATTGTTTAAAGTGGCTAGTGATACATTTTTACATAAATTTCCATTATTAAAGTGGCTGGAGTTGAGTCAGTATGTTGGCAGCAGCCACTCAATGTTAGTGGTGGCTGTTTAACAGTCTGATGGCCTTGAGATAGAAGCTGTTTTTCAGTCTCTCTGTCCCTGCTTTGATGCACCTGCACTGACCTCGCCTTCTGGATGATAGCGGGGTGAACAGGCAGTGGATCGGGTGGTTGTTGTCCTTGGTGATCTTTATGGCCTTCCTGTGACATCGGGGGGTGTAGGTGTCCTGGAGGGCAGGTAGTTTGCCCCCGGTGATGCGTTGTGCAGACCTCACTACCCTCTGGAGAGCCTTACGGTTGTGGGCGGAGCAGTTGCCGTACCAGGCGGTGATACAGCCCGACAGGATGCTCCCGATCGTGCATCTGTTGAAGTTTGTGAGTACTTTTGGTGACAAGCCAAATTTTTCAGCCTCCTGAGGTTGAAGAGGCGCTGCTGCGCCTTCTTCACAATGCTGTCTGTGTGGGTGGACCAATTCAGTTTGTATGTGATGTGTATGCCGAAGAACATAAAACTTACTACCCTCTCCACTACCGTCGATGTGGATAGGGGGGTGTTCCCTCTGCTGTTTCCTGAAGTCCACAATCATCTCCTTTGTTTTGTTGACATTGAGTGTGAGGTTATTTTCCTGACACCACACTCCGAGGGCCCTCACCTCCTCCCTGTAGGCCGTCTCGTCGTTGTTGGTAATCAAGCCTACCACTGTAGTGTCGTCCGCAAACTTGATGATTGAGTTGGAGGCGTGCATGGTCACGCAGTCGTGGGTGAACAGGAAGTACAGGAGAGGGCTCAGAACGTACCCTTGTGGGGCCCCAGTGTTGAGGATCAGCGGGGTGGAGATGTTGTTACCTACCCTCACCACCTGGGGGCGGCCCGTCAGGAAGTCCAGTCCCCAGTTGCACAGGGCGGGGTCAAGACCCAGGGTCTCAAGCTTGATGACGAGTCTGGAGGGTACTATGGTGTTAAATGCTGAGCTGTAGTCGATGAACAGCATTCTCACATAGATATTCCTCTTCTCCAGATGGGTTAGGGCAGTGTGCAGTGTGGTTGCAATTGTGTCGTCTGTGCACCTATTGGGGCGGTAAGCAAATTGGAGTGGGTCTAGGGTGTCAGGTAGGGTGGAGGTGATATGGTCCTTGACTAGTCTCTCAAAGCACTTCATGATGACGGAAGTGAGTGCTACGGGGCGGTAGTCGTTTAGCTCAGTTACCTTAGCTTTCTTGGGAACAGGAACAATGGTGGCCCTCTTGAAGAATGTGGGAACAGCAGACTGGGATAAGGATTGATTGAATATGTTCGTAAACACACCAGCCAGTTGGTCTGCGCATGCTCTGAGGACGCGGCTGGGGATGCCGTCTGGGCCTGCAGCCCTGCGAGGGTTAACACGTTTAAATGTTTTACTCACATCGGCTGCAGTGAAGGAGAGTCCGCAGTGAAGGAGAGTCCGCAGGTTTTGGTAGCGGGCCTTGTCAGTGGCACTGTGTTGTCCTCAAAGCGGGCAAAAAAGTTATTTAGTCTGTCTGGGAGCAAGACATCCTGGTCTGCGACGGGGCTGGTTTTCTTTTTGTAATCCGTGATTGACTGTAGACCCTGCCACATACCTCTTGTGTCTGAGCCATTGAATTGCGACTCTACTTTGTCTCTATACTGACGCTTAGTTTGTTTGATTGCCTTGCGGAGGGAATAGCTACACTGTTTGTATTCGGTCATGTTTCCGGTCACCTTGCCCTGGTTAAAAGCAGTGGTTTGTGCTTTCAGTTTCGTGCGAATGCTGCCATCAATCCACGGTTTCTGGTTTGGGAATGTTTTAATCGTTGCTGTGGGTATAACATCGTCAATGCACTTTCTAATGAACTCGCTGACCGAATCAGCATATTCGTCAATGTTGTTGTTGGACGCAATGCGGAACATATCCCAATCCATGTGATCGAGGCAATCTTGAAGCGTGGAATCAGATTGGTCGGACAAGCGTTGAACAGACCTGAGCGCGGGAGCTTCTTGTTTTAGTCTCTGTCTGTAGGCTGGAAGCAACAAAATGGAGTCGTGGTCAGCTTTTCCGAAAAGAGGGCCGGGGTGGGCCTTATATGCGTCGCGGAAAACCGAGGGTTTTACCAGCCCTGGTTGCGCAATCGATATGCTGATAGAATTTAGGGAGTCTTGTTTTCAGATTAGCCTTGTTAAAATCCCCAGTTACAATGAATGCAGCCTCAGGATATGTGGTTTCCAGTTTAAATACAGTCAAATGAAGTTTGATCAGGGCCATCGATGTGTCTGCTTGGGGGGGAATATATACGGCGTGATTATAATCGAAGACAATTCCCTTGGTAAATAATTCTAAGTCAGGTGAACAGAAGGACTTGAGTTCCTGTATGTTGTTATGATCACACCACGTCTCGTTAATCATAAGGCCCCCGGCCCCTCTTCTTACCAGAAAGATGCTTGTTTTTGTCGGTGCGATGAGTGAAGAAACCAGCTGGCTGCACCGACTCCGATAGCATCTTGAGAGTTAGCCATGTTTCCGTGAAGCAAAGAATGCTACAGTTTCTGATGTCTCTCTGGAATGCTACTCTTGCTCAGATTTCATCAACCTTGTTGTCAAGAGACTGGACATTGGTGAGTAGTATGCTAGGGAGTGGTGCGCGATGTGCCCGTCTCCGGAGCCTGACCAGAAGACCGCCTCGTTTGCCCCTTTTACGGTATCGTTGTTTAGGGTCGCCGGCTGGGATCCGATCCATTGTCCTGGGTGGAAGGCAAAACACAGGATCCGTTACAATGTTGGCAAAAAACAACATTTGAGAGTGTGCTGACCCTGGTGTTAGAGGGGGTACACGCAACTGGAGGTTGAATGTTTGAAGGGGTACGGGACTATAAAAAGTTTGGGAACCACTGCTCTAATGAATTGAGCCACGTGCAGCACATGACATAATGACATAATGACATAAGTATAATACAATACTGTAAAATACAATACATGATTACAATACATGTATGATTGCCATCCCTATGAGCGTACCACCCTCCTTCAGGCCATGGATGAGGCAATGATTTCAATCCAGACCTATGTCAGGCTTGAATTTCCTAAGCGTCATTATGTTTCTTTCATTTCTTTCATTTTATGATATTTGAAGGATCTCTTCAAATGATCACACCTTTGATCACACCCAAATTATGGACATTTGATGTTCAGTCAATTTTAATGAGTCGTGCAAGTGTATTGCCTAATGTGAAAACAGTGTAATGTACTGTAATTTACAGTACTGTAGCATACTACATTCAAGGGGCAATTTAGATTTTTTTTATTGCTATTTTATTAACTGGTTGAGAAGATATCAATATGTTTTGGTGATTAAACTAGTAAACTCATTATATTTCACAGTAAACTTATATTTTGGATCAATGGTTGTGCGGTGAAAGACGTCTACAAACAAAATGAATGCACAATGAGAGATTCTGAATGGAAGAATGGCTGTGTCACAAGTGTTACCAGTTTGAAGTGTTGTACTAAGAGTTTAGAACATTCACCACATGCTTGTGAAAATAGGCACCAAAGGGATTTCAAAAACTGTTAGGAGGTAATACACCTCTCAGCTGATGAGAGGTGCTGGAGCAGAGGACCACAGGTGTGTGAGGATACAGCAAGCTAACTAACAACCAGCACAGCAGCACACAAATATGCAGAGGGGAGACATAGCCAGGCCCTTGTCAAACACTGGAGGTGCCCATTCCCCCTGTATTATGACTTTGTGTGTGTGTGTGTGTGTGTGTGTGTGTGTGTGTGTGTGTGTGTGTGTGTGTGTGTGTGTGTGTGTGTGTGTGTGTGTGTGTGTGTGTGTGTGTGTGTGTGTGTGTGTGTGTGTGTGTGTGTGTGTGTGTGTGTGTGTGTGTGTGTGTGTGTGTGTGTGTGCGTGCGTGCGTTTGTGTTTCCATCTACATTTCTTATTTTTGCACTCTGTGGCCCTCTGTCAATATCTCTGTTTTTGTCATTCTCTCCTCTCTCTCCCTCTTTCACCATTTCTCACTGTATCACTCCATATATTCATGAATTCCTGTTTGTGATGAAAACTTATGCATGAAAACAGAGGGTGGAAAAAACAAACAGAGAGTGAATGGTGACGGAGGTTCGTCTGGCCTGGGCACCGCGTGTAGCGGCAGACGTAGGGTGGTCCTGAGGGACATGCCAATGCGGGAGACTATGATTCCATCTCTCTCTCTCCATCTCCTTTCCCCTCTCTTTCTTCCTTTCCACCCACCCACCTTTCATCCCCCATCTTTCTCTCATTCCCCCACCTCCCCCCCCCTTCTCCTCTCTCCCTTCTCTCTCTCTCCCTCGCAGTGTCAAAGCGAGTTACAGGCAGAAGAGCACTCCCTCTTAAATAATTCACAAGTTGATTAATAGACTCACAAGGGTATAATTAGACAGGGGAGAGACAGTGGCTAGTGTAACCAGTACAGTGCTTAGGGGAATTAGAGAGGGAGCGGGGTTACTGAGGAAATAGAGAATACGGAGGGGGTGGAGGGGGGCACCTTTCTGAGGCTAGGCGGTGTGTGAAGCAGCCTCTCCAGGAGCATTGAGCCAGGGTTTGTTTGATGTGTAAATTGGACAGTTTGAATCCGTCTCCTTTAATTTTTCACAACGTACAGGGCCCCCTGGGTACTCCACCACTAAAATAAAATTGTCCTCTCATCTTCTCACTTTTTAAACCCCTTTTCTTTTTATTCGCTGTATCATCTCCATACTTTTCAGTTATCCTCCTCCGATCAGAGTATCGGGTTTCACCTGTATTCGTGTCATGCAGCCATCAGCATGAAAATGCACTTACACTGCGTCTAAGGCATCTTTTGTATTCTGAAAGGGATGTGCTTTCCACTGCTAGACCCGTCTTCAAAACAAACAAACAAACAAACAGAACAATGAAACAATAGATCTCACTTTTCAGCCCAGACATCATTTCGGTTGTTGCTGATCTCTGTCTGCTTCACTTCCACTGTTAAAACAACAACAACAACAACAAATCTACTGAAATACATCCAGACAGATACACAGACGCAGTGTCTTTTCGGAGGCTTTTCTCCCCTTCTGCAAAGTCACTTCTGACTGACTTATGATACTCATATCGGGGCACATGTTGTTCTTCCTCCCAGTTCTCTCATTCTTCGGTGTTTCATTGTCGATTTCTCAGATTGCTTTCTGCAGACAGACAGACAGTCCTCTGTGTGTGTGTGTGGTTTCACAGTGAGGATTGGAAATGTGTGTATCCAAACAGGCCCGATGTGTCCATCCAGATCTGGGCTCTGATGTGCTGCGTGTCTGGCCGCATGTCGGCTTGTCAGCTCTAATTTATCCCTCTCTGTTCTTTCTATTTTCTATCTTCTGTCTCCTCCAGATGTTGCGCCCGGTGTCAAAATGGATCTCTAGATTTTCCACTGCTGAAAAAGGGGGAGAACATATTCTTCTGTTTGTACAAGCTGATAGATACACTTTGGAATTCAATTCCATTTTCTTTCATGCCACAAGACACGCAGGAGGAGATGAGCCCCATTTGCTGAGATCTGTCTGTGACCTTGATGCCACTGGCGCTTTCTTTCCTCGGTTATTTCTTTAGGTGTGTTGACTCATTTATTTGACTTGATTGCCCCCCACACACATTTTTTTTTGAATCCAGTGCTCTACCTCTCTGGGTCTATTGCCTTTGATAATTATGCTTTCGTTATTGATTATGTACAATGTCATTGGCCCTTTCTTTGTTGTCCCCTCTAGCAATACCAACTAATGATGTTCTGGCACCAAAAAGCACTGGTACTTGTTGTTCTCCTGCCACGCCACCAGGAGGCGCTGAGAGGAGCAGTAGCCCCTGCATGTGTTGATTTATTTATCTGTGATGGATTAAAGCCTGTATACCTGATAAAGGGGATGTCAGAACAGCTTTGACAGCCACAGAGGCGGCAGAGTGTGCACGATTTGGTCGCCGTGCGGTGCCGGCAGATACAAGGAGCGTCTCTGGCATCTTTGAAGTCTTGACAGACGAGAGTCTCTGAACATCCCCTTAATCTTGCCTTCCCTCAGAGAAGCAGCGCCAGCCAGGTATATGAGCGTGCTCACTTCTCTGTTTGCCTTGTTCTCTTAATGACACAAACCATTCAGCGACCATGCATGATAGCATTTCATCTAGCATAATGTATGGTGGCTGCTTTCTTCAAACGCCCCAGTGCCTCTCTCTGCATAAGCCAGCTGGAGATAGCAGCAGACACAGACAGGCCTTTGGCACACTGGGATATTGTGTGATGTGTGCGCTGTTTGATTGTGCCTCATTGTTTTTGTGAGCCCACTAAAAGCAAACACAAGGAAACTGCCGTGTAGAATTGTCTGGAAAGCAGATCATTGGAGATGTGCTTTGTACCTGGATGGCTGTGTGTGTGCCTGTAATGGCCTGTAGTAGATATCGACAACATGTATGTGCTTATCATCATGACAGTGCTAATGGAGAGCACTGAACCTTTAACCATCATAGCCATGCTACTACTTCAACACCTACTGTATACCTCATGTCCTCATACTGTACCTGGAGGATATAGTCAACCATAAGTGAAGGATATAGTATTGATACCCTTTACATGTCCTTCTCTTTGGTTATTCTCTACCATATCTATCTTTTCTCCATGTTGATCCTCTCTCTCATCACACTCCCATGACTTGCAGTTCCCCCTTTCTCTCTCTCTCTCCTTCCCTGTGGTTGAGTCTGGAACTGGGGCTGTGTAGAGTAGATGTAGTTGATGTGTAGTGCTGCTGAGGCTGCTGCTGCTGAGAAGGCTTGGTGGATGTGTAGAGCTGCTGAGAAGGCTTGGTGGATGTGTAGAGCTGCTGAGAAGGCTTGGTGGATGTGTAGAGCTGCTGAGAAGGCTTGGTGGATGTGTAGAGCTGCTGAGAAGGCTTGGTGGATGTGTAGAGCTGCTGAGAAGGCTTGGTGGATGTGTAGAGCTGCTGAGAAGGCTTGGTGGATGTGTGGAGCTGCTGAGAAGGCTTGGTGGATGTGTGGAGCTGCTGAGAAGGCTTGGTGGATGTGTAGAGCTGCTGAGAAGGCTTGGTGGATGTGTAGAGCTGCTGAGAAGGCTTGGTGGATGTGTGGAGCTGCTGAGAAGGCTTGGTGGATGTGTAGAGCTGCTGAGAAGGCTTGGTGGATGTGTAGAGCTGCTGGGCAGGAGAGGGCGCTGGGGTTAATTACTCCATTACTGGGTGGCTCAGGAAGTGGCTGTTTAAACAGGCCTCAGTCAGCAGGGGACTAGGCCTCATTACTCCAGCTAAAGCTGTGACCCTTCCCCACCGCCTATCCACCACCTCTTACCAACGTTTTTTTAGGCATGCCAGAGAATATTCATACAGAAGAGGTAGAGAGAGACAGAGAGATAGAGAGAGAGAGAGAGACAAGGTGAGAGAGAGAGAGAGAGAGAGAGACAAGGTGAGAGAGAGAGAGAGAGAGAGAGAGAGAGAAGGTGAGAGAGAGAGAGAGAGAGAGAGAGAGAGAGAGAGAGAGAGAGAGAGAGAGAGAAGGTGAGAGAGAGAGAGCGAGAGAGAGAGAGAGAGAGAGAGAGAGAGAGAGAGAGAGAGAGAGAGAGAGAGAGAGAGAGAGAGAGAGAGAGAGAGAGGGGAAAAGGATGGAGGGAGAGGGAGAAGAACAGTCAAATAAAACAGAGTGGGAATCTTGGGTTTAACTTGTGTGGCTCTATTGCATCATTACCTGAGCTGTGGCAGGGCTACAATTATCCCCCAAATACCCTGGCGTAACTAGAATAGCATCTACGAATCCGATTACCCCCCCCCTTCAACCACACCTCCAACCCCCGCACCCTCTCTTCCTCAGGTGTCTGATGGCACTGGCTGATAATGACGGTGCTCTCATTTGCAGAAAGGAGGACAGTGAGTTGAAATGGGGTCGAGGCTGTCTATGAACAGGACACGGTGGAACAGTACAGAGCTGTCACTTTACTGTATCAGTTCTTATTATTTATATTCCCAGGAGGCACAAGGGCAGGTGCTATAACTTCTCATTATTTCATCGTCTTAACATTTTGACCGGAGTTGTCTTACATGTACAGTATGACAGTTTGTGGCAATTAGTTTGTCTGACCATCCAAGGAAATATCAAAACACCCCCTGAAATGGAAATATAACACAATTGTACTGCAGGTGTGTATAAAATATATTTGTCCACCTCCCTATAGACTTTCCTCATCTAGAGGACTTAAAAATGGATGTTCTCCAATTATAAATGAGAGCTGTGTGTAGGAGAACTAATCCAAGGGTTTTGATAAATGAGTTGTAAAGGCCTCAGTTGTGGCCTGCTGAACTGCATGATCAAGTTTCAAGTCAATTCCTCTTTGTCTGCTCCTAGAACTCAACTAAAAATAAATAGTCATTTTGACTGAAAGACACTCTCTTTCATATAAACACCCATCCGCACGCACGCACGCACGCACACACACACACACACACACACACACACACACACACACACACACACACACACACACACACACACACACACACACACACACACACACACACACACACACACACACACACACACACACACACACACACACACACACACACGCACACACACACACACACGCAAATGTCTCTGGAGAAACTGTCAAACACTATCAATAAAAATCCAATTTGATATGAGGGAAAATGCTTGATTTGTGGGAGACATTGGATCTCCAAACTATGTGATTTTAGCTCAAATCCTGAACAGAGCTTCCACAATATAATTGAGGGCAGAAATCAATAAAGCAGCTGGATATGGCTGGCGGTGAGCTGTGGTGTGCACAGGCGCATCCATATTGAGAGTTGTTGGCTGTTCGATCTGTGTCTGGGATAGGCTCAGCTTCACTAGCCTAATCACACATGGCGCCGGTCGATGCCAGGACTTAGCCATTGGCGCTCTCCATTGGCATATGTTAAACACGACTCTACCTCTCCCTTCCCGGTTTAAAAAGCTACACCTGAGATCCTTGACCATTTAAAGCCAAAAAACAGGGATTATTTTAAACATAGCCCGAGGTGAGGGTGAAATTCTCTGCTCCGGTGAGCTGGGTGTGTGCTGGGTCGGGCAGCGTAGGAGAGAGGGACACACAGGATATTTATGGTATTGATTTTTCAAAGTAGATACAGCGAGATTTAGAGGGGCTTGACTCTTAAAATTCCCAAGAAGGGAAGTAGGAGGGAGGTTCAGAGGCATTCATCTGCAAAGCTGTGCTATGTTGTGGAATGAGGCCTCAATGTAATATCAGAAGAATCATTAAGCCAGGGTCAAGATGGAGCTGCTTCTCCTCAGCTTAGCCTCTGCTAGCTAGGTGGTCGTAGTCTGTGTCAGATAGGAAAGTGGAGGTGAGAACTGACAAGAGTTCTCAGTGATGTAGAGATGGTGATTTCTCCTTTTTCGTTTGGCGTGAGCAAATAGAATGAGCATCTTGCAGCCTGATCGTGGAATATTGTTGTGTACTAACTAATATTTCATGTCCAGACAGTGCTCATATTCATTCACCGGATTGACCTCCTATCCTCTCTGTGAATGTAAGCTTACAAAGGATGCACTTATTTATTGATAGAAAAAATGATGCGCTGTTCAGGTTAGACATAATTAAACTCTTTTCACCTTCAATCTGTATCCCTAGACTATTTGTCCTACCTCCACCGAGCAACACAGTCCCTGCTCCCCAGCTGGTTGAGGTGTGGCAGACAACCATCGGGGTCGATTCCCTGCCATGACTCCTCACCCTCCAGTCACGACTCATGACTCAGGAGCCATATTTAGAAATGATGGGTGATCTCATAGGCTCTGGGCGGTGCCATTGTAATTGTCCTTTGGACTGCCCCAATTATGCCATTAAGGGCACCTCAGTGATGAGGCTAATGGCGGGAGACCTCGTTTGCATAGCATTCTCTTAATTGAGCCTGAGGCCTGGCGTGAAAACAAGACTCAGATTATGTTACTGATGGAAAGGGAGGACGTTGGTCTGACCTCCGGCAATAATTTCCCTGACAGCTATATTAATTAACAGCTATTCCGTTACATGGGCTTTAGGAGGGATAAATAAGTGGGCATGGTGACGAGGTGTGTGTGTGTGTGCCCTTGTGTAAGGCCCTGAACTAGGGCTGTGTCTGAAATGGCATCCTATTCCCTATAGAGTGCACCATAGTGGCCATAAGCCTCTGGTCTAAAGTAGGGCACTATATAGGGAATAGGATGCCATTTTCGAGCCAGCCAGTTGTTCTAATGGAGAAGCCACAGTCCTATATGAGGGATTGAAGGCCAAAGAGGGCTTGGCACATAGGATGGATCCTCTTACCCATCATTCCCTAAAGGAGGTAACCTGGCCTGTGCCAGCCGGTTAATAAATCACCACACAAAGCCTCCATTAATACTTTTAATTGTGAATGAATTAGACTGTTTTATCTGGATAAGCTACTGTATCAATGTATTGATATGACCCAACAGCCGGGTCTTAGTTTACTTGTGCCTGCGCTGTGCCTGCGCTGTGCCCTTTCCATACAAAGCAGTTTTGATATTAGATTGAGATACTGTTAGCTATTGTACAGGAACCATATAGTTATTGTTTAGAATACAGATGTAGATTTCCTATTTAATTAAGACAGCCTCTCTCTCTCTCACACACACACACACCTCGTCTGTGTGTGTGTGTGTGTGTGTGTGTGTGTGTGTGTGTGTGTGTGTGTGTGTGTGTGTGTGTGTGTGTGTGTGTGTGTGTGTGTGTGTGTGTGTGTGTGTGTGTGTGTGTGTGTGTGTGTGTGTGTGTGTGTGTGTGTGTGTGTGTGTGTGTGTGTGTGTGTGTGTGTGTGTGTGTGTGTGTGTGTGTGTGTGTGTGTGTGTGTGTGTGTGTGTGTGTGTGTGTGTGTGTGTGTGTGTGTGTGTGTGTGTGTGTGTGTGTGTGTGTGTGTGTGTGTGTGTGTGTGTGTGTGTGTGTGTGTGTGTGTGTGTGTGTGTGTGTGTGTGTGTGTGTGTGTGTGTGTGTGTGTGTGTGTGTGTGTGTGTGTGTGTGTGTGTGTGTGTGTGTGTGTGTGTGTGTGTGTGTGTGTGTGTGTGTGTGTGTGTGTGTGTGTGTGTGTGTGTGTGTGTGTGTGTGTGTGTGTGTGTGTGTGTGTGTGTGTGTGTGTGTGTGTGTGTGTGTGTGTGTGTGTGTGTGTGTGTGTGTGTGTGTGTGTGGATCAGGATGTAGCTTATCTGAAGCAAGTGAGCCAGGCAGCTCTTTTGTTATGTAAAGAGGTGCCATGTGATCCTGTAGTATAAATAGGAGAGGAAAAGAAACCGTTCAGATACACTTCTCTCATCAGATAATTAACAATGCCTTTGCTCCATTTTCCCATCCTTTGCATAAGTGTCTGATCGACTTTCAAAAAGCTGATCGGCCAGAGAGAGAGAAACTCCTCAGAGATGTCCTCCGGGGCTCCAGCAGAATGCTAGAATGCTGTTAGCTCACTACAAAGTTACAGTAGGGGGCCGCTGCTGGTGGGTGGCACACATTTACAAATACTTTCAGAAAAATCTATTATGGCATGGAGTTGTTGGAATTGATGTTTCAGAAACTCTTTGTCTTGTACCATATTAAAAATACTCAACTATTGATGTCCACATGGAAGCCAACGAGAGGAAATATTTTGATAAAATACATTATATGTCCAATGTCTAGAGTGTTGAGGCAACACTTTTGTTCAACATGTAGGCCTAATTTTCTGATGCCATCAAGTGTCTATACTACATTCAAAAAGGCCATTTGACAATGTGTTTTGTTTCTCAAAATCTGCACAAAATTCATGGTCTTCCTTCCATGGTTGCTGTAATTCAGTAAGTTTATGTCATTAAAACTAGTAATGACAGCTGCGTATTTTCCACATGGTTAAGCTGAAGTATGTTTCTCATACATTTGTCCCCTTTCCTCCCTGTCAAAACTTCCCCTGCACCTGTCACAATTAGTTTTGTATAGCCCCCATTCTTGCCCCATGCCCCTTCACAGCTCCCCTGCTGCCAGTTTTTAACTACACTCCACTCTGGCCTCTGCTCTACTTGTTACAGACCCAACATGAGTGCAAACAATCAAAGTGTTTGGGAACGCTGAAAAATGCATGGCTATCCGTGACAGACAGATAAAGCAGGGCAATTAGCCACGTAATCTTAGAGCATCGTACTGAATCATCAGCCTCAGCTGTCCCTTCTCTCTCTCTCCCTCCCTCCGCTCCTCTATCTCTTTCTTTCTATTAGATAAATGTACTCTGTGTCGTCTCCCCATCAAATCAAGTAACACTTCCCCTAATTGGCTTATAAATAATACAGCAGGACCTTCATTATAATTTCATCAGTGGTAAACATTGCGGGGGCAGTTGGTAAAGAACCTATCCCTCATTAATTTCTTAATTTGGGTAGATGGAATGAAGGGGAAGTGATGGAGAGATTGAGAAAGGTAGGGATGAGAGAAAGAATGCGAGAGATGTGGAGATCGGGTGAACAGAGACTCGTATCACCTCAGGCAGAGGAGGAGGGAGTGAGGGAGGGATGGTTGAAAAAACAAGAAGGAAGATGCTATTGCTGCTGCTTTTGTTAATAGATGTCAGATATTCAATCCAAGGGTTTTGTCAGTAGCTCTCTGCACGATAAGCGATGTGGGCCTACCTCCCCTTTAAAAAAAAAACACACACACACAACCTCGCTCCCTAGTCTTGGTCCTTGTTCTTTTTATACCAACGTAATGAATATTTCATATAAAAAAACATAAATATTCATTTTAACAGTTTCGCACAGTAGTTATTACCGGTATTTCTTACAATAAATAAATAAAAAATACTCATTATAATTTCTGCATAACCAATCCCCGAAATAATCTCATACATCCTCAGACACTTAAACACACACACTCAGGATTATTTACACTGCTAACAAACTAATTTATAACCAGAACAAGAGTAAGCCAATGCCTTATCTCCTTTGTTGATTGATTATCTGTCCAGAGCTACTACAGTATCATTACTATGGCGAAGAGAACTCCTCAACCTGTGATAAAGGCCTATGTGAGAGATATAATAGACATCGTTGTGTCTCGTTGTATTTACTTGCATGATAAAAAGACACATAATTCGCTAACACTGACACTGTAGAAGTCTGTTTACCAAAGACGGTGACTAAGTTTCCCTTGTCAGATAAGGTCATGGGAAGCAGCCATTATGATTCCATAATACTGTTTAAGGGACTTTTACATGAGCTATGAGGTGGATGAATATGACACGCTCTGATCTCTGAAAGACTGATATTAAAGAAATCTCTCAAATGAGCCATTTCCATTCCTCTTCCTGTTGAAATGTGGGAATATAAAAAGGCACAATGAGCCCTTCAGCCGTCAAAAGGAGAGGAATGTATCCTTGGTACGATTCTGGATCCAGTCAGACACCTGAAGGCAATCTCTCTTAGCTGTAACTCAACACTGTCACTATTATCGAAAGCTGCCACCTCAGTGGTGTCATAACTGATGGGTAGAGACATCCTAAAAAGGAGAGTGTCAAGATTTACAACTACAACACATGTACTGTGTCTCACACAAAGAAGAAACAAGCTGAATAAAGCCAGGTATAAGTTAGACTTCTCTTTTCACTTGACCTCTGACTCATCTGGACTGATCCAGGAAAGGACTCACTGACCAATGACTCCACCATTCACATCAACTCCATATCATACAAATCCTTTTAGCTAGAAGGATATTCTGGTCGCTAAGTGGAGCCAACATGAAAACACACAGAGCTGCCCAATGACGTGAACCTACCAGAAGAGCTAAATGCCTTTCTGTGCTCGCTTTGAGGCAAGCAACACTGAACCATGCATGAGAGCACCAGCTGTTCCGGACGACTGCGTGATCATGCTCTCCGTAGCTGATGTGAGTAAGAGCTTTAAACAGGTTAACATTCACAAGGTTGCATGGCCAGGCGGATTACCAGGATGCATACTCAGTGGTGGTGAGTGGTCAGACATCAGCCACCCAAGTCATAGACTGTTCTCTCTGCTACCACACGGCAAGTGGTACCAATGCAACAGGTTTAGAACCAACAGGGCCCTGAACAGCTTCTACCCCCAAGCGATAAGACTGCTAAATAGTTAGTTAAATAGTTAACAATACGGGGACTCATCACATAAACTGCTGCTACTATTTACTATCTATCCTGTTGCCTAGTCACTTTATTCCTAGTTATATGTACATATCTACCTCAATTACCTTGTACCCCTGCATATCGACTCGGTACTGGTACCCTGTGTATATAGCCAAGTTATTGTTACGCATTGTGTGTTTATTATTACTTTTCTATTATTTCTCTATTCTTTCTCTCTGCATTGTCGGGAAGGGCCTGTAAATAAGCATTTCACTGTCTACACCTGTTGTTTACGAAGCATATTTACAAATAAAATTGGATTTGACACACCCCCTCAGACTTATTTAACTCTGGCTGAGACTGGCCGACACCATGTTGAGAATGAGCTTAATTAATGTAGCAGTAAAACACAAGCCTCCCTGCTCATGCCCTTTGTACTGCTACTTCTCATTATTAGTTCCACTCCAGCGGCCCCATGCTCAAGAACAAGCAGCGTCTCTAATGATGGACATGTCCCCCTCCTCCTCTCCACCACTGGTCTCGGGTCAGTGCCCCGGCCCCTCTGGGGACAGAGAGGAGTCTACACGTTAAAGGACCATGTTAAGTCTGCTTTAAAACAAACCCCCCAGACTCACTTCATTAGCAGGAACAAGTTAGTTAGAGGATGTGCCTCAGTTTGGAGTAGTTTAAAACCTGAGGAGAGAAAAGTATTATCTCGGGAGTTGTGAGCGGAGTGAAGTGACTTCAGAAAAAACATTTGTTCTCCCTAATGTTTCTTGTGTGTTTATTTTTGGGGTGCAAACATTGCAGACAGTCGTGTTTATCTCAGAGTTAGGGAACTGTCTGTTACCTACCTAAACAAACATTGCAGACAGTCGTGTTTATCTCAGAGTTAGGGAACTGTCTGTTACCTACCTAAACAAACATTGCAGACAGTCGTGTTTATCTCAGAGTTAGGGAACTGTCTGTTACCTACCTAAACAAACATTGCAGACAGTCGTGTTTATCTCAGAGTTAGGGAACTGTCTGTTACCTACCTAAACAAACATTGCAGACAGTCGTGTTTATCTCAGCGGTAGGGAACTGTCTGTTACCTACCTAAACAAACATTGCAGACAGTCGTGTTTATCTCAGAGTTAAGGAACTGTCTGTTACCTACCTAAACAAACATTGCAGACAGTCGTGTTTATCTCAGAGTTAGGGAACTGTCTGTTACCTACCTAAACAAACATTGCAGACAGTCGTGTTTATCTCAGAGTTAAGGAACTGTCTGTTACCTACCTAAACAAACATTGCAGACAGTCGTGTTTATCTCAGAGTTAGGGAACTGTCTGTTACCTACCTAAACAAACATTGCAGACAGTCGTGTCTATCTCAG
Source organism: Oncorhynchus kisutch (assembly GCF_002021735.2). Taxonomy (NCBI): domain Eukaryota; kingdom Metazoa; phylum Chordata; class Actinopteri; order Salmoniformes; family Salmonidae; genus Oncorhynchus; species Oncorhynchus kisutch. Next base: position 23,359,513 of record NC_034202.2, read on the forward strand.
CATTAGGGAACTATCTGTTACCTACCTAAACAAACATTGCAGACAGTCGTGTTTATCTCAGCGTTAGGGAACTGTCTGTTACCTACGTAAACAAACATGGTTTAGGGTAATAAAATGACTATGGAAGATTCACTTTTCCATATTAGACTAATTCAATGGAAAAATACTCAAAAATGTACAAAGACTTAAAAAAGTTTATTTACACATCAGGAAAATATCATCCAATGAACTCTTGGTTACAGATCAGGGTCATGGAAAAGTCCTGATGACCCAATGAACTCTTGGTTACAGATCAGGGTCATGGAAAAGTCCTGATGACCCAATGAAATACGATAGAGACATGAAAGTTGTGAAACAGCACAGTGACAAGGACAAAAAGGATTTACAGCACTTGATAAGGGAGGTGTGAGTGCTGTCATATTTGGGTACTATAGGAATCAGCATCTCTGGCTTTTACAGCACTCTGTTAGTTGACATGAGATTGCCAAATAGGACAGAAGATTGGGTAGTCCAGGTGAGACAGAGGTAAGAAGTCAACATGAACACAAAAAAAACACTTAAACACCAGATGATCCCATAAGACTTTCCAGTGTAATGAAGCAGCTGCAGTGTAAATGGATGGAGAGATATTTGGGTTCTGCAAAATGCATCTGTATCAGAGGCTAATGGGAGGAGCTATAGGATGATAGGCTCGTTGTAATGGCTGGAATGGAATGAAAGGAACAGAGTCAAATACGTGGTTTCTATATGTTTGATACCGTTCCATTTATTCCATTACAATGAGCCTATCCTCCTATAGCTCCTCCCACCAGCCTCCACTGAGTTCTGTATACATAAGAGCATAGGACATATCAAATTCTAACTAGATAAACAAACAAAAGGAATAGCATATTAAATAAAAGCGTGAAAAGGTGTTTTGAAGGTTTTACGTGATCCAGCCATTGACATGAAGACTATAAATATTGTATGCAGAGAGAAGAATCCTCCTTTTGAAGTCTTGTGAGAGCGAAGACAGAGGAAGAAAGGGAGGGGAGACTGTAATTACTGGTGGAAATGCTCTTTGACAGATTGTTCTATTAAAGTAGGAGGTTGTTCAAACAAACACAGCTAACCTCTAACAGCACTGGTCTCCACCTATCAATGACAAGAACATTCTCACCTGAAGAAACACTTCCCCTTGACAAACAAGACACTTACTGGGAGCCAATCACATGATGGAAAAACTTTTATGCTCCATATAACGCTACAGAGTTGGTCTAAGAAAAAGACTGGTCATTTTGAACGAGAGAATATTGAATGGTAATAATTCGCAAAGTGCTAGTTTCTAATGAATGATTCAAAACCTGAAGACGTATTTTCAGTGTGGATCGTCAAAATACTGTGGTGTCACATACTACCGCCATATCGACCACAGAAAACAGGCAAATTATCCAAATTTACTCAACTACTAATCTCTGAACATGTCTACTGATGACAATGGGCTGAGGATTCTGGGTAAAACTCTGGCTCTCTCATCAAGTGTTGAGAGCTGTGAGCCGGGCAGCTTCCTCACGCAGGGCTAGCCTCAGGGCAGCCTATCATCTCCAGTGACACCAGAGGGAGGGTGGAACCTCACCCCTCTGCCTGGCCAGGGCTGTGCATGGGGATGTAAGGGATGAGACGACAAGCTGGAGAGCAGTGCTGTTACTAGCCCAGTCTACTAGGTCCAACTCCATCTTTGATCACTGGCCACTGACCTCCATGTTTCCGAGATATGGGGAAGGAGTGGGAGGGGGGCGGCGGGGAGAGCACATCAAGTACACATCCTTCCCAAAGTAAAACAGGGTTAATTGTATTTAACAATATGCACTCTTAACCCCCCCTCTGATTAGAACGAGCATCACATCTGCCTGCCGCCCAGCTCTGTTCCTCATTACTGTAGAATCTCATTACAATCAGCCCCCATGGGAGACACAGCTTCGGTTTTAAACACTTTCTATCCCTCTCTTCCTACCTCACACTCCTCTCAGTCTACAATATCGGAAGTCCTCATCTAAGAGTCATTTTTTTCTCCCACATGCAGCATGGAAATTGCTTTACACTGCCAATTAAAATAACATACATTTAGATTGTTTCCCCTCAGTCAGTGAGGATATGTATGTGTTGCTCTCTAATGGCAGAAGTAGACCTAAAATAAGGCTGACACGCCAAGACCCCCCCCCCCCCCCTGTTTTTGCCTAACAGAATAACACACGTGTTTGGAAATGTAGTAAAAAATGAGGAAAATAAGGAGGTTAACTTATGGGTCTGTGAACTCAGAGAAAAGGTTAGATCCATCTCCACACACTCAACTTTCTCTCTTAATAAACCATATTCATATCAGTGGGGTTTCAAATGTATATTCAAAACCTTTATTTTTTGTAAATTAAAAGGTTGTGGTATAATTCATTTAAACATATAAATAATGCTTATTAATAACAAGTCAAAATAAAGACAATTGTCCATCTAGTCCAAGCAGGCGCACAAGTGTTGCAGGCAATGTAACCCCGGCTCTCCACAAGCCTGTCCTATAGTCCTAGAGGAGGGGGGAGTCGCAGAATGTACAAGGACCCTGCAGTATCCTCTTGATCCAGTCTGGGTCTGCAGTGAGGAGGGTGGAGGGACACAGGGGAGGGGGCACACTAAATAATGAAGCTAACATTGAGTATTTTTATCAGATTCATCTGTTCAATCACAAATCACCTGCTCCACTATTTGAGCAGTAAACAGACAACAGATTGATCACTCAGCAATGTTAGGCTTATTTAAAATCATATATGCTGACAGTCTGACAACTAGTAAAAACTAAGCCTGAGAAAAATGTACGTACACTCTCAAGTACTTTCTTATATTGTGTCAACGCTGAATAAGAAGATATGCTGATCAGAGAGCAGGATGAGAGTGAGCTGCCAGTTAATACCTGCCCTGGAGAGAGAAAGAGGAGGACGGAGTGAGTGTCAGAGAGGTAGAGAGATGGAAAGTGACTAGCTGCTTACCCTCAGGCACTGGCAGTCTGGCGATGCTATCCTGCAGCAGGCAGCGTCTGTATGCGAGTGTCTGGCACGCCTGGTAGGACAACACACACCTAAAAGAAACAGGCATACTTCAGATGAGCACTAACACTGTAGGAGGGATATCTCAATAGTGCTTTCCTCTCCTTGTCTCCTTCCCTTCATTTGCAATGACTGGGAGGGAGAAAAAAAAAACAGAATAGTTGAACGCAAATTCCTGGCTGACATCCTTACTCAACACATCCCTAGGAGATGGGGAGAGGAAACCACTTTAGACTATTGAAATGTGCTGTGGGACATAGAGGCTGCAGACTGTCCCAAACTGTCCACCAGGGGCAGCATATCCCATCCAACTACTGAGCGGTATGGTGGGATAGAGGAGGACAGGAGCATATCAAAAGGTGGTTCTGTGATAATAAACAAACAGTCAAAATAAAGCATTTAGCTGCTGTGTGTGGAGTCACTCGTCAGTGTCAGCCAGGTGTCTGTGGACCTTTGGAGACTTCTCCTTCTGCTTAGTATTGTTCAGAATTCAGAGGCTTATGCGCCCTAGTTTATACCGAGGAAATCTCAGAAAATGTGATACGGTGGCATTCATCAGTAAATGCAATTGACTAATGACTAATTATCAATTATGAAAATAATATGGAATGCCTAAGAATTAGAAACCCTGGATTTAGATGACAGGAATCAGGTGATTGGTGGTTGAAATATTGAAGAAAGGGTTGATGGCAATTACCTGAGCCACATATGTCCGTTGGAGCAGACAGCCTGCTTGCGGTCTGTGAAAGGCAGCACCTCCTTACACAGACTACAGTACTCAGGGAATGTCTGCTTGTTCATCTTCTTCTGGATGTGACCTATCAGGACCTGGGGGTGCAGAGAGCAAGACGTGTTGAATCATGCACAACAACAGGGTACGGCGAATGTTCAAACAGTCGTCTATTGCTCAGGCTTATAGCTCTGGAATAAGACAACTGAAGAGCTAACCTGTGCAGCCCTGTCCTCATACGTGGGGTCGCTGGTGAGGAAATCACAGACACCCCGCGTGGGGATGCTGGTGTTCTCAGTGATCCAGGTGTGAAGGTACACCTCCCCCAGAACCCTCTTCATGTGCTCCCTGGTCAGGTGGGCCTCCACCGCCTCGATCCAAGCTATCACCTCCCCAGTCTGCTCCTCCAACGCCCGGGCCTCTGGGTCCTGCAGCTTCGACACCACCTCCTCTTCCCCTCCTCCACCCTCTCCCACGACGCCCCCCTCCTCATCCTTCACAAACACCTTGGAATCCTCGTGTGTGGGGCGCCAACGTGCCTCCACAGGGGCCTTCTGCAGGGACTGATAGAGCACGCGCACCAGGAAGAGTTTTAACCTCCACAAGTAGGGGGAGCCTGTGTTGTGTACCTTGTCGTCCAACTCCTCCTGCAGCAGGGCCGGGATGCGTTTGTCCCTCAGCACCCTCCAGCGCACCAGGTCCAGCAGGTCAGTCTGTTTAAACAGGCTCTGGACCGGGGACTCCAGCAACTCTGCCGCCGCGTCATTGGGTGTCTTCAGGGTCACAAACTGGACCTGGTAGGGCCTAGAGACCGGGTGCTGACCGTTGGTCATCCCCTCAGTACTGACCAGGGCCAGGTACGCCCCGTGGGGGCTGACCGCGATGCCGTGTATCCTCCGACCTGCCAAACCCTCTGGCAGCACGATCTCCTCCTGCTTAAAGGCCACGGCCATATCGGTAAAGATGGGCGTGAGCTTCTTGACCGTCCCGTCCATGGAACAGGTGTAGATGGAGCTGCCCTGGCGGCTGGCTGTCATGGAGACGATGGGGGTGGAGTGCAGGCCCGTGACGTGTGAGTTGTGCACGTTGAGGCCCGCCTTAGAGATGAGCAGCAGGCACCAGAAGAGGTAGGAGCCCCTGGCCGCCACCACCAGGCTACAGTTACAGTTCTGTTTGGGGTGGAACAGGGAGATACACTTGATGTTGTGTACAGGGATCTGGTCTGACTCCTGCCAGAGGACCACTGGCTGGCGCAGGGTGAAGTAGCCCTTCACCGCCTTCAAGTTGACGGGTAGGATCTTGACGGGCCCTAACTTGCTGCCCACGATCAGGCCGCTCATCTTGCGCCCGCTGTGCTCGTACTCCCACCAAGCCAGCACGCTGGGGGACAACACCCCAGACTGGATGGTGTTACAGGACAACACAGAGTCCTTCCCCAGAATGGGCAGGCAAAACTGCCACACCACCAAGTCTCCGTTCTCCATCAGCACGGCCAGCAGCACCGTTCCCACGTCTTTACACTCGTTGTTGGTCTGGACGTGCTGCGTGGTGCACACACTGGACCACTCCATCCGTACAGGGGTCTGCATGCGGTAGCGCCTCTGAAGCTCAGCCAGGTCCAGGAGGTTAGCCTTGGAGGGTTGCCCACCCGGCACGGAGTAGCCTCTGCTCTCCAGGCTCTCTCCATACAGCTGGGTCAGGTCAGCCACCATAGTCCACTGTAGACGCTTGGTGCTGCTGTGGATGGTCAGCCGGTGGTCCAGGGTGAGGGAGGCTAGGAGGCACCGGCCATTGGCGTCACAGCCCAGGGGGGACCAGCTGGTGTACAGGATGCCCTTGTGGAGGCCCACGGTGGGGTTGAGCACTCTGTCCAGCATGAAGGACTGGCTCATCGCAGGGTCACTGGAGCTGGAGAACTTGTCTTTGGCCCTCAACAGCTCTTCTGCTGGACCTACCTGGTGGACAAACAAAACAAATGTTAGTCATAAGTAATCTCATTTGATGGGGAGAAAATAAAAGCAACTTCTAGATAATATCTCAAATCCAAAACTTTTTGCATCAACATAGATTGCTAGCTTAGATTGCTAGCCTGTCCAATATATAGTATGTTTGGCAATGGGATAAATTGTTAATTGCAGGCATCAGTCAAAAAGTAAACAAATCAGGCAGATGCTAGATACTTTTGGTCATATAGTGTATGTGGACACCTGCTTGTCAAATATCTCATTCCGAAATCATTGGCATTAATATGGAGTTGGTCCCCCTTTGCTGCTATAACAGCTTCTGTATGGACCTCACTTTGTGCATGGGGGCATTGTCATGCTGAAACAAGAAAGGGCCTTCCCCAACTGGTGCCACAAAGTTGGAAGCACAGAATCGTCTAGAATGTCATTCCATGCTGTAGCGTTAAGATTTCCCTTCACTGGAACTAAGGGGCCTAGCCCGAACCATGAAAAACAGCCTAAGACCATTATTCCTCCTCCACCAAACTTTACAGTTGGCACTATGCAGTTGGGCAGGTAGCGTTCTCCTGGCATCCGCCAAACCCAGACTGCCAGATGGTGAAGAGCGATTCATCACTACAGAGAACGCGTTTCTACTGCTTCAGAGTCCAATGGCGGTGAGCTTTACACCACTCCAGCCGACACTTGGCATTGCTCGGCCATGGAAACCCATTCCATGAAGCTCCTGACAGTTCTTGTGCCGACGTTGCTTCCTGATGCAGTTTGGAACTCGGTAATGAGTTTTGCAAACGATGACAAATTATTTTTACGCACTACATGCTTCAGTACTCGGCAGTCTTGTTCGGTGAGCTTGTGTGACCTACAACTTCGCGGCTGAGACCTTGTTGCTCCGAGATGTTTCCACTTCACAATAACATCACTTACAGTTGACAGTTCTAGCCGGGCAGAAATTTGACGAAATTATTTGTAAAAAAAACTACGGAAAGGTGACATCCTATGACGGTGCCACGTTGAAAGTCACTGAGCTCTTCAGTAAGGCCATTCTACTGCCAATGTTTGTCTATGGAGATTGCATGGCTGTATGTTTAATTTTATACACCTGTCAGCAACTGGTGTGACTGAAATGGCAAAGCCCACTAATTTGAAGGGGTGTCCACATACTTTTGTATATGTAGTGTGTATATTCTGACTCTGCCCCTGTGATAGAGGACTAAACTCCACTGAAGTGAAGGAAGTTTCTATTGACTCCACGAATGGAGTGGAGAAGAGACTAGGCTTTGTGGAATCTAGCTCAGACTACATCGATTCGCATGCGTGTCGTCTGTGTTTCTGCCTTTATTTGTTTGGTATTTTGACGATCACACTATTTAATGTACATCCCACCACCTACAGGATTTCCCAAATTATATATAATATATTTTAATAAACTAAATCAAACAACGTTCCTGTTAAAAAAACAGATCTGATCCCTACACAGGCTCAAGGGGAACCTGGGAGGGTGGGTCTTCCGGCACCAGTACCCCTTGCAAGTCTGAAGATGTAAAATCCTTAAGTCCCAAAAGCTTTTATGCCGCAGCTACAATAATGTCTAGTTTCTTAGACTTCTTTTAGACCTTTGCCGTACAGTTTCCAAGTTTGTCCATGAACACCACAAAATCCACCGTAACAAACTTTTGACTGGCAACAAACATTTACAACAGGCTGTGGTGGTGCGTCTACCATCTCTTCACTAGCATCACTTGTTTTCTCAATTCTTTTAAATTGCCTCCGCATAGGAGATTCGATTGACCGCTCTAACTTTTGCCAACTCAATCTCCTTCACCCTTACAGGGCACTCCTGGAACTCAGGATCATGATCCCCACCACAATTGCAACACAGTCATCCTTCTACACACCGTTTTTCAGTATACTCTTTCCATCTGCACACACTTGAAACATGGCCAAATCCTTTACAATTCTTACAACAATGGTTTGGGGACGAAAGCTCTTACATTTAAATGTTTTATTTAACTAGGCAAGTCAGTTAATTAAGAACAAATTCTTATTTACAATGACGGCCTACCCCGGCCAAACCTTAACGATGCTGGGCCAATTGTGCGCCGCCCTATGGGACTCCAAATCACGACCGGTTGTGATACAGCCTGGAGTCAAAACAGGGTCTGTATTGACGCCTCCAACACTGAGATGCAGTGCCTTAGACTGCTGCGCCAATCGGGAGCATAACCAAGCTTCACATGTGTAGGCATTTGCTCTTTATCAAAAAACAACAGGACCGACAGACTTTCTTATTTTTCTCCATTCACCCATCAGGGTCAGACGTTAGGCAACCACACCGGGAATTCTCTTCAGGTATTCAACCTGAACATCCGTCGTCACCCCTAAGATTACTCCATTGATGGGCTCTCTACTCCGAAGTTCAAAACACAAAACTTCTGTTGCTCGGATTATAGTGAGGCTCATTGCAATCTTCCTCTGTTCTTCAGAAATATAATTAATCAAAAATAAGACCACTCCTGGTCACTTTGACAGACTCCACTTTCCCCAGCACATACTTCACCATTTGACACCTCAAACCGGGTTTCCCCACATATGCAGTCTTACTCAACAAACGCATCCCAACAAGAAGCGATTCATTGTCATTCATACACTTATCCTCCACTCCAATTTTAGACTGTCCTTTTTGTTCCAGTTTTCGATACTACTGTTGTCCCTTCAGAACATTCGTCTTCACCAACTTTGCTCAACGCGCTGCTTGATTCCAACTCAGCATCCACTTCCTCCATCTTTTCCTGAACTGAAGCCGTAGCCCTCACAGAGGTTGTATTTGACTAACATCGAATTGAAAAAGTATGGATTTCAGCAAACAAAGAAACTCAACTACAGAGGACAAACATGGGCACAAGGTAGGCATTTCATCATTTACATTTTTTTAAGTATTGACCTTGGGCAAATGGTTTTAGAAGTGGGGGGGGGGGGGGCATAATATATTTTTTAAATGATACAGTTGGATAAACACTCCAAAATAGCCCTACCCGACCACTCAGACGTTGCCACATTTTGAATCACATTCCAATGATAAAACTGGGGGGGTCAAATGCAATTTCAGAATGTGGAGGGGAAATGTCCCCATCCCCATTGAAAGTTGCACCCCTTTTAGGAGATAGATTCCACAAAGCCTGGTCTCTGCTCCACTCCGTTGGTGAAGTCATCAGAAACGTCATTCACCAAGGAGTGGAGTTCAGTCCTCTACCCTGTGAATGAACTCAGCTGGAGCCCCTCCTATGAGACAGGTAAAAACAACTTCACAACTTCTATTTTGGTAATGCACGGTTTTGAGGTATGGAATGAACGCAAAGGCACGCTTGCTAGCTAGCTACATGTGTGAAAGATTCACCTTCAGTTCACAGACTTGGTCCGGCACGGGAATGGAGGTCCGGTGCAACACCAAGTCTTGCTTATTGCCGTGAACATCGCACACTACCTCCATCAAAGAAATACCACTTGTGCTAGAGGCCGAGATTCGGTGGTCCTCAGACCACGTGAGCGGCTCCAGGCCGCTGACCGGACTCAGTAGCTTTATCACCGGATCCCTCTTCACGACTGGCCCGAGTGCTGCCCAGGGATCATTCTCCCGTTCGGCTTCGGTAAGTTGTCCTACCTCTACCCTATCCGGAGCGCGATTTGGGCTGCAAGCCGCCATTTTCCATGTGAAACATAAAACAACGCGTCACCACAGAGTTTCTGAACCGTCACTACGGCGAGGAGGAGGGACATCTCATACCACTAGGAAAAAGATCCGCAAATCTTCAGTGTAGAGATCGGTTGCAGTGCAGAGATCACTACTGTATTATGCCTAAATTAAGGTAGAGCTAGCTAGATAACATCAGCAAGTTCGACATCCAGCCATGAGTATGTATCTGTCTTCATTTAGTCCAGGAGTTGGGAATATTGTTTATGGTAGAATATGAAGTATTACAATGTATCATAATACAACACAGTGATAAAGGTTGAGATAACCGCATGACCGTCTCTGGATGGTATTTGGTATTTATTAGGATCCCCGTTAGAAAAATAAATAAACATATGTTTTATTACCCTACCAACTAACCCTATACTCATTAAAACCCACCACCTTATTCCATTACTAACCCAATCTGATTCTACCCCAGGCCAACAGCCTGAGAGGAATTTGTGCATTTTTATTAGGATCCCTATTAGCTAACGCCGTAACGTTAGCTAATCTTCCTGGAGTCCAACACTAATTAATAAGACATCACAAACAATTACAAATTAAGACTTTACAAACATGTAACAAGTAGACAATACAGACAATTAAAATACCTGACAGGAAACACATTTAACATTCAGTTGATGCGTTCTATTTCCTGTCCAGTCATATGGTCACATTAGATGCGCTTTTATTTTTTTCTTGAAGGTGGATTTACTTTTTGCCTGAGAAGTATGGATTGGTAAAGAGTTCCATTCAGCTATGACTCTATATAAAACTGTAGATTTAAGGCGATTTGTCCTTGTCTTGGGTTGTCTTAGATGCCCTGAATTTACCTGTCTGGTTTGGTGGTTATGTGTGTTGCTAATATGAACTAACTGGCCTGAAAAATACTGTGTTTTTTTGAAAGATATAACATCCCTAAAGAAAATCAGAAGACTGGATAGTCATTTGTTTTCAACGTGAAGCCATGAGAGATTTTGATGCATTTGGATAATATTCATACGGATAGAGCAATGAAGAGATAATCTGACTGCCCTGTTTTGATCTTTTTTAAATATCTTTCTTTGCTGCAGATGACCATATAACTGGACAGTACTCTAAGTGTGATAGGACCAGGGATTGACCATATAACTGGACAATACTCTAAGTGTGATAGGACCAGGGATTGACCATATAACTGGACAATACTCTAAGTGTGATAGGACCAGGGATTGACCATATAACTGGACAGTACTCTAAGTGTGATAGGACCAGGGATTGACCATATAACTGGACAGTACTCTAAGTGTGATAGGACCAGGGATTGACCATATAACTGGACAGTACTCTTAAGTGTGATAGGACCATGGATTGACCATATAACTGGACAGTACTCTAAGTGTGATAGGACCAGGGATTGACCATATAACTGGACAGTACTCTAAGTGTGATAGGACCAGGGATTGACCATATAACTGGACAGTACTCTAAGTGTGATAGGACCAGGGATTGACCATATAACTGGACAGTACTCTAAGTGTGATAGGACCAGGGATTGACCATATAACTGGACAATACTCTAAGTGTGATAGGACCAGGGATTGACCATATAACTGGACAGTACTCTAAGTGTGATAGGACCAGGGATTGACCATATAACTGGACAGTACTCTAAGTGTGATAGGACCAGGGATTGACCATATAACTGGACAGTACTCTAAGTGTGATAGGACCAGGGATTGACCATATAACTGGACAATACTCTAAGTGTGATAGGACCAGGGATTGACCATATAACTGGACAGTACTCTAAGTGTGATAGGACCAGGGATTGACCATATAACTGGACAATACTCTAAGTGTGATAGGACCAGGGATTGACCATATAACTGGACAGTACTCTAAGTGTGATAGGACCAGGGATTGACCATATAACTGGACAGTACTCTAAGTGTGATAGGACCAGGGATTGACCATATAACTGGACAGTACTCTTAAGTGTGATAGGACCATGGATTGACCATATAACTGGACAGTACTCTAAGTGTGATAGGACCAGGGATTGACCATATAACTGGACAGTACTCTAAGTGTGATAGGACCAGGGATTGACCATATAACTGGACAGTACTCTAAGTGTGATAGGACCAGGGATTGACCATATAACTGGACAGTACTCTAAGTGTGATAGGACCAGGGATTGACCATATAACTGGACAGTACTCTAAGTGTGATAGGACCAGGGATTGACCATATAACTGGACAGTACTCTTAAGTGTGATAGGACCATGGATTGACCATATAACTGGACAGTACTCTAAGTGTGATAGGACCAGGGATTGACCATATAACTGGACAGTACTCTAAGTGTGATAGGACCAGGGATTGACCATATAACTGGACAGTACTCTAAGTGTGATAGGACCAGGGATTGACCATATAACTGGACAGTACTCTTAAGTGTGATAGGACCAGGGATTGACCATATAACTGGACAGTACTCTTAAGTGTGATAGGACCAGGGATTGACCATATAACTGGACAGTACTCTAAGTGTGATAGGACCAGGGATTGACCATATAACTGGACAGTACTCTAAGTGTGATAGGACCAGGGATTGAATCACCTGATTCAGAGTGCTAGATGTTACATACTCTGAACATTTTCTTGTAACAGCAATTAGTTAATCAAATCAAATGTTTTTGTCACATGCGCCTAATACAAGAGGTGTAGACCTTACAGTGAAATGCTTACTTACAACCCCTTAACCAACAATGCAGTTTTAAGAAAATACCACAAAAAAAATGATAGATAAGAATAACATCTATGTGTTCTGACCATGATACAGCTGCGTCCAACATTTTTTTAACCTTTATTTAACTAGGCAAGTCAGTTAATAACAAATTCTTGTTTTCCATGACGGCTTAGGAACAGCGGGTTAACTGCCTGTTCAGGGGCAGAATGACAGATCTGTACCTTGTCAGCTCAGGGATTTGAACTTGCAACCTTCCGGTTATTAGTCCAACTCTCTAACCACTAGGCTACCCTGCCGCCCCGACATGACACCTAGTAGTTTTTTTTTCACTTGCTCTACATGCGTTCTATTCATCAACAAATTACATTGGGTATCATCAGCAAGCAACCTGGGGCGGCAGGTAACATAGTGGTTAGAACGTTGGACTAGTAACCGAAAGGTTGCAAGATCGAATCCCCAAGCTGACAAGGTAAAACATCTGTCGTTCTGCCCCTGAACAAGGCAGTTAACCCACTGTTCCTAGGCCGTCATTGAAAATAAGAATTTGTTCTTAACTGACTTGCCTAGTTAAATAAAGGTCAAATAAATAAAAATAGATGTATCTTGAACCAAATATAATACATTTTGTTTTAGAAATGTTCAACACCAATTTGTTCATATCAACCCACTCAGACACCATTCTCAGTTCACTACTCAGTACATCTGTCAGCTCATTACATTCTGATGCTGCACTATACATTGTAGAGTCATCAACATACATTGCCACTCTTGCTTTGTTCATAACTGAAGGTAAATCATTAGTAAAGATAGAGTACAGCAGTGGGCCTAGGCAGCTTCCTTGAGGAACACCAAAGTGTATATCTTTACTGTTTGAAAAGCTGCCATTAAAGAACACATTTTGCCTTCTCCTGGATAGATAGCTTTCCATCCAGGATAGAGCTGCAGACTTAAAACCATAACATTTGAGTTGACCTAGTAACAGTTCATGATCAATTACATCAAAAGCAGCACTGAAGAGACACTACCACTCAACACACCCTGTAACTCTTCTGAAATCAAATCTCGTACCCACAAGTACATCTCTGCAGCTGCCACCACAACATCTATTTTCTGTGACTTGCGTACCATCTCTGCAGTACAGTTGATAACCATTGCTATGAACGCTAAGAAGCCAACCTTACTGAAAAATACTGTATATCACTCATTGGCATATCCCTCTGTTCTGGAACAGATATACTATTCACAGGGATCCTCTCAGAATCCCTCACCCTTGATCCACCCTCCTACTTTCTTCACTGCCTCAGAATACAACACCTGCCTCTCTGACCCTGGCCACCTCAACCTGCCTCTCTGACCCTGGCCACCTCAACCTGCCTCTCTGACCCTGGCCACCTCATCCTGCCTCTCTGACCCTGGCCACCTCAACCTGCCTCTCTGACCCTGGCCACCTCAACCTGCCTCTCTGACCCTGGCCACCTCATCCTGCCTCTCTGACCCTGGCCACCTCATCCTGCCTCTCTGACCCTGGCCACCTCAACCTGCCTCTCTGACCCTGGCCACCTCAACCTGCCTCTCTGACCCTGGCCACCTCAACCTGCCTCTCTGACCCTGGCCACCTCAACCTGCCTCTCTGACCCTGGCCACCTCAACCTGCCTCTCTGACCCTGGCCACCTCATCCTGCCTCTCTGACCCTGGCCACCTCAACCTGCCTCTCTGACTCTGGCCACCTCAACCTGCCTCTCTGACCCTGGCCACCTCAACTTGCCTCTCTGACCCTGGCCACCTCAACCTGCCTCTCTGACCCTGGCCACCTCAACCTGCGTCTCTGACCCTGGCCACCTCAACCTGCCTCTCTGACCCTGGCCACCTCAACCTGCCTCTCTGACCCTGGCCACCTCAACCTGCCTCTCTGACCCTGGCCACCTCAACCTGCCTCTCTGACCCTGGCCACCTCAACCTGCCTCTCTGACCCTGGCCACCTCAACCTGCCTCTCTGACCCTGGCCACCTGAACCTGCCGCATCTTTTACCGGACAACTCTGATCCCCAGAAACATGGGCACCCCTACAGTTGACAACATTTTCCACCAAAATTACACATTCCTCTGTTCCATGTGTTCCTGCACACTTCCCACATCTTGGAATCTCCCTCCTACACACTGCTGCAACATGCCCATAAACGTGACACCTGTAACACTGCAGTGGATTCGGCACAAAACCTCTAACAGAATAACTCATATATCTTAACATTACTTTGTCAGGTAAAGACCCTGAATCAAAGCTCAAAAGAACAGACTGTGTCACCTCTGTTTCACCACGCTACTGTAGAAATGTGCTGTATCACCAATGGCAGGCATTATAGTGACATACTCTTAATAAATAATGAGTTATTCCTTACCTGACAAGCGAGACATCAGTCATTTAATCTGCCTAGTGGGCTTTGCGAAGGACACCTAGTGGGATCATTAATTGTGAAAATATGAAAACTCTCCTGTACTCTGCTGTAGATGTGGACTCTGGTTCATGTCTCTCTGAGACCACTCAGTATGTGTTGTGAGATGAGACACTGAACACTCCTGGACAGGGCAAAGGGCAAACTGCTGTGGTCTCCTGAAGTACAGAGAGCTACAGAGACAGACAGTGATTTGTTGCAGCCCTACAGTACAGTAAGCCACAGCCTGACTCTCACTGAGGTGACAGTGGGATTTCACCAGGCACAGTTATTTGTCACAAAACAAATTGTTACAAATCTGTGAGACAAATATAGAATAGCGCGCACCGACCGTGTCTTAATCTCAAATTTTCTGTCTTTTGTTTCGATAATCGAAATGAATAAATCAATTCACGGACCTTGGTATGTTTCATTCGTAATGAAGCGTGTAGCATATGAATATTGCAGACACCTGCTGTGTGTCTTTGGTGGGTTTTGACTTGGGATGATCCCAGCTAGGGATGTAGGCGAATGTCGGATTAAACATTCATCCAACGCTGTCACATTAACTCACTTCACTTTCTGTCATCACATGTGGCGGAAGCCTGGTCCAGATGGGACAAAGCCCTCATCCTTCCTTCCTTTTTTTGTTTGATAGTGAGTTTATTCCAAAGTCTATATGGTATTCATTTACTGTATAGGTTATATATAGTGTGAGGCTTAAGGTTACGGACATGGATGGGGTCAGCAAAGGTCAAGTCACACCATTGCCAATTTCCACCTGCTGTCATTGTATCCTGTAGTTTTTACCTTTAAACCCCCCAAACCCTCAGTAGACTACAATCCCATGTTATGTGCTTGTGTACAGCATCAGTGGAGGTGGTTGCCTGTATGTTGTAGGAACCCCACAGGGATGTTTTGATGCATGGTTCATCATACGTGTTTTAATCATTCAGTCTCACAGTCACCTCCCAGGGGGGAGCTGCTGCAGCGCATTACCAGCTACACACAATCACGGCTGTAATCATCATGACGATAATGAAACGTATTTAGAGCACATCAGCGTGGGTCATTCGGCTCAGGAGACCGAGGAGATGTTAGTTAGTGGGACGGCAGGCGTGAGGCGGCTCGATCGGGTGCTCAGGACCCTGCCGGTATCCCAGTGGAGACTGGCACGTCGGAGATTAGCGGTCATAGCGGTGGGCTTTGCTCACCTTGAGTCCCGTCAACTGTGAAAGTCTTACCTGACAGGTGAGTGCTCCTCTGCCCCCCATGCTGTCCTTGGGGGGAAGTTGGGGACCAGGCAAGCCACCCCATCCTTTCCCTGACGTCTACCATGGTAGGTAGGCCACTGAAACACACTGGGAGACCCTTGGTACCTACTATAAATCCCCTTTCAATGAGAAGTCAAGGATTTCTCATCTGTGGGAACCAGAACCACAACACTCAGTCTGGTTATTTTGAGTTGTTAAGTTACCCCAAAAGAGGGCAAGGTGACACAGTGTCATGATTTGTTGTAGGCCTATTTTACCTGTGAGCCTGGTTTGAATGAGTGTGTAAAATGTGAAAAACCTTAATGATAAAGTTGTTGGCTGTAACAATAATATTTAGTCTGCTATGCATGACTTCTCTCATTCAGCCAGCAGGTTTCATATTCCCTTACCTTACATCTAGAAACAACATACACCTAGAAACTTTACAGTTAGCCATGGATTAGGCCTTGCAATAGATATTTGTGTCGTTTGGGAATGTATCTTTGAAGCATACAGTACCAGTCAAAAGTTTGGACACACCTACTCATTCAAAGGGTTTTTCTTTATTTTTACTATTTTCTACATTGTAGAAAAGTAGTGAAGACGTAAAAATGATCAAATAACACATGGAATCATGTAGTAACCCAAAAAGTGTTAAAAGCAGCCAACAAGTGCTCAGCATATGTGGGAACTCCTTCAAGACTGTTGGAAAGGCATACCTCACGAAGCTGGTTGAGAGAATGCCAAGAGTGTGCAAAGTAGTCATCAAGGCAAAGGGTGGCTACTTTGATGTATCTCAAAAAATATAAAATATATTTTGATATGTTTAACACTTTTTTGGTTACTTCATGATTCCATATGTGTTATTTTATCGTTTTGATGTCTTCACTATAATTCTACAATGTAGAAAATAGTAAAAATAAAGAAAAATCCTTGAATGAGTAGGTATGTCTAAACTTTTGACTGGTACTGTAGATAAATATAGATGTTTGATGAGTTATATATGCTCTGCAAGAACTATTATTGTGTAGTGTGTTTGTATCTCTCACTAGGAACTGTAGCTTATTAAAGGAAACATGAAAATTGATTGGAAAAATAGTTCCTGGGAGTCTAACGAGCAATTCTATATATCCACAGTGATAATGGCTGAATTATTCATTGTGTGGAATGATTAATTAAAAAAGGCCTCAGGTCCTGTGGCAGGTACAGGCTGCTGAGGCACACACTGGCATTCCCAGACGATGTGCTAAACATCTCTCTACTCTCTGTCTCCCCTTCTCCTTCTCTCCCTCTCTCTCTCTGTTCTCCCTCTTGGTTCTCTACCCCTCATGCCTTCCTTCAGTGACTGCAGACCTAAATTCAAATCATTGCACCCTTACTGCAAAACATGAGTCATTTTAATTGCAATAATCTACTTAATTGCCTCACTTTTAATCGTCTGTCTATTATAATTCCTTTATAGGCTTCCAAGTAAATTAACACTGTTAACTCCAATCATTTTTCTTACATGCTGGACAGCATGAATTTGGGCCAGTGTCTTTATTGTCACTTTTATCACATCTCTATGACGGCACACATTGTTCAGTTTCTTTTTTGTCTGTCCAATAATCCTATCTCAATTGTGTCCCAGTGTTTTCAGTGCCTGGTGGCCCTGTTGCTGACAGGGCCAGGTGTGACGTGGCTGTGGCTGTCCTGTTGCCTTTCCCCTGCCCTGGTCTTGGCAGCTGGTGGTAGGCAGGCCATGCCCAGTGGCTATGCAAGGGGAGTGGCAGGAGGGCCGGGGTCCAGGCCTCTGTTTGGGCCCTGCTAATGGAATGGGACTGGACCGCCCATATGGCACTTGTGAGAACACTGGGGCTCTGGAGGTTGGCACACAGAGCCACTAGTCTCCCGTTAGATATTGAACAGGACAAGGCCAGACCCGTGGGCTCGCCCATTACCCGCCCAGCATTATGGATCCGTTTGGTGAGTAGAGATAACAAAGATGGAGGCCTGTGCACGCCTACTCTAAGGACACCCTGAAGAAGTCAATATACTTGTACAGAAGCTGCTACAAGCACAATTAAAGGACAAATGTCATCATTTGTTTGCCATTTTTGTAATGCTTTCACTGACCATACTCCTCTAACTTACAATTTACCAAACCATCAGGTTCAGTGAAACAACTACTGAGAGGATGACCTTTAGTTGGAGGTCAAGGAAAAGTTGGTCTGCCAGGATCCATGAGAGGCTAACCTAATGTACAGACTAGAGAACAGCCAGGCTCTGTGATGGGAAGGCAATGAGATGGACAGGGGGAGAGCAGTACCCCACCACTATCCCACTCTGGCACGGGCCCTTTCTGGCTCTGATCTGTGCATCATATGACTAGGCCGGGTTGGGGGGGGGGGAAAGCCACATGGGATGGGAGGAAAGAGGAAGGAGGAAGGAGGGAGGGTGTGTGTGTGACGGGGCTACAGTACAGTCAGAATGACTGCCCCGAGCTAATGCTTACCCTCTAGATTACCTTTGTGCTCCTTACTGTACCACACATGCAGTTGAAAACAGATCTAAAATGATCTCTTCAGGGTGACACCTGCAATTTGTAACGCAGACCTAAAACAGAGAACTAGAAGAGGTCATTCATATGAAGTCATCAGAAGCATACAGCTTGACCCAATCCTGCCCTTGTTTCCTCCTAATATATACCGTTAAAAAGTGAGGCCAGACTTTTAAACACTTCACTCACTGAACTCTCCTCCTCCTCCTCCTGCACCAACCACCTCCCTGGAACTGGAACAAAAGCCACCGCCACCTCCCCATCTCCCGCTTTTCCGTTTTATTGGTGACAGCTGCCGCGAAACAAACTGGGGAGAGAGAGAAATGATGTGTCAGTGGAAGGTCCTTTAGCCCGCGCTGCTAATCTGTCACACGGCGTTTGTTGTTTACCATTCCTCACTGCTCGCTCGCTGACTGGCCGGCAGTGCGCACGCCACCGTAATGGCGACAGATGCTGACCCGCAGAAGTGTGAATCTTGCCGATTTCTCCCTGCTGTCAACCTGTAAATTACAGCTATCGGGAGTAATTAGACCCAATAAAAGCCTTCCAAGGTTCACCCCCCTAGCCCTGCCACACACACACACATCTGACACACCACACCACACACACACCGTTGGCCTGACAGTGACCTGAGAGTGAGGGATTATGGGATGGACTGCAGGCACTGACCAGTCACTAAATGACACACCATGTGTCACTCCTCTGATTTTTCTAGACATTTGTCTGGCAAAATGGTTAGGAAGGTCAATGCCCTTGTATAAATAGTAGCCAAAAGTGTTTACGATACAATCATTCCAAAAGATTTGAAAGATTGTGCTTAAAACCTAGTACTATACTGTAAGTCGATGTTGAAATGATGAGGTTCCATGGACCTTGTAAGTAGCCTCTTAGCAGGGATCCTCAGTAGAACTCTGTCTGGTCTTCGAGTGCTTTAGTACCAGTAATAGCAGACCTTCTGACAACAAAAAAGTTTTACCTGAACTTGCAGAGGTGAATCTGACTTGGTCTAGAGTTTGAACCTCTACCAACACTCTGTGCTTGTTGATCTGAGTAAGGCCTGTATACACAGATCAGTCCATGGACAGTTCCTCTCAGGTCCATCCTCTCAGACTGTAGTTCACAGTGCCCTCTCCTTGCCCTGGCATCCATGTACAAGCCGGCTGCACCACAGTTCCCACCACTACCAAGCATGCTCTTAAAAGCAGGGGTGGTGCCCCTTTAAGTAAAACACCTAATATGAAAGGTCACACAGCCAGGTCTTGTCATCCTCTCCCTGCCTCTCTGTCCTCCTTCTCCTCTTCCCCCTCCTCCCTTTGCTATCCCTCAGCGCCCACTTCCTGACCATCAGAGCCAATCGCTTTCCAGCCTCACCTCCTCCGCTACCAATCTGTCACCCGGGCACGGGGGGATGCCACCCCGCCGGCCGCCTTCCGTACACTGCAGTAATGGCTTCTGGCAGCCCCAGAAAGATAAGTAACCGGCAGAAAAACGACAGAGAGAGAGGGAGGGAAAGGGAGGGATGGGTAAGGGGCAGTTAGTTGAAGACCCACTCTCACTTTCAAACGGCCCCCTCCTCCACTGCCATTATTCGACCCCCGTCCCCCTCGTCTCACCCTGCTTTGGCCCAGTCGCTTTGCGCGATACTTCAGTGAATAAATGAGTCGTTTTAATCCGACTGACAAGCTGGCATTCCCCAGCCCTGGCCTCCATCTGTACTGGCGGCCAGCACAGCAGCAGGCCCCAGGCAGCCCGGTGTGCCAATCCAACACACAGCTTATCCTGGCTGTAGCTTCAGGGACAGAAGGGTTGGAGCTCCATGCGGCAGCTACACTCTCCACCAAAGAGCTATTTATATAAGAAAGGGATTAGCCGCCACAAGCTTTGATGGACTGGAAAATAGAACAACATTTAGAGCTATTTACTCATTGTCTCCTGCAAAGCTTCTGTTATCGTTACAGTAAAGATACTGTAAAAGTCAAGGTTATATATTTGTTTTAAAGGAAGCATATACATTCAAAAGGCTGTTTGTCTGATGTATTTCACAAGGTCACAAATTCATTGTGGTATGTAAATGTCCTAAGTCAATAATATGTCAGTGATGCATTCGACTTTATTAAATGTGAAAATCCTTATCAGGTCATAGTCTTTGGCAAGTCCACCGACGCGAACTGTGGCAGCACCATGGAGAGTTTCATATCATTTGTTGTTGTTGTTGACCCCGACGTTATGGATTCGGCTAATCAACTGATATATTAGAGATGATCATACATTATGATAATTATATAATGCCTCAACCCCGGATGCCATTCTTCCCAGCACTGAGGGGTTAATTTTGCCCTGTCATCTTTGGCACAGTTCGGACCACATGTACCATCGTTCCCTCCATCCTTCATCCTCCCAGAAACCCAGAGAGAAGGGAAAAAAACTGGCCATAGGAGGTGCTAAACCCTGTGTTCCATTTCCTCTCTCCTCACACACTGCTCTATTCCCTCCATGGGACTTCTCTGTCTCTTTCCCTCTGCCATGTGTCACCTCGAGAATCGTTGGGAAGGGACCGATAGCATTTGAGTGCCCAATTAAGCGCAGGAGCTTAGCTCGCCACCCTCCTGCGGCCCGTTCAGGCACGTCACAGGTGAGAGGTGTGCCATCTCCACTCGGAGGCATCGCTGCAGCCTCCCCCTCACACTCCTGCCACCTCACTCCTCTCTGCTGACTTCCCGTTGTCTGTTTTTCCCCTTCTCTCTTCCCTGTTTAAAGGTCCCCCATAGATTTGATTGCAGCTTATCCCTGGAACAGGAGGTGATGACTGTTTGATCCATAGCTGCTGAAACCTGTGCCAGTGATACACTGGGGTTGGGATGGATACAGATTATTAGTAGGAGAGATACTCTGACAGTCTTTTGCTTCCTTTGGTGAAAGATTTAGCACTGTTGCCTTATATTAGCCTGGTAAATACATAAATTAAATATTGTTTGTAAGCAAGGTCAACATGTACTCATTATCACTAGGATTCAATAATGGCTTGGTTTAAGAGAAAATTACAAGACTGACTTCATGAAACAGCGAGGAACGTTTGAAGTATAAAAGGAGTAGTTTATTCCCTTTACAGTGGCATCCAACCAAAGTCCTTAGAACGAAGGAACGCTATAGTGGATTATTTAGGTTAGCTAGACCGTGACAGCTGGGCAGCATTGAACACCAACCAAATTGACTTAAATCACACTTTTTTTTAAAGTATATTTTGTGTAAGTAAGTTAATATCTCAGAATGGTGTTTCATTTATTATTGAACACCAGGGCAGAGACAGTGTAAAGGGACCAGGACAGAGACAGTGTAAAGGGACCAGGGCAGAGACAGTGTAAAGGGACCAGGACAGAGACAGTGTAAAGGGACCAGGGCAGAGACAGTGTAAAGGGACCAGGGCAGAGACAGTGTAAAGGGACCAGGGCAGAGACAGTGTAAAGGAACCAGGGCAGAGACAGTGTAAAGGGACCAGGGCAGAGACAGTGTAAAGGGACCAGGACAGAGACAGTGTAAAGGGACCAGGGCAGAGACATTGTAAAGGGACCAGGGCAGAGACAGTGTAAAGGGACCAGGGCAGAGACAGTGTAAAGGAACCAGGGCAGAGACAGTGTAAAGGGACCAGGGCAGAGACAGTGTAAAGGGACCAGGGCAGAGACCGTGTAAAGGGACCAGGGCAGAGACCGTGTAAAGGGACCAGGGCAGAGACAGTGTAAAGGGACCAGGGCAGAGACAGTGTAAAGGGACCAGGGCAGAGACAGTGTAAAGGGACCAGGGCAGAGACAGTGTAAAGGGACCAGGGCAGAGACAGTGTAAAGGGACCAGGGCAGAGACAGTGTAAAGGGACCAGGGCAGAGACAGTGTAAAGGGACCAGGGCAGAGACAGTGTAAAGGGTCCAGGGCAGAGACAGTGTAAAGGGACCAGGACAGAGACAGTGTAAAGGGACCAGGGCAGAGACAGTGTAAAGGGACCAGGGCAGAGACAGTGTAAAGGGACCAGGGCAGAGACAGTGTAAAGGGACCAGGGCAGAGACAGTGTAAAGGGACCAGGGCAGAGACAGTGTAAAGGGACCAGGGCAGAGACCGTGTAAAGGGACCAGGGCAGAGACCGTGTAAAGGGACCAGGGCAGAGACAGTGTAAAGGGACCAGGGCAGAGACAGTGTAAAGGGACCAGGGCAGAGACAGTGTAAAGGGACCAGGGCAGAGACAGTGTAAAGGGACCAGGGCAGAGACAGTGTAAAGGGACCAGGGCAGAGACAGTGTAAAGGGACCAGGGCAGAGACAGTGTTTTTATTTTATTTTATTTTACCTTTATTTTACCAGGTAGGCAAGTTGAGAACAAGTTCTCATTTACAATTGCGACCTGGCCAAGATAAAGCAAAGCAGTTCGACAGATAAAACGACACAGAGTTACACATGGAGTAAAAACAAACATACAGTCAATAATGCAGTATAAACAAGTCTATATACAATGTGAGCAAATGAGGTGAGAAGGGAGGTAAAGGCAAAAAAGGCCATGATGGCAAAGTAAATACAATATAGCAAGTAAAATACTGGAATGGTAGTTTTGCAATGGAAGAATGTGCAAAGTAGAAATAAAAAATAATGGGGTGCAAAGGAGCAAAATAAATAAATAAATTAAAATTAAATACAGTTGGGAAAGAGGTAGTTGTTTGGGCTAAATTATAGGTGGGCTATGTACAGGTGCAGTAATCTGTGAGCTGCTCTGACAGTTGGTGCTTAAAGCTAGTGAGGGAGATAAGTGTTTCCAGTTTCAGAGATTTTTGTAGTTCGTTCCAGTCATTGGCAGCAGAGAACTGGAAGGAGAGGCGGCCAAAGAAAGAATTGGTTTTGGGGGTGACTAGAGAGATATACCTGCTGGAGCGTGTGCTACAGGTGGGAGATGCTATGGTGACCAGCGAGCTGAGATAAGGGGGGACTTTACCTAGCAGGGTCTTGTAGATGACATGGAGCCAGTGGGTTTGGCGACGAGTATGAAGCGAGGGCCAGCCAACGAGAGCGTACAGGTCGCAATGGTGGGTAGTATATGGGGCTTTGGTGATAAAACGGATTGCACTGTGATAGACTGCATCCAATTTGTTGAGTAGGGTATTGGAGGCTATTTTGTAAATGACATCGCCAAAGTCGAGGATTGGTAGGATGGTCAGTTTTACAAGGGTATGTTTGGCAGCATGAGTGAAGGATGCTTTGTTGCGAAATAGGAAGCCAATTCTAGATTTAACTTTGGATTGGAGATGTTTGATATGGGTCTGGAAGGAGAGTTTACAATCTAACCAGACACCTAAGTATTTGTAGTTGTCCACGTATTCTAAGTCAGAGCCGTCCAGAGTAGTGATGTTGGACAGGCGGGTAGGTGCAGGCAGCGATCGGTTGAAGAGCATGCATTTAGTTTTACTTGCATTCAAGAGCAATTGGAGGCCACGGAAGGAGAGTTGTATGGCATTGAAGCTTGCCTGGAGGGTTGTTAACACAGTGTCCAGAGAAGGGCCGGAAGTATACAGAATGGTGTCGTCTGCGTAGAGGTGGATCAGGGACTCACCAGCAGCAAGAGCGACCTCATTGATGTATACAGAGAAGAGAGTCGGTCCAAGAATTGAACCCTGTGGCACCCCCATAGAGACTGCCAGAGGTCCGGACAGCAGACCCTCCGATTTGACACACTGAACTCTATCAGAGAAGTAGTTGGTGAACCAGGCGAGGCAATCATTTGAGAAACCAAGGCTGTCGAGTCTGCCGATGAGGATATGGTGATTGACAGAGTCGAAAGCCTTGGCCAGATCAATGAATACGGCTGCACAGTAATGTTTCTTATCGATGGCGGTTAAGATATCGTTTAGGACCTTGAGCGTGGCTGAGGTGCACCCATGACCAGCTCTGAAACCAGATTGCATAGCAGAGAAGGTATGGTGAGATTCGAAATGGTCGGTAATCTGTTTGTTGACTTGGCTTTCGAAGACCTTAGAAAGGCACGGTAGGATAGATATAGGTCTGTAGCAGTTTGGGTCAAGAGTGTCCCCCCCTTTGAAGAGGGGGATGACCGCAGCTGCTTTCCAATCTTTGGGAATCTCAGACGACACGAAAGAGAGGTTGAACAGGCTAGTAATAGGGGTGGCAACAATTTCGGCAGATAATTTTAGAAAGAAAGGGTCCAGATTGTCTAGCCCGGCTGATTTGTAGGGGTCCAGATTTCGCAGCTCTTTCAGAACATCAGCTGAATGGATTTGGGAGAAGGAGAAATGGGGAAGGCTTGGGCGAGTTGCTGTTGGGGGTGCAGTGCTGTTGTCCGGGGTAGGAGTAGCCAGGTGGAAAGCATGGCCAGCCGTAGAAAAATGCTTATTGAAATTCTCAATTATGGTGGATTTATCAGTGGTGACAGTGTTTCCTATCTTCAATGCAGTGGGCAGCTGGGAGGAGGTGTTCTTATTCTCCATGGACTTTGGAGAATGTAAAGGAATCAGGAGAATGTAAAGGGACCAGGGCAGAGACAGTGTAAAGGGACCAGGGCAGAGACAGTCTAAAGGGACCAGGGCAGAGACAGTGTAAAGGGTCCAGGGCAGAGACAGTGTAAAGGGTCCAGGGCAGAGACAGTGTAAAGGGACCAGGGCAGAGACAGTGTAAAGGGACCAGGGCAGAGACAGTGTAAAGGGACCAGGGCAGAGACAGTGTAAAGGGACCAGGGCAGAGACAGTGTAAAGGGACCAGGGCAGAGACAGTGTAAAGGGACCAGGGCAGAGACAGTGTAAAGGGACCAGGGCAGAGACAGTGTAAAGGGACCAGGGCAGAGACAGTGTAAAGGGACCAGGGCAGAGACAGTGTAAAGGGAACAGGGCAGAGACAGTGTAAAGGGACCAGGGCAGAGACAGTGTAAAGGGACCAGGGCAGAGACAGTGTAAAGGGACCAGGGCAGAGACAGTGTAAAGGGAACAGGGCAGAGACAGTGTAAAGGGAACAGGGCAGAGACAGTGTAAAGGGACCAGGGCAGAGACAGTGTAAAGGGACCAGGGCAGAGACAGTGTAAAGGGACGGCAAATGTTTTGAATGTGGATTGGAGGGGTGTGGGGGGGGGGGGGGGGGGACTAGGGGTGGGCAGGGTTTGGCATCTCCCTGTGGCCACAGAGGAGCATGGGCCCTGTTAAGGACTTTGTGAACGATACCCGCCTCTCGAGCCATTCCATATTAACCAAGTGCTTTGTAAGTGTGCCATCATTACTATTCATCACAAATAAATACTTTAGCACAGAGCTTAGCGTCCCGCTGTTTTACAGTTATCCATTATTTCTGTCGACCGGCTGTCTGGTCTGGTCTGGCCCCTTCCCTCTCGCGGCTTGCTGCCTCCTCACTGTTCGTTCCCATGCCCTTCAGCCCAGTGGTCAAGCTTCCCTCCCTGCCCAGTGGCCTAGCTTCCCTCCCTGCCCAGTGGCCTAGCTTCCCTCCCTGCCCAGTGGCCTAGCTTCCCTCCCTGCCCAGTGGCCCAGCTTCCCTCCCTGCTCAGTGGCCCAGCTTCCCTCCCTGCCCAGTGGCCTAGCTTCCCTCCCTGCCCAGTGGCCCAGCTTCCCTCCCTGCCCAGTGGCCTAGCTTCCCTCCCTGCCCAGCGGCCCAGCTTCCCTCCCTGCCCAGTGGCCCAGCTTCCCTCCCTGCCCAGTGGCCCAGCTTCCCTCCCTGCCCAGTGGCCCAGCTTCCCTCCCTGCCCAGTGGCCTAGCTTCCCTCCCTGCCCAGTGGCCCAGCTTCCCTCCCTGCCCAGTGGCCCAGCTTCCCTCCCTGCCCAGTGGCCTAGCTTCCCTCCCTGCCCAGTGGCCCAGCTTCCCTCCCTGCCCAGTGGCCCAGCTTCCCTCACTGTCCAGTGGCCCAGCTTCCCTCCCTGCCCAGTGGCCCAGCTTCCCTCCCTGCCCAGTGGCCCAGCTTCCCTCCCTGCCCAGTGGCCCACATTCTCTGCCCTCAACTGAGCTCTAGTGCCCACAGGACAAGGGGGACAATGGCCTGCCCTGCTGTCTGCATGCTCACCAGATATTGTCCTTCACTATCCCTGTTTCAGTCTTCTTTCTCTCTGCTTTCTCTCTATCTATCCTTCTCAAGCTATTTAATTTCCCTCGTTATCTTTCTACTATTTCTCCCTCCCTCTCTCTCTCTCTCTCTCACACACACTTAACACGTGATCACAGACACTGGGGAAAAATTCCACTGAACCCCGTCCTCTGTTAGCGCCGGTGTTGTTTTGGAAGGTGATCTGTCTCTTTCTCCTGCCATCCGCTGGTTGGTTCCAGCGCTGCGCGGCGTGTGTGCTGGCGTGGACTGAGCCTGGGCCAGTGTGTTCCGGAGCTGATGAATTGCAGGCGAGATGCGGGGCGGCAGCCGGCGAGGAGCGGCGGCGAGTGGCCGTCATGCAGCATCAGCGTCTGCCTGTGTGATGGGGGAAATCGGAGAGACAGCGCTGACAACTTAATTTAACACAGAGCTGGGGGAAGCCAGAGTGCCACTGTGCTGTGGATAATTGATAACTCTGTCATATTGCCACCACACCACACCTGATTAGAGAGAGGGACAGGATGGATGACATTAATGCAAAAAGTTGCACCTGACCAATACCCTCCTACTGCATTACAGATAGATTTCAGGATATTTGTGTACCTCTGTGTGTAATATGCATGCCAATTGTGTCCTATGTGCTTTCAAGTACATGTGCAAGTGCTCATAAGCACTACGTGTGTACATGAATAGGCCTATGTGCTTACCTGTGCCATGTTCCTGTCTTTTTGAATGTGTGTGCTTGCATTTGAGTTGTGAGACGTCCGCACAGTATATACAATACTAACCATCTTCGCTCTCTGGCACCTGTCTGATGCTCCTGGATACTGTCACCCCTCACTGAGCCTTTGTGGGCCTCTGAGGAGAGAGACAGCTTCCTGGTTCCCCCTGACGTCCCAGGCTGGAGACCCTGTTGTGCTGGAAACTGGTTGACTGCTAATGTCTATTAATTACACATAGGCACTCTAATATCAGCATCTGGCTCCTCCATGCTCCTTGCAGTGATGCTGATACTGTGTGGTAACACCTTGTAGATGCGACAATGTAATAGCATGGGCTGTGATGCTACAGCCCTGCTACTATATGTCTACAGTATTACCTAATAAAATACTAATGAGTTGTAAGCATGTTTACTCAAACATGCAATTAAGTGAAATAGAATAAAATGGTATTATTCAATCTGTTCTTCTACAGTGGACCAGACCATGCATCCGCCCTCTCTTAGGTCAAGGAAAAGGAGACCAGGTAAGAGTAGCAGCATGTAAACACAAAGACCTTTTGGGTGCTTATACTATTGACAATGAGCTAATAATAAAACCTAGAGGTCCATCCTCCCAGACCAACCCTCTCCTCATGGCCATAACAGGACACAGCAGTGCCCTACCCTGCACTACACACCAGAATAAATGAGCAATTGACCACAAAGTGTCAGCCAGTCATAATCCCCTTTTAATTTTCTTTTGGGGCCTGAGCCAGGCCTCTCCTGCATCCCTGCAACCTGGTTACTGGCTGATGACAGTATGGCCTGAGTGACAGCGGAGGGCTGTGGGGGTCTTTACCAGGATTCAAGGGAAGAAAATACAATAACCAGGCAAGGCCGTCTCAGCCCTCACACAGCCACCGCTCTGTTTGTCTTACACTTGAGAGGGATTTATGTCCCCACACACATGTGCACGCACACGTTCACACACACATCCATGCACACGCACGCATACTCTCACGAACACACACGTTCACACAGGAACACACAAATGTGCATGCTCACACACACACACACACAGATACATGTATATGCATGCACACTCAAACACAAACCCACTAATACTACTCTATATGAGGTTATTTATGTCTTCATTTATACAGCTTGGTCTCGATGTGCGGGTCACAGTGCCACAGCTGTCCAATCCTCTACAATCCCACAATGCCAAGAGTGATACCTCCTTTTGAACAGCAATTTATTTTCCTCCCTCAGTGCCGTTATTCAAGAGTAAAGGTCTCGTCATTAGAATGTATGCTTTCACAACGCGTAGGAAAAGGGCAGGCGCTGAATGGGATTCACTCTCCATTTACGTAATGAAACAGAGATGAACAGCAGATGCTGGCTAGAACTCTGTCTGGGAGAGAAAAACCCAAATAGTGCACATCTTTTGTAGCATATTTACCCGAGAGGTGGGTTCAGTCAGTGGAACAAAATGGAGAAGGTTAACGTTATCCTAGCAGATGAAGGAATACTTCATGACGTTCACTCACTGCAGGAATCTTCTTGCCAGCAGCATTCATTATTACAGTGTTATACCAGTGTACTGGCGGCGACTGTAATGCCGTCATTGTGTATAGTCACACAGACAAAGGAGTTCTCTCACCTCAGATAATGTATGCTATTTATCTATTTATTAAGCTAAAACAAACACACAAAAAGCTTACCCCCTCAAGTGAAGGCCCTTATTGGTAACATAAGGGGTAAGCATATTTTTCCAGTCCGGTCTCATTTAAGGTAATTCCTATGTGAGTCTGGCTGTTTGATCCCGTTGCCCATCTGAAGTAATTAAAGGGTTATTAGTGAAGAGCTATTCATGCTCACTCTCTCCTGCCAACTGTTTCATGCCATCTGCTGCCTGTGCACGTGCTTTGACATTGGAAATATGCTGTGGAACCAGCGTTGGTTTGGTGTTCAACGCATAGGACGTGAACAGTACGGTAATCATGATCTGAATGTAGAGGCATACGTGTCACCTCAACGTATGTGTTTCTTTGTGTAAATGTGTGTGTGTGTGTGTGTGTGTGTGTGTGTGTGTGCAAAACAGAATTGTTTTTGAAAACCTAATTGTTATTTGTGGACTCATTAACCTGTTGTATCTCTCAGCCTATGCTAGCCAGTTGCATCATAGCAACAGCTTTACATTAAATCTGTAGATAATGGTATTCTGTATTCTACATGTAATATCTCTCTCTCTGTCCCCACCTCCTCCCTCCTCTTCTCACTCTAGCTCTCCCCTCTTTATTTTCAGTAATATTGAGGGGATTAGCCCTGCTGGCCCTTTGGTGGTTACTGTTTCATTTTATTCTTATTCAAATCTTAAGAAGCTTTATTATTCCCGCTTGATACTACCTCAATAATCCAGCCCACCCTGGTTCTGTGTGTGTTTTGGTTTTCACTGTCCTTGTGGGGACCAGAAATTCTCACAAGGATAGTAAAACAAGTGGGGACATTTCACTGTTTTTCATTTCACATTTCACATGGAAATAGGCTATTTTAGCCATTAGGGTTAGAATTAGGGGTTAGGGTTAAGGGTTAGATTTAGGGGTAAGGGAAATAGGACATTGAAGGGGAATCAATTGTTTGGCCTCCACAAGGAAAGTAAAACAAACGTGTGTGTGTTTGAGTGTGAGTTGTTCAATGGGGACATGAAAATCTGTTCTGCTCATCAACATAAACATTTTGCAATGTGGGTTTGTGCTGTGTTGATGAATTAAGGAAACCATCTTCGTGTTGGTTGTTAGTGTTTACAGAGACACAATCTGAAGGCTTTATTATATTGGATGACAGTTCTGTTGTTGCCATTTAAGTAAGCTCTTGTTTTGTTTACCACTTCAGACAAACACCTGAGTTTCTGAGCCTCCCATGAACTCACTCAGTGGTTATTATCACTGATGGGCCTCCAGACAGTGCTTGTTATGGTAGATATGTGTGTGCTATATACCAGTACTTGCTTACAGCAAACACCATTGATTTTCTGATATCTCCTCATCTAACAGGAACACGAGCAGTGTTGTCACAGCAAAGCTTCATAGATCAGACACTCAGTGATTTCTCCTGCAGTTTCAGTGACCTGGGGCAGTTTATTTAGCAACACAATGCAGCGCTGTGCACAAAGACATGTCGCTCTGCATGGTTTAGACTTTACATTCTATTTTTAACTTTTCATATGGCATCTGTTGTGGTCTGTGTTGATCTAATGTGCTGCCTTTGATACCCTCTCCCGGCAGTTGTATATGCAATGCAGTCCTACATGTATTATGTGATGCAGAATCTTTTGGTAAGGAAGACAAAAAGTTAAATATTTATTTTAGTTTCATTTAACATGATCAAATTAATAGTATGTGTGATGTAAATGCATACATATATATATATATTGCCACGTTCATCGTTTGATGGATTGGACCAAGGTGCAGCGTGGTAGACGTACATTTTTCCTTTATTTTAAATGACACCGAAAAACCAACAAAATACAAAAAAGGCACGTAAAGCTACATGCAGTGCAGAAAGCAACTACACACAAACATAGTCAGGATCCCACAACTAAAGGTGGAAAAAAAGGCTGCCTAAGTATGATCCCCAATCAGAGACAACGATAGACAGCTGCCTCTGATTGGGAACCATACCCAGCCAACAAAGAAATAGAAAAACTAGAATGCCCACCCAAATCTCACCCCGACCTAACCAAATAGAGAAATAAAAAGTATCTCTAAGGTCAGGGCTATATATGTCATTTCCAATTTATATAGTTTATTATATATTTAAATGAATGGGATTATTTTAATCAAGTTAATCTAGGGGCTGTAAAGTGACTTCATCAAACTGCTGTCTGGCTGCTTAGAGAACACAGAGGTGTTATAGCCCTCCATCTCTCTCCCTCTTTCTGTCTCTCTCCCTCTCTCCATATTTCTCTCTGTCCTCTCCCACATTCTCCCTCTCTCCCTTTTCTGTCTCTCGGAGATCTGCTCTGAGCTTCCTTGCAAACAGAGACATAACCAAATCCCCCCCTGCCACAGCACCGGGGTCATGCCATCAAAATGACTCTTTTTATTACAGTTCATAAACACCGGCTCCCCTGGTGGCCCCGGGAAATTTCACATAAACTTTGATCAAACAGACGTTAGCCTCCCTGGTCCTGAACCACCTCTCTCCACGTGTGAAAAGAGCCCTGCTCAATCACAGGCACAGAAAACACAGCAAAAACAGTGCAAATAGCAAGGCAGTCACTGATATATCAAGTCATTATTGACTGGACCACTGGGGGAATATATCTCATAAAAACAATACGTTTCTCTTTTCTCTCTATTTTTATAGCTCTTGTTGAAGGGGAGTGCTGTGTCACCAGTAAACTTTGTGGCTCAAAGGTTTATAACCTGTATAGAGTTAAATCAGTTTCATATTGATTGCTTTGTATTAAAGTTCATTTTCATGGTCTGTCTCACCAGTTGTATACATGTATCTTTCCATCCAGTTTTACAGGCCTGTTGAACCAGTGTTGTAGAGAGGAAGTGAAGTCATATCCTGTTGGTAGAACCATGGCGGAGGGGAACTGTAATGGCTTTTTTGGACAATATCTTACAGTAATAGTATGTGCTATTACCATTAAACACTATGTTCATTGTTACTTTAATGTGATTTGGTGACAATGGGAAAGGTTTGTTACATTATATTGTCTAATTTTCTATTATTGAAACTTGATAGTCCTTGTAAATACAGAAAAAGTACAGACGGGGACTGTTTTTCAAGTCTGACTAAACAGTGTGCTGCATGTCTCTGGGTACAGCAGGGTAACCTTAGAACCAGAGAGATAGGGTGGCCTATGCAGGATGTACCTGGCAGGGTTATTGGAGAACCTCTGCCCCCTACCCACACACCTTTCTTCCTCTTTGATCCTCTGTGATTTTCCAGTCTGTTCCTGGACCAGCAGACACCCTCACAGTAGCGCTGCAACCCGGTGTGTGTCCTCAGGAGCTCCTTGGTGTCTTCGGGGAGGTAGCATGAATCTATAGTGTCTGTGAGGACGTGTATGTTTGAACACCACACGGTGCAGACCTAGGTTCCCTATCTACTGGGACTAGTTTTTCAAAAAGGTATCTATCTGGATTTTGTTTATCGGATAGGATTAAATGCATAGAAATTGAATGAATAGAACGGAAGCCCCCATTAAAGTCAATGATTTGTCCGTTCTATTCATTTTATTTCTATGCATTTAATTATACCTGATAAGCGAAATACAAACAACTTTTGAAATACCGGGCCCTGGTTTATCTCAGCTTTTCCTCCTCCACGGCCTCCCCCTTACTTTCCCTCTCTGCCTTCATTAGCTACCCTAACTACTGTACATCTTGTCTGTTCTATCTCGTCTCCTCCATTGCATTCTTTTACCCGTCTCCCCATGTCTCTTTCACTCAACCATCAGGTAATCCACAGCTTAATTACTGTGTATCTGCCCCATGGGTCAGGTACTGATGGTCAGCCCAGCGGTATGTGTCCTTTAAACCTGATGAGCATGTTATACTCCCTACACCACCCCATCTCCCTCTCTCTCTCTCTATCACTCTCTTTCTATGTTTTGCAGTATAGGATGGGCAGATACATTCCTTGTGCACATAAAAACAGCAATGGTCCTCCCCCTGAAAATGAAATCCTATGTTCTTTGTCTACCAAAATTTGTATAGCCTGTCAGAGTGAGAGAGACAGAATGTGCAAGGTTTACACTGTGTGTACGTGCGTGCATGCATTCATGTGTGTGTGTGTGTTCATGCTAGTATGTGTGTCTGCTTGTATCCGTACCGAAGCTGAGGGTTCTAGGTTTGGAGCATCCACTCTTGGCACTCCTAGGTCTGTGGAGACCTGCATCTGTGCAGGATCAAGGGGTGCAGGGCTGCTAGCACGGAGAGCCAGCCTAATCACATGCCAGCTGCAGTCCATAATGCCTCTGCCACATCCTTGGCAGCCTAGGCCTCTGCCCTTCTCTCTCTGCTCATCTTGGCACTATAAGAAGGTTTTGCTTGTGTATTTATTCCTCTTCTGTTCAGGCCTCAGGATATATCAGTGTTACAAACTTTACCATGGCTGAATGATTAGAGAACGTGTTGTTTGACTGAAGGACACGTGATTAGACAGGTGTCATTAAGCCATGTAGTTACCTGGCTATTACATATATATATATATATATTTTTTTTTTTTTTTTTTTACCTTTATTTTACTAGGCAAGTCAGTTAAGAACAAATTATTATTTTCCAATGACAGCCAAGGAACAGTGGGTTAACTGCCTTATTCAGGGGCGGAACGACATATTTTAACCTTGCCAGCTCGGGGATTCGATCTAACAACCTTTCGGTTACTAGTTCACCTCTCTAACCACTAGGCTACCTTCCGCCCCGATATAATGTAATGGTGTGAATAGCTTGCATGTTAAAATATTTACAGATAAACTCAGTGAGATGAGATGTATTTAATACCTCATTTTTATAAACATACTCAATACAAAGTGTTTTTATAAACATACTCAATACAAAGTGTTATGAGAGAAGTCAGGAGAAGTTTCTTCCCAGGCACGGAAATGTCTGCCTTGAGACGTCTGCGATAAGCAGGCTTTACAGTACCGTTCTGAGAGTACCACCATTTATTCACCTTGTGTATATAGTTGTTGTTTTCACTGCGACAATATAGTGGTTCAGTCTGGGGACTGTTAAAGGAACTGTACAGAGTTCAACTGGGACTCTCAGTACCCATCATCCTCCAGTGTTGTGAGGCTCTATGAAGAGGAGGCGTCACATCCAGTTAGCAGAAGTGCGACGCGCTAAAGAGGTTAAACTGCTGCATCTGGCACAGACAATTGTATTGATAACCGTTTGAAGATGCTTCTCTCCTCTACCTGGCATCACACTCCTCAGGCTTTATTCGTCTTGCCACTCCAGACTAACTTCAAACCCCCGGTGTGTGTGTCCCTGTTCAGCTGTGTGGAACAGGGTGAGGAAGCCCTGTGCTCTGTTTGCTGGTGTTGCTAGCTATCTCCATTATAGAAATCCGCCCTCTGATCTACTAAGCTATATGGCATTGTTGTCACGCCCTGGCCATAGAGAGGCTTTTATTCTCTATCTGGGTTAGGCCAGGGTGTGACTAGGGTGGGCATTCTAGTTTCTTTATTTCTATGTTTTCTATTTCTTTGTTTTTGGCCCAGTGTAGTACCCAATCAGAGACAGCTGTCTATCGTTGTCTCTGATTGGGAGTCATAGCCTTTTCCCCACCTGTGTTTTGTGGGTAGTTGTTTTCTGTATACTTTATTTGCCTTACAGAACTGTTCGTTTTTTCTCTTTGTTATTTTGTTCGAGTATTTGTAAACAGTAATGCCAAAATTGAATTTGGCATTACTGCTATTAGTCAATAGAAACAGACTCATGACCTGGAACAAAAGGAAAGGAAGTTTGGTGTGAAGTGTCTGTCCTATATCTGAGAGATAGAAGACATATCAGGAAACTGTTGTATTTATTCCCTTAGTTTATGTACTAAACCCTATCCGTATATACTTCCATTAACTTTTTAAATGGTCCCAGGGACCTTCAGACGAGTCTTGCAAGGCTTGTGGGCGTCCTAGAGCAAACGGAGTCTAATCTTTCACTAGAGTGGTCATAATAGTTTGTAGGCCAAGCCGTTCGGATGCTGCAGAGGTTTTCGTGAGAAGACTGATTTTTGGGGTGTCTCATGGTCTGACAAACACCGCTCAAGCTCTGCTACCTTTCACCGCAGATGTGGAAGGGCGAGATCGGCGGATGCGATGTATTGAGACGCACCCCAGATATCTCTAGCTTAAACAGACAGATTTTGATGGGGATTTTTGTATTATGTTAATTAGATTTCCACAGGGCCACTGAAATTGTAGGCTAAGGGTTAAGCACAAATGTCATAGCCTATCTCTGTGTCTCTCTTGACTTATTAGTTTATTTACTGCTTGTTGTTTTACTCCTCTCTGCTATCTTGTCTTCTCTCTTCTCTTCCACCTTCCTCCTCCCAGCTCTCTATCTTTGGCTTGTTAGCCTGGGGTCTTTGCCTTGGCCTGGAGCTATAGCTCAGTCGGCCAGCTGCTTGGCCAGCCCTGGGGGTCCACAGAGGCGAATGGGAAGTCAAGGAGTGGTCGTTGGAGGTAGAACATCTCCCCCAGCAGTCAGCCTCACTGCTGCTACTGGCCTCACATGTCCAATTGACCAGCCTATACCCAACACACATGCACACGCGTGCACACACACACACACACACGCAATGAGACATTGTTGCTCGCTGTCCACACTGCACTTACTATAGTTGTAGTAAAACTGGTGAGAATTGCCACCGTGACCCAGTAAGGGTCCTTAGGTCTGTTTGCCTGTTAATGGTTGGTGACAGCAAAGGCGCAATGGGGCAAACAAAACAACGATGTCTTCATCATGTTCTTTATCATGTTCTCCTTCATGTTCTTCATTATGTTTTCCTTCATGTTCTTCATTATGTTCTCCTTCATGTTCTTCATCATGTTCTCCATGTTCTCCTTCATGTTCTTCATCATGTTCTCCATCATGTTCTCCTTCATGTTCTTCATTATGTTATCCTTCCTGTTCTTCATTATGTTCTCCTTCATGTTCTTCATCATGTTCTCCTTCATGTTCTTCATTATGTTATCCTTCCTGTTCTTCATTATGTTCTCCTTCATGTTCTCCATCATGTTCTCCTTCATGTTCTTCATTATGTTATCCTTCCTGTTCTTCATTATGTTCTCCTTCATGTTCTTCATCATGTTCTCCTTCATGTTCTTCATTATGTTATCCTTCCTGTTCTTCATTATGTTCTCCTTCATGTTCTCCATCATGTTCTCCTTCATGTTCTTCATTATGTTATCCTTCCTGTTCTTCATTATGTTCTTCATCATGTTCTTCATTATGTTCTCCATCATGTTCTCCTTCATGTTCTTCATTATGTTTTTCATCATGTTCTTCATTATGTTTTTCATCATGTTCTCCTTCCTGTTCTTCGTCATGTTCTCCATCATGTTCTTCTTCATGTTCTTCATCATGTTCTCCTTCATGTTCTTCATCATGTTCTCCTTCATGTTCTTCATCATGTTCTCCTTCCTGTTCTTCATTGGGTTCTCCTTCCTGTTCTTCATCGTATTCTCCCCACCATGGCTTTACGTCTGCGTCTCAAACCCCTGTCTAAAGCAAGAGAGCATGTGGCCATTTCCTTAGCTTGGTAGTTCCCTCTAATCAGTGCCACCTCTAGCCTTTTGTGGGTCCTATGTGAGATTTGGTGGGGGGGCTCCCCCATCTCACGGGTAAACTAATTTCATGCAATTCTACTCATGCCATGGGGCAGAGAAAAGAGAAAATGTTGCAGTTTCAATGATAATATCCTGTAATTCTACACATTTTATCATGAGGTGGAGAGAAATTGTTGAAGTTTTAAAGCAAATTGTCTGCAATTCTACACATTTTGCAATGGGGTGGTGAGAAACGTTTGCAGTTTAAAAGCTCATTTACTGCAATTCTACACATTTTGCCATGACTTATTGCATGTTCACATGATATCTGTGAGAGAGTGACTAACAAAATCCATGGGGGCCCATTGGAGATCAGGGCCTCTGGGCATTTGGTGATGATTAGGCCTACTACAAGGTGTAGATAGCTGGCTAGACTACCTTACCTAGCAATCTAAATATTGTTAGCTGACATGGCTAATTGAGTGACTGTCAAGTGGAAAACTGCTGATGCACTATCACATTTTGAAATTGCACCTTGTGTTTTCTACTTTTTTAACTATTTTCTAAAACATTTTTTTTGTTTTGGGGGGGGGGGGCAATGTACAGCTCGTAGTCTGCCTATAGAAAGATGCAGCTCTACCTGTAGTGTGATGTTTGCATTTTTGTCTACAGTTGAACTTATGTTCTTAGCCCCTACAACTTTTACTTGTCTTGTTCAACTCTAATTTCCAAACACTCCCTCTGCCCCGACCCCCACTCTCAAACACATTGAACAGTGAGACAACTGTAAGACAAAAGCACACATGGTCCTCTCTTGCTTTCTGCCAGCTAGCAGCAGACAGGGTATGAGCGCCTGCCAGACTTCACACGGAAGGGCGTTAAATATACATGTATACCACACCTCATGACTTATTGATGCTTCTCTCCTCTCTTTATGTTTATGAGGTGAGAGGCCTCCCTGTGGTCCTGTACACTGACCCAGGGGTCCACCGGGGTGTCCGAGACACTGCCTGTTCCTTATTATTTAGTCCACTTAAATTAGACCGTAACATGTGGACTCTCCTCCATATATGCATGCTGTACACAGGGATCACATAAATAGTAATGCTACCTTGGAAGAGGAGCTCCTCCATTGTCTAGAAGCTGCATTTATCATCACTGGGAATCATATTTAAGTAGGGTGATGTTTGGTTAGAAATTGACATTATATGGTGGATCAAGATTACCGCTCTTACTGTAGAAGACAAAGACATAGATAAGAAATCCATTATACAGTTTCTGAATTCAGTAGAGATTTAGGGAATTTCACCATCCTCAGGCTTAGGTATTTTTTGTTCAGGCCAAATGGTAACTAGGTAGCTAGATAATTAGTTTTGATAATGGTACCAGGTCTGCAGTGTATACGGAGATTTGGAGGCAGCAGAATGCCCCCATCCAGCAGGAGGTGCTATAGTGTGATGTGGAGACTGGTGGGCACTTATGGTCTTTGAGGCTGCTGTCCCCTCACTCTACTGTAGGCCTTGTGGTCAGGGTCAGTCCTGTGTGAGACATTGTTATTGCTCAGGGGTGTATTATCCCAGAAACATTGCTCTGTTCGGTAGTGGGGGGTCAGGGGAGGGGTGGACAGCCCTAACGCCACAATTTATTGATTAGATAATCTCTGTGTCATGTGATGCCTGTGTGGCTTACACTGCCTCCCTGCTGGGGGTACATGGCAGTAATCACTGACTGGGGGGCAAGCCTTGAACAGGAGGCGCCACCTCTTCATCTGTTAGTCCTGATTTCATTCATCTTCCCTTCTCTTCTCTTCTCCTTCAGCTCTGAGAGGGAAGCGGGAAGCTTAAGCTTTCATTATTTGCTGAGATTGGTATGTCAATCTCTGCGCCCCTGACCCATGTTTGTAGTTCTCCCAGTTTTATCAGGGAAATTATTAGCGGGGTTATCTCCTCTCTGCATGGCAAAGCTTTTCTTTCTCCTCTCTCTGCCTCATAACTTGGGCCACAAGAGGATTTGCTAACCCTGACTTTGCCACAGGAATGACTTACTGTTTTTTCCCCCTGACTCCTTCACTCTCGCCAGTTTCGACTGATATTTCAATCTTCTCTACTAAATGTTTATCTTTCAATGTGCCAGAATACAAATTCTTGGTATTTTTCTATTTTCTGTCCCCTCTCCCATCCTACCCAATGATATGGTAGAATAAGGTGTGTTGTTCTTGACTTTGTTTGTGTGAGAGAAAATGGCGGGCCTACAGAATGATGGGGTGAGAGAGCCATGGTTAGGGGCTGTTCCCCCCCCCCCCCCCCCCCCCACGAAGTGATGACCAACCTGGTTGGACCTGTCATTTTTCCCCCTAACCCACCATACTGAATGGATATACGGTGAGCTCCAACAGTATTGGGACAGGAACACATAATGATACAGTGCAGACTGTCAGCTTTAATATTCATCCATATTGGGTGAACCGTTTTAGAAATTACAGCACTTTCTGTACATAGTCCCGTCATTTTAGGGGGCCAAAAGTATTTGGACAAATTAATTTATGTGTAATAAAGTAGTCCAATGTTTAATATTTGGTCTCATATTCCTAGCACACAATGTTTACATCAAGCTTGTGACTCTACAAACTTGTTGGAGGTGGGGGTCAATGTAAATAGTCCGGGTGGCCATTTGATTCATTGGTCCTTAGACGTGGCGCTTCGGTACCGCTTGCCGTGCGGTAGCAGAGAGAACATTCTATAACTTGGGTGACTGGAGTCTTTGACACTTTTTTGGTCCTTCCTCTGACACCACCTAGTAAATAGGTCCTGGATGTCAGGAAGCTTGGCCCCAGTGATGTACTGGGCCGTACGCACTACCCGCTGTAGTGCCTTGCGGTCGGAGGCGGAGCAAGTTGTCATACCAGGCGGTGATGCAACCGATCAGGATTGGATATTGTGTCATTTTGGAGCGTCTTTTATTGTAAATAAGAATATCTTTCTAAGCACTTCTACGTTAATGCGGATGCTACCATGATTACGGATAGTCCTGAATGAATCGTGAATAATGAGAAAGTTACAGATGCGTGAATATCATACCCCCAAGACATGCTAACCTCTCACTATTACAATAACGTGGGAGGTTAGCATTTTTCGGGGGTGTATGATATTTATGTCTCGGTACATGTCTCACTCATCATTATTCATGATTCATTTCGGATGATCCGTAATCGTGGTAGCATTGTATAATTTAAAATCTAAAGTTCCGTTGGGCCAAAATAACAAAAACGTTTCACTGCCCCAATCATTTTGGAGCTCACTGTATGTGTTCACCTTTACACTTCATACACAGCTTAGTTGCAAATGTTCAATAGTATCCAGTGTGATATTGTCATGCAGTATTACTGGTTGTCGGTCTTTTTTTATATCAAATATTAATGACAAATGCTTACGTATTATCTTTACCTCCATTATTATAAGTCTATGGGTATGAGTGGGAATGTATTTTTCACTGCAACAGTACAGCCTATGTTCATGGCCTACATTTAAGCTTAATTTGGTTCAATCACTATTGCAAGTAGCCTATTATTTTCGTTTTCTAACAAATATGGGAAACTTAACTTGATTTTTTTTTGAAAGGTTGTGGATATTAAGTTACAATAAGACTATAATTATTCACTATTAAATAAATACATCACAAAATAGTTAATCATTTGAAATTCAATTGGATATGCAGTTGGTCAAGTATTTTATTACAACTGTTTGTAAGAAAAGCAAAATATGCTATTCTGTATAATTTGGTATGTATCGATTTGTCCATTCTCTGAGGCTTCCTCTGGATTAAATAACGTTGCCTGTTCATTTTAAAAGTCTGCAGCAGTAACCAAATCTACAGATAAAATACTGATTGAAAAGGCACTGTGAAAAAAGACTATCGCCCACTCTACAACGCAAATTGCGCTTTGATTGACTCTTAATTTCCTCTGAAGGTTGTTTTGTTTAGTTTTTATTCTGAGTCAATGAGTTTAATCAGAGTCACTGATCCTCTGAGTCTAAGCCTCCCCGTGTTGTGTTTTTGTTTGTCGGGAGCTCAACGAGACTCTATCCGCACTTCATTAACCCTGAGCCGGGGACAAACCGCGGCAAGAGCCGAGGGATTTGCACGTATCCTTTCACATGCAAAAATATCAGCGTCATCCAGCAAGACAGAGAGCTTTCCCTGTAATCAGCTGCGCACTTCGCAAGAATAACCCTTTTCATAAATGTTGAGGGGGGTCATCGTTATTTGAATCAGTCATGGATCCTTATGATATACTTCTAATTAGATTTTTTTGGGTGGGAATTTGGTACAGGTTTTC
The DNA here is from genome assembly GCF_002021735.2 of Oncorhynchus kisutch. NCBI lineage: Eukaryota > Metazoa > Chordata > Actinopteri > Salmoniformes > Salmonidae > Oncorhynchus > Oncorhynchus kisutch. The sequence continues at coordinate 23,400,355 of NC_034202.2, forward strand.
CTCTCCCTTTTTTTCAAGTCCCAACCAACCACGGTGTGATGTGTAGCCTTTAAAGGCTACTATTTCTCAGTTAGGCTATAGCAAATGTACGCACTATAAATGTGTCAATTAGTCAAAGTCAGTGTGATGTTTTATGGAGTGATTCGCTGGTGGTCAATGGGAGAAGGGAGAACATGTGCCATGCGAGCGGTGACTATTATCGACTTTCAATTAAAAGCTAATAAAGTATTTGGTCTAATCGTTAATATCCTATTGGCCAACTCTGTCAGACTAAACTCCCTAACCCTGTGCTTTATAGTCTGATATTTTGGTTGGTTTAAAGTTAGACTCCTATTAGGAGTGAGGTTGGGGTGGAGGGTGGGGTTGGTGGAGCAGAGGCACTGCCGAGCCGCTGACCAGATGTCCCAACGCTGATCCGGCCCACAGTCAGCGTCGCCCGGTCACCAGCTGTTGGAGCCGTTTGGCAAAGAGCACATCACAAACACTCTCAAGAAAGAGGCATGGAAGCAATCAATTTCCAAATGGGATCATTTAAGGCACTTAAACAATTGCACACTTACATTAATATTTCGTCTTCATATTGTTTATGGAAAACGAATGAAATTGAATTATTAATGTAGTCTGCCGGTGTAGGGTATAGGTCTAGTGTATTAGCCTATTTGCAACATGTGCTAGCCTAGCTGAATAAATTGACCTCTTTTTCCAATGATTGACGCTCGATGCAATTGCTCGAATCCGTAGCAGCCTATTTCCATGATTTATTAGACCTATGTTAGATTTAACCGACTTCACGTTTGAGGCATGGCGTGTGTGTTTTATTATATACATATTCCCATTAATGTAACGTTTGGCAGAACTATGAGCCTAAACCAAGGTGGATGAACGTTGAAATCCATCTGTATTTATTCATATCAAATATATAGCCTACCAAAATACATTTCTAGTCATAACTTATAAGATAGGCAAACGTTTTAGATATCAAGGCAGAATAAAATGTCTCAAATTGAAATCTCACCACTCCAAAGCGTTGGATAAATATCTAGGCGTGATTTAAAGGTTATGTTGGTTAATGTTCCTTGCTCTGGCGGTGACATTCTTTATGAACATTTTTAGGTTCGACAAATTAAATCCATGACATTAAACAAATCGTGAGGGGGGTTGAGGGAGTGTTAAAAAGTATTCAAACACGGTGTTTCTAATATAATTATACGAACATTAATTGGATTTTATCAGGCATATTTATCACAAGTTAGTTATACCTTGACTCTCCTTTGTCTCAACAGAACACGTTTTGTTGTTTTATGATGAAATATACCTAATTATAATCTTTGATTGCAATTACATTCTGGCATTATATATATGAAAGGATGTCACCGTGTCATTTTCCTGTACAGTTTGGCTAAACATGAGGTTGTCATTAATGATCAATGTCATGAATTAATCCATTGATAAATTGGAAAGTGAGCTGTTGACTCGAGCAATGATTGCAGGACCAAATCCATTTGTCCATTTCTACTTCCGGGAGAAAACGCCACTTACCAGACCTTGAATAACCCCAAAACAACAACTAATCAGATATTAGATTGATTACAAAATATAGCCTTGATAAAATAATATAGAGGACTAAAAGTATATGCCTACAGCCAAAGTCTGATGCTCATTTCAAAAGTTTACTTTGTGTATCAAACGAGTGCATTGCTCTTTGGTTGAACTCGAAGGTGAGGATGGTGATAACGAAGGCGATTAGCCTACATGTATTCCATTTGCAATCAAAATCGACGTGGGCCCTGTATTTGTCATGCGTGAGTTTTGAAAGATATAACGTAGTCACGTTATTAAATGAAATACCTTTATTTACACGTATATAAAAGTAGATCCCCCTCTAGCGCCGATTTAAGATGTTTGAACAGTTTGACAAAAGGTTCGTTTAGCTAACACATGGGGAGGGGAACAAAAAACGAACCAGAAATAAGAGAACCAATCCACAAATGAATATCTGCAATATACATTTTCACTAAAGAGAGTAAGTAGCCTAACAAGGTTTCCACCGGTTTCGTATGAAATAACGTAAGTAAGTAATGCACAACGTCTGTTTAATACACCTAGCAAATCAACAGGCACACGACCCAAATTGGCAACCGACTCAGTCTTCAATCATTATTTGTTTATCAAAAATGAAGGGTTTGCAAGGATTCATTGCGCCTTCGTAAATTGATTTAGGCCTACCTCTTACTTTGACTCCGTATTTGATATCATTCGGACTTTAGGTAAAAACCTTATGATTAGACATTTTTAAATACATGTTCATCTCATGGAACTTCATTGTTCCCCCCCTGATTATCTCTGAAATGATAGGGAATAAACCTTGAGCTCTTGCTAATCTATAGTTTTTGTACAGAATCTTTGTCATCTGAAGGAAATAAAAAAATGAGTGAAAGAAAAATATCTTCAAATCAAGATACTTTAAAAAATAGAATTCAAAATATTCGTTTTTTACATGTCTACGTCTTCGGATTCTAATGTTGTTCCTTTGTAAAAAAGTGAATGAAAGTCAACTGGTCTTTGTAAAGAGAAAGAGAAAGAATAACTGTTATGAAATGCCTTTGGCTCTCCTCTAATTATTCAACTCAATTTGGAATGCCATTTCAGTTTACAGACCAATACATTGGTTTGTTATGCATGTTTTTTCTCTCCATTGTATCCTGACAACATAGCCTAATAATCATAATAATAGTAATTTTATGATTTCTTAAGTCTGAGTAAAAGTGACATTGCCATAAGACCTGGTGCCAGCGACTAGTATCTGTAAAACGATCGTGTCCTTTCTGATGTAGCCCACGCTAAAGATTTTTATGGTAAACAAAAATATAAATATATAAGTTAAATACATAGAGAAAAATAAATAGGCCTAAGTTATAAATAAATAACTTCAGTATGGTAAAAACCTGTCCACTTTAGAGAGTTGGAAATTTAGTCATGAAGTTCATTGTTTGATGCCAGCTTCTTTTGTCACCAGTTTGAATCGTTTTTTCCTCTCTCGTTTAGAGTCCCAGACTGCCAGGTATGGCATATATCCGGAGAGGCCGTCTCACCGCTGCTGTGTTGGCCGGGGAAGCACACCGGAGAGAAGGGGGAGTGGGGGTGGTTCACTACCCCCCTGCAGACCGTGGAGAAGAATCCGCGGAACGAGAGGTCGTTGCAGAGCGGGAGGAGGCGCCGAGGGTCCTCTGTATAGGTAGAGCGCCGCTCCGGGGTCCAGGTTGGACATCAGGCTTTGAGGGTAGAAATAGGGCGACGGAAACATTCTCTGAAGAGCAGAGTAATTTCCAGCCTCCGCTAACAGTTCCAGTCCAACCGCTGTCTGCCTCTTCCACTTTGTTCTATTCGGACAAGAAACAGTAGATATTAGTAAGGGAACTCTTATCGTAAAGTTCTAAATAAGTTTGAAAAGTACAGTTCAAATATTTTTATTATAGGACTCGGATCATAAAGTTTAGAATTCAATCACATCTGCATGCGTAAAAAAAATGAAAATGCATGCACAAATAAGATACGTGGTTCAATTTCAACGAAATTAAATTTTTCTTACTGGATGTAGGCCTTCCTTGTTGGTAAAAACGTTAACAAAACATGTAGCATATTTTCTTACCACAATATACATTTTCTTTTCCATTGTGGGGTTTGAAATGCACATTTAATGTCAGTCATTAAAGTTCAGTAAATTGGAAACATCTGTATTCAATGGGTGAATTTTCGGTTTGGGATTGTATTGGTGTCATCATGGCGTCGGAAATGTGTTTTCCACTATTTTTCAAATAAAGATTCAAAGTGTGGCTACTCTCAGTGACGCACTTCGGTTATTCTGTTAAATCATTCCCCCGTTACGCGTATTCACGCGGAAGGGTAATCTGTCAGATTTAGATTGTCAATTGAAAAGCACTCCTCTATTAGGTCAATTATTTATAATTATAATAATTGAGTAAATGTAGTAGCGTGGGTGAATTATTGATATGGCATACATGCAACGATAGATTATTAATGCACCAAAGTGTTGTGTTTTTATATTTATTAATGTCGTTTTGCTGTCTGAATGTCAAAGCTTCATTAGGAAACCATTTGTTTTTTCCCCTCCAAAAATGATTAAAAACAACAAATATTTCTACCGTCTTCCGTTCAGTATTTGAATCACATTGTTCAAAGTTTTAATGCAGTGCCCAATTGCCAATATTTAACGATTTTTTTTCTGTTATAATTTTCTCCTTTATCGTGAAGAAATTGATGCAGTGTGTGCAAGTTTTGAGAAATAAAATCGATCTATGTGACCTGGCTGCATATGTGACAAATACATTTGTCTGACTGACATGAGAAAATCATTCTGTCTATAGGTGAAGAGCTGACAGGTGCACGCGCGCACACATATTCTATTTTGGCATGAGCTCACTGCATTCATCCATTAAGCCTGTATCCCACTATCAAAATACTTATCGTCCTTTTAAATAGGTTAGAATTCGTGTAATTAAACTAAAGGCAACCAAGTGTGGCAGTGCTTACCTCCTGTTCTGGTACCAGGTTTTGACCTGTGTGTCTGTGAGGTTGAGGGAAGCAGCCAGCTCCATTCGGTCTTGCACGCTCAGGTACTTCTGCCGTTCGAAGCTGCGCTCGAGCTGGGCCAGCTGGTGGTCGGTGAAGGCTGTTCGCGCCTTCCTGGGTTTCTTCAGCCGAATGTGATGCGGACTGTCCCTACTACTCGAGATCTCTCGGCCTCCTTCCTCTTTCACTGCTCACAAGAATAGGACAAATATTTTATTTAACCTTTATTTTAACAGGGAGTCATTCGTCTGTAAACTATACACAATTATAAACTGGCAGGTTCAAGCCCTGAATGCTGATTGGCCGACAGCTGTGGAATATCTGATCGTAAACCACTGGTATGACAAAACATGTATTTTTACTGCTCTTATTATGTTGGTAAACACTTTATAATAGCAATAAGGTACCTCGGACTTGTGATATATGGCCAATATACCACGGCTAAGGACTGTGTCCAGGCACTCCGCATTGCGTCGTGTTAAGAACAACCCTTAGCCATGGTATATTGGCCATATACCACACCTCATCGGGCCTTATTTCTTAAACATGAAACACTCAACAACAAGAAAATACATATATTTCAAATGTTCATAAAGCCTATCAAATTGATGGGTAAGAACATTAAACCAACTTTGTCTCAGCATTTCGTATTATTCTGTGAGTAAATGCAAACACTCCATTTAGGATGATTTGTTACTTTTGGTATGGTTACATAAGACAGATGGTTTTAAGGCAAATGAAAGTATGGTGGATGGGTGGGCATATAGGTTGCGAGTTCGAATCTCATCATAGACAAATAACATTTGAGCTAATAAGCAACTAATGACTACTTTTTTAGCTACTTTGCGACTACTTAGCATGTTAGCTAACACTAACACTAACCCTTCCCTTAACCCCTAGCCTAGCTAACGTTCGTGAGCTAGCTAAAATTCATAATATATCCAATGTTTTGCATATTCCTAACATATTGTACGTTTTGAAAATTCTGACAATATTGTATATTTAGCAAATTCGGAACATATAACATGAATTTTAATTCGTAGCATATCATACGAAATGCGTGCTGGACATTAACAAATTAATACCAACCATACGAAACGTAACATAGGAAACGTAACACACCATACTAAATGGAGTGTATATGATTTAAGTACAGAATAATGCGAAATAGGCAGCAGGTAGCCTAGTTGTTAGAGCGTTGGACTAGTAACCGAAAGGTTGCAAGATCGAATCCCGAGCTGACAAGGTAAAAATCTGTCGTTTTGCCCCTGAACAAGGCAGTTAACCCACTGTTCCCAGGCTGTCATTGAAGATGATAATTTGTTCTTAACTGACTTGCCTAGTTTAAAAAAGGTTTTAAAAAATGCTCTGAGTTTCATCAAAATATAGGCCTAGCTACATTTACAAATGGACATATTTCAAAGTTTGTTTTTCAACATTCATATAGCCTAATTTTGGTGATCCAATGTTGGAGGACTTTAGGCCACTCTCCATTGCGCCTAGAGATTTTATGAAGATGTAGCCTATGTCACTTATTGTTTGCACATTTTAAAACATTGTTTCTGCAATGTACTGTGTGTAAGATTCCCATTTGTTATACTCTTTACTTTGCTGTTGTTTTGGGTCTTGAACTGTAATAAACCATGTTCAGTTCATTCTCCCCCATCCCACGCTTCTATCCAAAAAGAGGCTACACGACGTGAGAGCTCTTGCTAGCTGAATAGTTGAGTCGTCTCTCAAGAACCACAATAATCCGGCTAATTGAGCCACAAGGGAAGGGAGTCTTTCAACCGCGACCGGAGAAACTTCACAGGGCTGCGGTTAAGAGCGAAATAAAGAGTCGGCCGGTCTCGCGCGTTACAAATCTGATTAGCACTGGGACAAATTGCATCAAATCCCCCAAATATTAGGAGGCGGATTCGCTGAAATCAAAGCAGCGTACTAGTCCCTACAAGGTTTATGGAGCAGAATTGACTGCGTTGATATCAATGAGAATCTGTCACACACACACACACACACTGTATCCAAAGTAGAATGATGTGTTATTCATGTTCATGTTTCTTTTTGTAAACTGGGGTGAAGTCATTGACCTGCAGGAAAAACGTTAAACTCTTGCTATAAAAGATGGATGTAATAACATTGTTCACTATAGTATAAATAACATGTGGGCTTAAATAATATGACTAATATTAACCAATAGTCTAATGAATAATAACAATAAGAATATGAATACTAATAATATATCCTTATTATAATCTGTTTTTGTCACGGCAACCTGACATTTTCTTAAGGGGTGGATATATTTGTGTTTTGGTTGTATAAGTTAATCAGATAAATATTTCTGCTTTGCTTTATCTTGGCCAGGTCGCAGTTGTAAATGAGAACTTGTTCTCAACTGGCCTACCTGGTTAAATAAAGAGCAAATGTATTTTATGTATTGATTAATTCCTGCAAGAAGGAATTGACCTCGCCTATCAATGGATGACTTAGTTGTATCCAGGAAGGAATTGACCTCGCCTATCAACGGATGACTTAGTTGTATCCAGGTGCTGCATCATTCAACTGACAATCGAGGTGACATGTATGTTGTGGCTGACATGATTGGAAACCGACAGATCTTTGATGGCATTTATCTGGAGGCGACCCTGTCATATTTTCCCCAGCTTTTCTCTTGCCTCCCTGACATCAACAGATGCTTTTAAGACGTCTGCTAATGCAAGCAAATGCGTTTGAAAGGAAAAACGGGTTGACAGCAAATCATTGGAGAATATCAACAGTGTGGATGTAATACTTAAAGAAAAGGCTAGTGTATTATTTTTCAATTAACCTATATAAACTGTAACTATAGCCGATAGAGCTCCTGTTGTCCAAGATAATATTGTTGGTAAACTTTCACCAAGCGATTCATCTCTATAGGGTTTACAGTCATAAGTGTACATATCACGTTCCATATCATTTAATATTTGATTAGATACATATTAGATGGGATTCATTTTGTGCAAGCATAGATACAATACTTTCTCCCTAGTCTTCCGAGTCAAAATGTAAAACCTTTAAAACTTCTAGAGTTAAAATCAATGATATAGCAAATCAACTGCTACTGCAGGCTAGCCTAATATCTGCATGAAGCTAACACACAAATGCAGAACAGCAGGCCTACACAAATTAAATTTGAAATTATGTGATAAATAGACCTAAGTGTAATTGATTTTAAAACATTATGTTTGTTTACATCAGTCTTTTACCTTTGTATTCGCTGTCTGACGACGAGTTGCTATGGATTTTGTCCATGAAGTCCTCTGCGAGCTTGGAGACAAGTCGCCCCGTTTCTTGAGTTGGCAGGCCATTACTGGAGTATGGGGCGCAGGCGGCCAGCGGTTTGCAGTCAGCTAGAATATCTCTGATCAGAAAGGAAGAGGTGACGGTCCGCGGCTGTGACCCGGCGGAGATCTGTCCTTGTTGGAGATGAAGCGGCAGCCCGATAGCGTGACCTTGCCTCTGCGATGCCTCATCCAGACACTCCCTCCTCGGCGACCGGGGAGAGGAGCAGCCGCTCTCTAGGTCTGACCTCGGGCTGAACTCCAACGGTGACCGGCACTCTCCCACCAAACTGTCCCCTTTCGACATGACCGGACTTCCAGGTCTGTGGGAAAGTAAAGAGTCGATCCCAAAGCTGGACCCATTGGTGGATGCCTCCATTGTTTACCGGCGCAACTGAGTTCTTCGAGGCCTCAACTCAAACTATCATTGGTATTCGAGGCAAGTTCAGGTTGAGCGGCGATTGCTGAGATGAGACTGCCTCAATTTATCCAGCTGGAAAATCCAAAGATGTTACGGAAATCACAAATATTCATCCACGATGTTTTCTCCTCTTCTTGATTGAATTTTATAGCTGGCAAAATGGCACAATCTCCAGGTTATCGATGTTACATCAACCCTGCATCCAACTATTTTGTCCTAAGTACAGCACTCTTCATAAAATCGATGCAGCTTGGTGCTATTCTCTGTTGGGAAGTTTGATTGATTTTTCTGGATCCAATTTTTTACAACATTTTTTAGAAATGAAAACTCGTCGGTAAGATTTCTCAATTATTTCTCAATTTATTTCAAATATTGACAAAAGACTACATTGATTAGAGGCAGTGGAGCGGCATTAGCGCAAGGCGATTCAGCACCACGTTTCAGCACCACGGACAGAGACAGCAGCGAGTGTTGCAGGTGGAATTCAAGACCTGGAAATGACGCAGCGCGAGGACACAATTGCTGAAATGTTAATCACTTAAAAAGTGGTTCGCTTGTGTGACCCGTGCGGCGCTCGATGGCAGAGGAAGGTAAAGGCATCCTGAGCCAGCATAGAGATGCAACAAGAGACTCGAAACCGGTGGGCAGCTGCAGTCGAGAAGACGTGCACTGTAAAACAGAGGTAACGCGGGTTAAATAGACATAACTGTGAACGAAAGCACAGAGATGAAACTTGAGGAAAACTCAGGAGCTAGGTTTTTAAGGACGCCCCGTCCACGTGAGTCCCCAGTGACAAGACTTCATTGGTTGAGGGGACTTTTTGGGTGCTGACGGGCTTGTGGAGAGGAAAGTGGACCCCCCACATTCTCACTCATCCCTCCTCCTCGCTCCCGTTCTTTGATTAAAAGAGACATTGAATTCACCAGGATACTCATATCCAACTGTTTACAGAAAATTTTCCCACTATTTGCTTTCATTACATCATTGATGAGGCTTATAATGGGGTTATTATGTGGAGCTGGTAGGACTTTTCTCTCGCATCTCGTTCAGTCAAAACTTAACAGGCTTTTTTAAAAACATTATGGACAATTTTTTACCTTTGCATTTATTGAGTCTGAATTTAGGTTAATTGTTTTTCCATCTATGTTAGAGTTGTTTTATAAATATCAAAATACTTCTATAAAAAATATTAAGGGTGTATTTGATAACTTTTTTTCTGATTCAAAATTAATTCCGAAACGATTTGTATATTATTATTATTATTATCAGCAGCATCAGTATCAGCATCAGCATCAGTATCAGCATCAGCATCAGTATCAGCATCAGCATCAGTATCAGCTTCATCATGTTGTTGTTGTTTTGATACTGGTATGAGAAATGCATATCATTATAATATTTATTCCTATAGCCTAGATTTAACGTAGCCTGCATTCATTTCTAATGCGTTGAGGACACAGCCAGTGCTGTGAACTCATTGTTTAAAAAATTATTATGACACAAATAATATATTTATTTTATCGGACAACAAATGTGTTGTTGTTGCATAGGCATATGCACCGAGAGCAAGACTTTCATACATGCATAATTAGGCCACAAAATACTACTCCATACACTTCTTTTCTGGGGGTGAACAAAGCTCCAGCATCGAATAGTCAACGTTTAGCTCATAATAAGTAGCCTATCTAATAGTAATACAATGCTAATGAGGAATAATAGTCCGAACAGCATGTGCTGAAAGGATGGCGTGACGCAAACTTTAATGTGCATGAAATGCCATTGTCTCCACTTTCGTTTTTTTTTCCTCCAAAACAGTTAGCCCCACATGACTCCCCGACAGGCCCTAATAATCGAACCCCCCATGTGACCGACAGATTGGAGGCGAGCGTTGGTCTCGACACCGGCAGGTTAGTGAATCCGCTCCCCGCTTCCATAGTGTCCTATCGCGGCTGCAAGCTGTCACATTAAGGCGGGGACAGAGATGGAAAAGAGTAGCCTTCATACTCATCCTAACGTTGTATTTCTTTCCAATTTAGTCTACTTGGGCTCCGGAGGTGGGTTATGGACATTTCATTTGAACAACTCCTGTTCCTTGCCATTTAAAAAATAAATAAACGAATTAGCTTTTTTTTATATAGGTCTATCTATTTCACAACTCAAATCTGGCCTGAGTTTACAATTCTCAGATTAACAATTACATGGCTAAAATATAATGTGCATAATATAGTAACAACTGTATGCAAAATAATTCAAGTGGAAACACATTGCTTTGGGTGTGTCTTTTGTAAAATAGTTGTCCTGATGACCTTTTGTACATTTATATTTCTGAGCTACCCTTGCAAGAGTAATCCAAAGTAATTTTCTGTACACTTTATCGAACAATTCCACCAGGGAATGAGACCAGACTGTAGACTTATGGTGTGCTGATCTCTTTGTCAATATGTTCCACTGCTACCACTTGTCTCTTGCAAGTGTATGGATGGTCAGGTGTACACTTCCTTTGTGTGTGTGTGTGTGTGTGTGTGTGTGTGTGTGTGTGTGTGTGAAGGTGAGAGATGTAATGCAGTGTAATGACTTGGCTGGTCAAAGGAAGCAGAGATTTTCAGTGTGTGTTAATGTTTGAGAGATCTAAAGCATACAATCACTTTCTATCACATTTCTGTCTTAAAGGGTAATACCACTCAAAACGATATTTTGGTATTTGTTTCATTAGTCCGCTGTTGATACAGTCCCATAATGTTTTGCATGTCAGCAATCAAGTTTTCAAGATATAGTACTTTCAACATACAGAAACTCACATTATGATGCATTTTGTAAATATGACATAATGGATGAAACCAAATTTATTTTTATTTTATGTCTTGCACACACATTTTGGGTGTTAGTCAGTTTTTTATAGTCCAAGGTTGGTGTCACAGTTGTAAGTAATGGTCAATATAGTCTGTCAATTTTCAAAACGAATAATTGTGTATCTGAATAATATGTGCATAACAAATGGTTTCCTCACACTGTAGAAAGTGCAGCTGAAATGAAGAATATTTATTTCTAGACTAGCAACGTGGTCTCATGACAATTCGTATTATTCTGTATGTAAATATGTGACAGTCCATTTAGTATGATATATTATGTTACATTAGGTTATATGAATGGAATAGCAGTTGTACAATATCATACAAATTATAGGATGTATAGTATCATGCCTCTTACCCTGTCGTGCAATAGCATATAAATTGGATGACCTAACTTTATATCTTTCTCTGAGACCAGGTTGCTTGTTAAGCATAACAACAAAGGAGAATTACTGGGAGAATTGAATTTGGCGGTTAAGGGAACTAATGACAAAGGTTAGGATAATCAACAAATGTAAAAGGTTAGGAAAACTAAAAGAACAAAGCTTAGGGGAATTTACGTAGCAGGTTAAGTGAATTGGGTTAAGTTTAGAATAACAGTTAGGGGAAGAGTTAGCTAATATATGACTCAAACACTCAACCTTTGGATTGCTAGATGGTCAAGGATTACACCCATCCATCCTCCCTGACCAACCTTCCTACTTTAGTTTTTTAATAAAGTAAACTAGTAGGTATCATTGGTCTTTGAGTTTCTCAGAAATACTTAAAGTATGTTTCATATGGCTCTGAGGCCAGTTTGTCACTTATGTTAATATTTTCTTTCTGGACACTGACTAATTTATGCTGCTAGAAATCCCTTTCCAGGCCTCCCTTGTGGCGCAGTGGTCTAAGGCACTGCTTCGCAGTGCTAGATGTGCCACTAGAGATCCTGGTTCGAGATCCTGGTTCGGCCATGACTGGGAGACCCATGGGGCGATGCACAATTGGCCTAGCGTCGTCTGGGTTAGGGGAGGGTTTGGCCGTCAGGGATGTCCTTGTCCCATCACGGTGATCACGCTCTAGCGACTCCTGTGGCGGTCCGGGTGCATGCACACTGACACCGTCGACAGGTGTACGGCGTTTCCTCCTACACATTGGTGTGGCTGGCTTCCGGGTTAAGCAGACATTGTGTCAAGAAGCAGTGCGGCTTGGTTGGGTTGTGTTTCGAGGACACACGGCTCTCGACCTTCGCCTCTCCGTCCGTACAGGAGTTGCAGCGATGGGACAAGACTGTAACTACCAATTGGATACCACGAAATTGGGGAGGAAAATGGGTAAAAAACAACAACAATAAGAAATCCCTGTCCACTGTGAGTAATAACACTTACAGGGGCTCCCATTCACTCTGGGCAATATGTGAAAACAATATGGTGATTTTTATTTATTCATTCGATTGGATGTGTGTTAAATATATATATAGATTTGTTTTGTAAAATACGTGTCGTCTTTGGATAAACTTTGGCATCTCTATCGTTTTGGGACATTGAGTATAACATGGCTTTCGATAGGAGATATGTAAAAAAGATGACTTCACACAAACAAACAGCATAAAATAACATCAGGATTGGCACATCCAGACCAGTCAGGGATGCAAATGATGCACCTTAAAAAGCCATCAGGTAGGGGACTTGACAGACAATAATGAGAATCGCTGAATCTTTTATAAGGTTAACACTCAAATTTTCCAGTCAGCTGTCACACAAGAAACAATTTAGCACAAGCATGCGGGGGAAATAAACCTTCATCATCTCATTAAAGTTGACAGGGCCCAGGACCGGCAGCTCTCAGCGCCAGGCAGCGCCACCTCATTTTGTGTTGGTAATTTGCAGCAGAGACAGACCTCTCTCCACCAGAAAGAGAGAGGCAGAGAGAGGGGAGGTAGAAATTATGAGGAAAGCAATAGCGAAGGGGAATGGCAGAGGCTCTTGGAGTGAGTGCAGAAGAAAGGGGAGGAAGGATGGAAGGAGGTAGGGAAGGTGGGAATATGGCTAGCTCACCAGGAGTCTGATTCTCCTTTAATTGGAAGCATTGGGCATTGTCAACTGAGGATTCCCAGCCACTCATGACAGGTAGAGCTGTCAGAATGATAACCCACTTGTCAGTGCAAAAGACCAATAAAAACAAACCACTTTTGATTTAATTGGAGAGGCCTAGTCTGTGTGTGTGTGTCAGAGAGAGTGAGTGACTGAGTGGATCGCTGGAGGGCAGGGGTAAGGGGGGCATGTGTGTGTGTGCGTGTATGTGTGTACAGTTTGGTGTCTGTAAAATAAATCATCACTCTAGCCTTCAGTAGCACTCCCTTCATCACCTCGCTGCCCCTCTCTCATCCTTGGCCAGGCAGGAGCCAGGGAAGAGCGAGGGGAGAGCCAGGGGAGAGCCAGGGGAGAACGAGGTGAGAGCCAGGGGGATTAGCCAGGGGAGAGCCAGAACCAGTAGCGGTGCGTGGGTGAGGATGTATTTTTGAGGTTTTGATGTTGGTGTGCTGTGCCTTTTTTTCTCCACACATAGTGTTGTGTTCCTTCCAAACAACTCAACTGTAGTTTCATCTGTCCACAGAATATTTTGCCAGTAGCGCTGTGGAACATCCAGGTGCACTTTTGCAAACTTCAGACGTGCAGCAATGTTTTTTTTGGACAGCAGTGGCTTCTTCCGTGTTGTCCTCCCATGAACACCATTCTTGTTTAGTGTTTTACGTATCGTAGACTCGTAAACAGAGATGTTAGCATGTTCCAGAGATTTCTCTAAGTCTTTAGCTGACAGTCTAGGATTCTTCTTAACCTCATTGTGCATTCTGCGCTGTGCTTTTGCAGTCATCTTTGCAGGACGGCCTCTCCTAGGGAGAGTAGCAACAGTGCTGAACTTTCTCCATTTATAGACACTTTGTCTTACCATGGAGTGATGAACATCAAGGCTTTTAGAGATACTTTTGTAAACTTTTCCAGCTTTATGAAAGTCAACAATTCTTAATCTTAGGTCTTCTGAGATCTCTTTAGTTCAAGGCATGGTTCACATCAGGCAGTGCTTCTTGTGAATAGCAAACTCAAATTTTGTGACTGTTTTTATAGGGCAAGGCAGCTCTAACCAACATCTCCAAACTTGTCTCATTGATTGGACTCCAGGTTACCTGACTCCTGACTCTAATTAGCTTTTGGAGAAGTCATTAGCCTTGGGGTTCAACCTACACTTTGAATGTTTAAATGATGTATTCAATATAGACAAGAAAAATGCAATAATTTGTGTGTTATTGGTTTAAGCACACTATGTTTGTCTGTTGTTGTGACTTAGATGAAGATCAGTTCAAATTTGATGACTAATTTATGCAGAAATCCAGGTAATTCCAAAGGGTTCACATACTTTTTCTTGCCACTGTATGTGTTGTGATAATTGTGTTGTTTGCTCTATAACTTGTTAGTTCATATGCCTTGCCACTGTGATATACAGTATATTCCTAAGACTGAGACAATAAGAAGACACAGTGGCAGAATAAATTCAACTACACCTGTTTCATCATTAAACCGGAGAGCAACATCTTTCCGGTGAAGTCCACAAAACATATTGTATGTAACAAATAGTTACATGACCTACAGCATGACCAAGCAAGTTAATGTTTCAGACATTTTCAGACTACTTAAGAACTATTGATTTAGAAGCACAGAGAGTTACCGCAAGTTGCAAAAGAAAACAGGCGCTGCCTCCACTATTCCAGCATGGGAGAGCCAGGGGAGAGCCAGGGGAGAACCAGGTGGTCAGTAGCCGCTGGCCTCCCAGGGCTTCAGAGTTAAAGTAGGAGAGACAGGAGAGACAGGGTTTGATTCAGTCCCAGGGGACTCCTAGCCCGGGGTTGTGCCATCAGAGCAGAACTCCATGAGTGGTTCCTTTCTACCATAGTTCCATATCAACACTCCTATCTCATGAGACCACGGAAAGGCTGATGACAAAATAGTGTGTACAGTATATCTATAGTGTAGTATAGTCTATGAGAGGTCACCTGATAGAGTGAGATGAATAAATGTAAATGTGCAGTATGTGCCTGTGGATTGCCTTCTGATATGGACTTCCATCTGTGATTCTGAGTACATTCTTATTAGTTGTGTTTGTGGGAGTCTGTGTATATGTTAATTTAACATACATTTAATTTAGTGGGCCAATCTTGGCATACTGTCTTAATCAAATAGTCGATGTACTGTATGTCTCATGACTGAGGGCCCATCCTTGTTCCAGAACACAGACCCTCCTGCTCTGTATGCACAGTGTGCCTCTACAAGCCAGTGGTTTATTATTCTTGACAGAGTTCAATGAATACATCTGGTCCGAGGCAGCGAGGAGATGGAGAGAAGTTGCCAACAGGGAAGAGAGGAGCGAAAGAATGGAGGCCAATGGATGAGTGTCTGGAGAAGCAGAGGACGAGGTGCTCCAACCATCCATCATATCCAGCCCCTGGTAAAAGAAAGCCAACTCCCCTAAACCAACCCTGACCCTCTTCTCCATGACCCCCTATCCACAGTCATGAGGCCAAGGTCTGAGCCAGGCACTGTCACAGAGCCCATTATCACACTTGGCGCTGGAACTGAGGAACTCCGGCTTTTACTTTGAGGAGAAGTCATCAGTTGGCTGGCTTTTGTGTGTTTTGGTTCTTTTCTTTAAATGGACTGCAGCAGTTTTGATTATATTTCAGTCAAAATAAAATACATTGTTGAGATAGTGAACAACACTATCTTCAGCCTCAAAGAATGGTGTTGGAATATGGGGAACGATTGTAATAGGGGACATTATTGCATACAATATTTACAATTAATCTAACACCAATGAGTACCTCTCCTGTAATTAGTTATCCCACATTAGAGTGGAAATGAAAGCTGATGGGATGTGGGGTTAAAGACTGAGAGAAAGTTTATTTTTCTTCTGTAAGGTGCCATAGTTCAATGCTAGTGTGTTGTCCTGAGTGATGGTGGGTCGGTGCGGTGGGCTCAGGTTGGGCCGAGGGTCCCTTCCAGCTGCCAAAGGGAGACACACACAAGCTGGTGGACAGTCCCCAGGACTCCAGGGGGTAGAGAACCAGTGTTGCCCCCTTACCCGTTTCACTCCATGTGTGGGGTTAGGGTTAGGAAAGCTACTATGGT
Organism: Oncorhynchus kisutch; assembly: GCF_002021735.2. Lineage (NCBI taxonomy): Eukaryota > Metazoa > Chordata > Actinopteri > Salmoniformes > Salmonidae > Oncorhynchus > Oncorhynchus kisutch. The sequence goes on from NC_034202.2 coordinate 23,416,691, forward strand.
GTCAATGAATCACTGCATTCGTGTCAGCAGACAGGACATATTCTACTCACAAGACTAATTACTTCTGTGTCCACTGTCCAGCTAGTTGGGTGAATGGATATGTTGGAAGTCTGTACAGTATGTTGAATGTAATACCCTTGTTAGATGGATAACATTGGCTTAATGTCAACACAGTACTGTAGTCTTCATTCTCAAGTTCAACATCTTACTTTTAGATTGTTCTAGTCTTGACAGAATGGTTGATCCCAATCTTATTGTAGGCCACAGTCTTGCTCGTTGACACACACACACACACACACACACACACACACACACACACACACACACACACACACACACACACACACACACACACACACACACACACACACACACACACACACACACACACACACACACACACACACACACACACACAGGGAGTTCCAGCATCCATCTCCCAGCCTTTCTCTCTGGCTCATAATGTGGCCAATATGCAGGTAATATGTGGGGTCGCAACATCTCAATTATCACACCTCCTATCTGTGGTTAGACTGGGCTCCCAATCCTCCAGTCAGAACCAACCCCCCCTCACACCCCACCCTCGCCTCACCCGCCGTGACTTTTATTGCTTCATTAGTAGGCTCCACATGCTCCAGTGCACACCCACGCTCCACAAGCCCACAAACCCTAACAAGTCTGGGCAGACGTGGGGATGATGAGCAGACCCTAGGCCACCGCTCCACACCGTGCCATCCAGGCCCACATCGGCTTCCTACTCCTGGGATAGAGATGATGGGAGTAGTAGGGCGCATGGGGCTCATTAACCGAGCGGTAGAACAGTCTATATAAGTCAGTACATATGTACTGTAAGTCATTTATAAACAGTACTCAGGCTACACTTTTACACATGAGTAGAGCTCGATGGATTACTTTTCAATACATTCATGTTTTCCGTTGCTACATACATTGCATTGTAGGAGCTGTTTTGGCCTGTGTTTGTGTCCTTTTGTGTGTTATGTATACACTGAGTGTACAAAACATTATGAACACCTTCATAATATTGAGTTGCAGCACCCCCCTTTGCCCTCAGAACAGCCTTAATTCGTCACACATGGAAATACTGGGACCTGAAACTGGTGCTGGTTCGAGAAGACCATTGGTACTGCTGCTGCTTCCTGTTTCTCCTCTTCCTTCATAGACAACTCAACATGAAGGATTCATATCTTCATATCATGCTCTTCTTTTAAATACATTAGTAGTGCTCATGAAATTTAGGCCCCACTCTGTTGTGTTGCACAAAAAACGAACATTTCAAAGTGGGCCAACAATAAAAACAGTATCTTGCCTGAAGTTGTTGTAGCGTCATTTTGTTTACTTTTTCATTTTAGTTGAATTCATTACAAATGGTTGTCCAGGCATTCTTCTTCTTGTTTTCTGTTGATGAATCTCGCTGTTTGTTCTCGATAATTGGGTGGTTTGACACATTTCACATCAAAAAGGGCTAGCTTCCAGAAGTCACTGAAATTCTTTGAACATTTAGTTTTTACCTCCGTCCATTGTTTGGTTTAGGTGACTTGTTCCAATTCCACACAATGCTTATGTATTAGTGTCCCATCTCTGGTTTTGAATGCATCCTCAGGTCAGCACATCGTTAATCTAATCAGGCTTCACACTCCCTAATCTAGAACCGTGTTTCCCAACCCTGGTCCTCCAGTACCCCCACCAGTACCCCAACCCTGGTCCTCCAGTACCCCCAACAGCACACATTTTCATTGTAGCCCTGGTTAAACACACCTCATTCAACTCATTGAGGATTTGATGATTAGTTGACAAGTTGAATCAGGTGTGATTGTCCAGGGTTACAATACAATGTGTAATGTTGGGGGTACTGGAGGACCGGAGTTGGGAAACACTGGTCTAGAACAAATTAATCTGAAACTAAGCAACGTCTCAGAAAGACAAACCTGGATCAATTTGAGTAGAATTAGCCTAGTCCTGATTTAAATTAAACTCTATCTGTGAAACTGCCCCTCAGTGTAAATTGTATGTCAAGGATTATTTAAACTTTTTTGTACACTAGAGGGCACTATATACTGGGGTCATGGGTCACTGGTCACATGTGTATATAAGTAGTTCAGGTGACCGGGAAGGGGTAGTACAGGTGACCGGGAAGGGGTAGTACAGGTGACCGGGAAGGGTTAGCACAGGTGACCAGGAAGGGGTAGTACAGGTGACCAGGAATGGGTAGTACAGGTGACCAGGGAGGGGTAGTTCAGGTGACCAGGAAGGGTTAGTACAGGTGACCAGGAAGGGGTAGTACAGGTGACCAGGAAGGGGTAGTACAGGTGACCAGGAAGGGGTAGTACAGGTGACCAGGAAGGGGTAGTACAGGTGACCAGGAAGGGGTAGTACAGGTGACCAGGAAAGGTTAGTACAGGTGACCAGGAAGCGGTAGTACAGGTGACCAGGAAGGGGTAGTACAGGTGACCAGGAAGGGATAGTACAGGTGACTAGGAAGGGGTAGTACAGGTGACCAGGAAAGGGTAGGACAGCTGACCAGGAAGGGGTAGTACAGGTGACCAGGAAAGGGTAGTACAGGTGACCAGGAAGGGGTAGTACAGGTGACCAGGAAGCGGTAGTACAGGTGACCAGGAAAGGGTAGTACAGGTGACCAGGAAGGGGTAGTACAGGTGACCAGGAAGCGGTAGTACAGGTGACCAGGAAGGGGTAGTACAGGTGACCAGGAAAGGGTAGTACAGGTGACCAGGAAGCGGTAGTACAGGTGACCAGGAAAGGGTAGTACAGGTGACCAGGAAAGGGTAGTACAGGTGACCAGGAAGGGGTAGTACAGGTGACCAGGAAGGGATAGTACAGGTGACTAGGAAGGGGTAGTACAGGTGACCAGGAAAGGGTAGGACAGCTGACCAGGAAGGGGTAGTACAGGTGACCAGGAAGGGGTAGTACAGGTGACCAGGAAAGGGTAGTACAGGTGACCAGGAAGGGGTAGTACAGGTGACCGGGAAAGGGTAGGACAGGTGACCAGGAAGGGGTAGTACAGGTGACCAGGAAGGGGTAGTACAGGTGACCAGGAAGGGGTAGTACAGGTGACCAGGAAGGGGTAGTACAGGTGACCAGGAAGGGGTAGTACAGGTGACCAGGAAAGGGCATACAGTTCTTACCGTAATCACAGAACATTCTCATAGATTTGACCTCTACACCTTTTATATGCTAATATTTGTATTGGAATTAAACTAGTTATCGTTTGTATGCGCAATATATTCGAACTTCAGCCGAAAATAGTTACATCTGGAAAGCAATTTCTGTGGATGTGTTATGGACGTCTCTCTCCTGTGCCAGAGGCTTTTTATAGGCAATCGCCACTACAGCTACATACATGCACTGAGCAGGTACATGTATGCCATGGGTGTTCGTATGTGTGCACACATGTACCTGTGTGCTTGTGGTGGGGGTGTAATAAGACCCCAGAAAATGCCCATTAGGATTGACCTTGGCACTTCTGGTCGGTGTTTGATGGATGGGGTACAGGGCCAAACAAGCCCCTGGGGAGACATGATCTTATCTTTTATTGTACAAACACCTCCCTCCTTCTGACCCCATCCCCCTGTCCCCACTCACTCACACTGCACTGCTCTACACGCATCACAGGCAGAATAAATCTGTGTCTGACACACCGAGCAGAGAGAGCGAGAGAGAGGAAGGTGGAAAGGTGGGAGGCCGGAGGGAATACGGTGAGATTGGAGGGAGGGGTATTGGAGAGAGATGGAGGATGGGAGGGAGAGAGAGAGAGAGAGGAAGAGGGAGGGAGAGAGAGAGGAAGGCGGAAAGGAGGGAGGCCGGAGGGAATACGGTGAGATTGGAGGGAGGGGTCTTGGAGAGAGATGGAGGATGGGAGGGAGAGAGTAAGAGGGAGGGTGAGAGAGAGAGAGAGAGAGAGAGAGAAAGAGCGAGGGAGGGAGGTTAGAGAAGAAGACAGAAGGAGAAAAAACACACATAGGGCTATGAAAACCCAATATCTCACTGAGGTGTCATTAGCTACATAAGTCAGCTGTGGTTTTCCAGTGTAAATGTCTGCAAGGCACAATGAGTGTAAAAGGGAAACTGAGGAAATTGGCTGGGTGGGGAGGGAGGGATGGAGGGGAAGGAGGGAGAGGGGGATCTGTGCTGGAGCGGCTATGATGATGAGCCTGAGATGAAAGACATTCGCTCTTAGTGGTGTGTATGGGTTTGTTCTCTCACCTACCTGTCTCCCCCGCCTCACCACACACACACACACACACACACACACACACACACACACACACACACACACACACACACACACACACACACACACACACACACACACACACACACACACACACACACACACACACCACACACACACACACACACACACACACACACACACACACACACACACACACACACACACACACACACACACACACACACACACACACACACACACACACACACACACACACAGTTATGTCTTACTATACTTGTGACTTTTCGGGGACCAACAATGGCCTCCTAAGTTGTGCAGCGGTCTAAGGTACTGCATCTCAATGCAAGAGGCGTCACTACAGTCCCTGGTTTGAATCCAGTCTGTATCACATCCAGTCCCAAAGGGCGGTGCACAATTGGCCCAGCATCGTCCGGGTTTGGCCGGTGTAGGCCGTCATTGTAAATAAACATTTGTTCTTAACTGACTTGCCTAGTAAATAAAAATAAATTAAATAAATTCCCATTCAAAATCCTATTTTCCCTAACCCCTCACCCTAAACCTAAACCTAACCTTAACTGCTAACCCTCAACCTAACCACTAACCCCTAACCCTAACTTTAAACCTAAACCCTGAGCCTAAAATACACTTTTTAGAAGTGAGGATTGGCAAAATGTCCTCACTTCTCTGAATTTTAGTTGGTTTACAATTCTTATGAGGACTTTTGGTACTCATAAGCAGGGTTGGGGAGTAACGAATACCGTTACATGTAAGGGATTACCAAAAAACGGTAACTGTAATCCTTTACGTATCGTTGTAATCAGATTACAGGTACTTTTGAAAAACTAGATGATTACTTCGAGGATTACTTTTAAATTCAGAAAGGATGTTGGCGAAAAAAATCTTTGACACTTCTCTGTTTTCTCAATGACATTTAAATCAGCATTGAAAAAAGGCCCAAGTTCAAGTTTGTTCCACCTGAGCCAGTCTGACCACAAGTCAGAAAACACTATGATGATACACCAAATGTGTTTGATGGATCGTGGGAAAAGAGCAGGAACAGGCTTTTCAAAGATGATCCAACTTGAATAAACTCTTGGAGGTCAGGATGACAGCAGTGGTGTCGTCTACGGCGATACAGATATCACTTATTATTGATATCTACATAGCGTATTGATGTGAATCACACTGCAGCTCTCTCATTTAGCTATTTGTGCCTTACGGACTGTTGTTGTGGATGGATGTTCATAAATCATTGTTTTTTAAACTAGTGGACAGCCAGTGAAAAATGCGATCTTTCAACAGCTGCACAGTGCAGATCCCAGCCTATGGAACAACAGCTGCATATTGCAGATCCCAGCCTATGGAACAACAGCTGCACAGTGCAGATCTCAGCCTATGGAACAACAGCTGCATATTGCAGATCCCAGCCTATGGAACAACAGCTGCATAGTGCAGATCCCAGCCTATGGAACAACAGCTGCACAGTGCAGATCCCAGCCTATGGAATAACAGCTGCATATTGCAGATCCCAGCCTATGGAACAACAGCTGCATATTGCAGATCCCAGCCTATGGAACAACAGCTGCATATTGCAGATCCCAGCCTATGGAACAACAACTGCACAGTGCAGATCCCAGCCTATGGAACAACAGCTGCATATTGCAGATCCCAGCCTATGGAACAACAGCTGCATATTGCAGATCCCAGCCTATGGAACAACAGCTGCATATTGCAGATCCCAGCCTATGGAACAACAGCTGCACAGTGCAGATCCCAGCCTATGGAATAACAGCTGCATATTGCAGATCCCAGCCTATGGAACAACAGCTGCACAGTGCAGATCCCAGCCTATGGAACAACAGCTGCATATTGAAGATCTCAGCCTATGGAACAACAGCTGCATATTGCAGATCCCAGCCTATGGAACAACAGCTGCATATTGCAGATCCCAGCCTATGGAACAACAGCTGCACAGTGCAGATCCCAGCCTATGGAACAACAGCTGCATAGTGTGGATCCCAGCCTATGGAACAACAGCTGCATAGTGTGGATCCCAGCCTATGGAACAACAGCTGCACAGTGCAGATCCCAGCCTATGGAACAACAGCTGCATATTGCAGATCCCAGCCTATGGAACAACAGCTGCACAGTGCAGATCTCAGCCTATGGAACAACAGCTACATATTGCAGATCCCAGCCTATGGAACAACAGCTGCATATTGCAGATCCCAGCCTATGGAACAACAGCTGCACAGTGCAGATCTCAGCCTATGGAACAACAGCTGCATATTGCAGATCCCAGCCTATGGAACAACAGCTGCATATTGCAGATCCCAGCCTATGGAACAACAGCTGCATATTGCAGATCCCAGCCTATGGAACAACAGCTGCACAGCGCAGATCTCAGCCTATGGAACAACAGCTGCATATTGCAGATCCCAGCCTATGGAACAACAGCTGCATAGTGCAGATCCCAGCCTATGGAACAACAGCTGCATAGTGCAGATCCCAGCCTATGGAACAACAGCTGCACAGTGCAGATCCCAGCCTATGGAATAACAGCTGCATATTGCAGATCCCAGCCTATGGAACAACAGCTGCATATTGCAGATCCCAGCCTATGGAACAACAGCTGCATATTGCAGATCCCAGCCTATGGAACAACAACTGCACAGTGCAGATCCCAGCCTATGGAACAACAGCTGTATATTGCAGATCCCAGCCTATGGAACAACAGCTGCATATTGCAGATCCCAGCCTATGGAACAACAGCTGCATAGTGCAGATCCCAGCCTATGGAACAACAGCTGCACAGTGCAGATCCCAGCCTATGGAATAACAGCTGCATATTGCAGATCCCAGCCTATGGAACAACAGCTGCACAGTGCAGATCCCAGCCTATGGAACAACAGCTGCATATTGCAGATCTCAGCCTATGGAATAACAGCTGCATATTGCAGATCTCAGCCTATGGAACAACAGCTGCATATTGCAGATCCCAGCCTATGGAACAACAGCTGCATATTGCAGATCCCAGCCTATGGAACAACAGCTGCACAGTGCAGATCCCAGCCTATGGAATAACAGCTGCATATTGCAGATCCCAGCCTATGGAACAACAGCTGCACAGTGCAGATCCCAGCCTATGGAACAACAGCTGCATATTGCAGATCTCAGCCTATGGAACAACAGCTGCATATTGCAGATCCCAGCCTATGGAACAACAGCTGCATATTGCAGATCCCAGCCTATGGAACAACAGCTGCACAGTGCAGATCCCAGCCTATGGAACAACAGCTGCATAGTGTGGATCCCAGCCTATGGAACAACAGCTGCATAGTGTGGATCCCAGCCTATGGAACAACAGCTGCACAGTGCAGATCCCAGCCTATGGAACAACAGCTGCATATTGCAGATCCCAGCCTATGGAACAACAGCTGCACAGTGCAGATCTCAGCCTATGGAACAACAGCTGCATATTGCAGATCCCAACCTATGGAACAACAGCTGCATATTGCAGATCCCAGCCTATGGAACAACAGCTGCACAGTGCAGATCTCAGCCTATGGAACAACAGCTGCATATTGCAGATCCCAGCCTATGGAACAACAGCTGCATATTGCAGATCCCAGCCTATGGAACAACAGCTGCATATTGCAGATCCCAGCCTATGGAACAACAGCTGCATAGTGCAGATCCCTGCCTATGGAACAACAGCTGCATATTGCAGATCCCAGCCTATGGAACAACAGCTGCACAGTGCAGATCCCAGCCTATGGAACAACAGCTGCATAGTGTGGATCCCAGCCTATGGAACAACAGCTGCATAGTGTGGATCCCAGCCTATGGAACAACAGCTGCACAGTGCAGATCCCAGCCTATGGAACAACAGCTGCATATTGCAGATCCCAGCCTATGGAACAACAGCTGCACAGTGCAGATCTCAGCCTATGGAACAACAGCTACATATTGCAGATCCCAGCCTATGGAACAACAGCTGCATATTGCAGATCCCAGCCTATGGAACAACAGCTGCACAGTGCAGATCTCAGCCTATGGAACAACAGCTGCATATTGCAGATCCCAGCCTATGGAACAACAGCTGCATATTGCAGATCCCAGCCTATGGAACAACAGCTGCACAGCGCAGATCTCAGCCTATGGAACAACAGCTGCATATTGCAGATCCCAGCCTATGGAACAACAGCTGCATAGTGCAGATCCCAGCCTATGGAACAACAGCTGCATAGTGCAGATCCCAGCCTATGGAACAACAGCTGCACAGTGCAGATCCCAGCCTATGGAATAACAGCTGCATATTGCAGATCCCAGCCTATGGAACAACAGCTGCATATTGCAGATCCCAGCCTATGGAACAACAGCTGCATATTGCAGATCCCAGCCTATGGAACAACAACTGCACAGTGCAGATCCCAGCCTATGGAACAACAGCTGCACAGTGCAGATCTCAGCCTATGGAACAACAGCTGCATATTGCAGATCCCAGCCTATGGAACAACAGCTGCATATTGCAGATCCCAGCCTATGGAACAACAGCTGCACAGCGCAGATCTCAGCCTATGGAACAACAGCTGCATATTGCAGATCCCAGCCTATGGAACAACAGCTGCATAGTGCAGATCCCAGCCTATGGAACAACAGCTGCATATTGCAGATCCCAGCCTATGGAACAACAGCTGCACAGTGCAGATCCCAGCCTATGGAATAACAGCTGCATATTGCAGATCCCAGCCTATGGAACAACAGCTGCATATTGCAGATCCCAGCCTATGGAACAACAGCTGCATATTGCAGATCCCAGCCTATGGAACAACAACTGCACAGTGCAGATCCCAGCCTATGGAACAACAGCTGCATATTGCAGATCCCAGCCTATGGAACAACAGCTGCATATTGCAGATCCCAGCCTATGGAACAACAGCTGCATAGTGCAGATCCCAGCCTATGGAACAACAGCTGCACAGTGCAGATCCCAGCCTATGGAATAACAGCTGCATATTGCAGATCCCAGCCTATGGAACAACAGCTGCACAGTGCAGATCCCAGCCTATGGAACAACAGCTGCATATTGCAGATCTCAGCCTATGGAATAACAGCTGCATATTGCAGATCTCAGCCTATGGAACAACAGCTGCATATTGCAGATCCCAGCCTATGGAACAACAGCTGCATATTGCAGATCCCAGCCTATGGAACAACAGCTGCACAGTGCAGATCCCAGCCTATGGAATAACAGCTGCATATTGCAGATCCCAGCCTATGGAACAACAGCTGCATATTGCAGATCCCAGCCTATGGAACAACAGCTGCACAGTGCAGATCTCAGCCTATGGAACAACAGCTGCATATTGCAGATCCCAACCTATGGAACAACAGCTGCATATTGCAGATCCCAGCCTATGGAACAACAGCTGCACAGTGCAGATCTCAGCCTATGGAACAACAGCTGCATATTGCAGATCCCAGCCTATGGAACAACAGCTGCATATTGCAGATCCCAGCCTATGGAACAACAGCTGCATATTGCAGATCCCAGCCTATGGAACAACAGCTGCATAGTGTGGATCCCAGCCTATGGAACAACAGCTGCATATTGCAGATCCCAGCCTATGGAACAACAGCTGCACAGTGCAGATCTCAGCCTATGGAACAACAGCTGCACATTGCAGATCCCTGCCTATGGAACAACAGCTGCACAGTGCAGATCTCAGCCTATGGAACAACAGCTGCATAGTGTGGATCCCAGCCTATGGAACAACAGCTGCATATTGCAGATCCCAGCCTATGGAATAACAGCTGCATATTGCAGATCCCAGCCTATGGAACAACAGCTGCATATTGCAGATCCCAGCCTATGGAACAACAGCTGCATAGTGTGGATCCCAGCCTATGGAACAACAGCTGCATATTGCAGATCCCAGCCTATGGAACAACAGCTGCATATTGCAGATCCCAGCCTATGGAACAACAGCTGCATATTGCAGATCCCAGCCTATGGAACAACAGCTGCATAGTGTGGATCCCAGCCTATGGAACAACAGCTGCATATTGCAGATCCCAGCCTATGGAACAACAGCTGCATATTGCAGATCCCAGCCTATGGAACAACAGCTGCATATTGCAGATCCCAGCCTATGGAATAAAAGTAAGGCTTTTACTGCTCAATCTAATTCATGCTGATAACAAAAATGAAATCCATAGGCCTAATGGACACATGCTCAAACTCACACACTTTTGATAAACTTAAAGGGGCAATCTGTAGTTGCTAAATCCATTTTTGGATTTATAAATTATATATATATGTATATGCATTGATTCTTGAAGAATATAACTTATAATATAACTGTCATACTCCATGAGAACCCAAAATACAGTATAACCTTGTTTACTTCAATGTTTGTAAACATTCTAAATGTAAACAAACACAGTAGTGCTCAAAGCAGGCCATTCCATGTAACGCAGCATTTATTCAACACGAATCAATGAGCCCAAAGCAGGCCATTCCATGTAACGCAGCATTTATTCAACACCAATCAATGAGCCCAAAGCAGGCCATTCCATGTAACGCAGCATTTATTCAACACGAATCAATGAGCCCAAAGCAGGCCATTCCATGTAACGCAGCATTTATTCAACACCAATCAATGAGCCCAAAGCAGGCCATTCCATGTAACGCAGCATTTATTCAACACGAATCAATGAGCCCAAAGCAGGCCATTCCATGTAACGCAGCATTTATTCAACACGAATCAATGAGCCCAAAGCAGGCCATTCCATGTAACGCAGCATTTATTCAACACGAATCAATGAGCCCAAAGCAGGCCATTCCATGTAACGCAGCATAAACAACAGAGCAGGCCATTCCATGTAACGCAGCATTTATTCAACACCAATCAATGAGCCCAAAGCAGGCCATTCCATGTAACGCAGCATAAACAACAGAGCAGGCCATTCCATGTAACGCAGCATTTATTCAACACGAATCAATGAGCCCAAAGCAGGCCATTCCATGTAACGCAGCATTTATTCAACACGAATCAATGAGCCCAAAGCAGGCCATTCCATGTAACGCAGCATTTATTCAACACCAATCAATGAGCCCAAAGCAGGCCATTCCATGTAACGCAGCATTTATTCAACACGAATCAATGAGCCCAAAGCAGGCCATTCCATGTAACGCAGCATAAACAACAGAGCAGGCCATTCCATGTAACGCAGCATTTATTCAACACCAATCAATGAGCCCAAAGCAGGCCATTCCATGTAACGCAGCATAAACAACAGAGCAGGCCATTCCATGTAACGCAGCATTTATTCAACACCAATCAATGAGCCCAAAGCAGGCCATTCCATGTAACGCAGCATTTATTCAACACGAATCAATGAGCCCAAAGCAGGCCATTCCATGTAACGCAGCATTTATTCAACACCAATCAATGAGCCCAAAGCAGGCCATTCCATGTAACGCAGCATTTATTCAACACGAATCAATGAGCCCAAAGCAGGCCATTCCATGTACGCAGCATAAACAACAGAGCAGGCCATTCCATGTAACGCAGCATTTATTCAACACCAATCAATGAGCCCAAAGCAGGCCATTCCATGTAACGCAGCATAAACAACAAAGCAGGCCATTCCATGTAACGCAGCATTTATTAACACGAATCAATGAGCCCAATCAGTCCTCCATGACAACAAAATCATAAACAACAGAGCAGGGCTGGCTAATAAGTCCTTACTTTTGGGGTTATGCTCAGGTAAAATACTTTGGCTAATCTATTCTTCCATATTTCCAAGTCTTATTCTTGAAGATAAAGGTGTATAACATGTATTGGAGTGACTGGGATTCTGATAGACTTAGGTTTTTAATGGTAAAATATAATTGAATCGTATTATTATATGTAGTGGAAAGCGGTGGATTAGAAGAAGCCTACATAACCAACCCATAAAGTACAATGTAACATCCTTATATGGCCGGCTACGTACATTTTACCATTCATTTATCCTGCAATAGAGGTCGTTCAATTGGTAACATACTTTTAAAGTCTTCTTCTAATGCCTCTTAAGTGGAAAGTAAAAGTTTGGGTAATTCAAAAGTTACGTTACCGATTACTATTTTGGACAGGTAACTAGTAACTGTAACGGATTACATTTAGAAAGTAACCTACCCAACCCTGCTCATAAGTATAGTAAAATGTGTCCACACACACACACACACACACACACACACACACACACACACACACACACACACACACACACACACACACACACACACACACACACACACACACACACACACACACACACACACACACACACATACACACACACACATACACACACACACACACACACACACACACACACACACACACACACACACACACACACACACACACACACACACACACACACACACACACACACACACACACACACACACACGTACACCGTCTTGTATTCCACTGGTCCCAGCTGGGGGACCCACCAAACACAGAGGCATGAGGCAACCTCCACTCCAGGATGGAAGGTTTCTCCCCTGTCTGGAAGCTCTATCCACAGGGAGGACTTCACACACTTCTGACTCTTTGAGTTACACTTTCAATTTTAGAATACATTAGCTGTACGGGGTCATAGGTCTATAGTAAGTGTTCTACTTGAGGTATTGATAGCTTCAAACAATCACTGTTGACTTTTCAGCTAAACAATTGAATATCAATGAATCTACAAACATATCATTCTTAATGTCAGTCAACAACCTGAAACCAAACCTGTGGATGGAAATAAAACTGTTCACTTTGAAACCAAACCTCTAGATGGAAATACAACTGTTCACTCTGAAACCAAACCTCTAGATGGAAATAAAACTGTTCACTCTGAAACCAAACCTCTAGATGGAAATAAAACTGTTCACTCTGAAACCAAACCTCTAGATGGAAATAAAACTGTTCACTCTGAAACCAAACCTTTAGATGGAAATAAAACTGTTCACTCTGAAACCAAACCTCTAGATGGAAATAAAACTGTTCACTCTGAAACCAAACCTCTAGATGGAAATAAAACTGTTCACTCTGAAACCAAACCTCTAGATGGAAATAAAACTGTTCACTCAGAAACCAAACCTTTAGATGGAAATAAAACTGTTCACTCTGAAACCAAACCTCTAGATGGAAATAAAACTGTTCACTCTGAAACCAAACCTCTAGATGGAAATAAAACTGTTCACTCTGAAACCAAACCTCTAGATGGAAATAAAACTGTTCACTCTGAAACCAAACCTTTAGATGGAAATAAAACTGTTCACTCTGAAACCAAACCTCTAGATGGAAATAAAACTTCACTCTGAAACCAAACCTCTAGATGGAAATAAAACTGTTCACTCTGAAACCAAACCTCTAGATGGAAATAAAACTGTTCACTCTGAAACCAAACCTTTAGATGGAAATATAACTGTTCACTCTGAAACCAAACCTCTAGATGGAAATAAAACTGTTCACTCTGAAACCAAACCTCTAGATGGAAATAAAACTGTTCACTCTGAAACCAATCAAGTCAAAACAAAACATGTACCTGAAAATGGCAATTTGCAATATCTTTTGACATATTTCAAATCCTTCACCTGTAAAGTCTGTCTGTCTGTGTGTGTGTGTGTGTGTGTGTGTGTGTGTGTGTGTGTGTGTGTGTGTGTGTGTGTGTGTGTGTGTGTGTGTGTGTGTGTGTGTGTGTGTGTGTGTGTGTGTGTCTGTGTCTGTCTGTCTGTCTGTCTGTGGAGGACTGGGAGGACTTGATGTCTTACCTGCTGTAGGATCCCGCCCAGAAAGTGTTCTGACAGTTACGGCAGCAGCATACGGTGCAAAGATGTTTCTATAATTGCACCTGGTTGCGTCATGAAAAAGTAATAATTTGCTGTCAGGGACGTCAAGGTGTTGGCGTTCAGCAGGAGCTGATAAGGTATTGTCTGCCTCTAGTGCGCACACACACACAGGCAGATGTGCACACAACACGCATGTACACACACTCACTCACTTACACATACTGCTTCTCAAAGTCCCAGCGACAGAGTCCCAGAGACCGAATCAGACAATGGAAGAGGATGGAGAAAGGCAGAACATTTGTGAAGAAGGCTCCATACTCCTGGATATCAATTACATTGTACCACCTCAAAAATCCAAATAATTGATTATACATGTATGGAGACCATACTAAATTATGCATATGATATCAACAAGCTAGAGCAGCATGGCATGCTCTTAGTAAGTTCAATAATATACAATTATCCCCTGGCTGCCAGTTCTTTTCACTTTGACTGATGTGGCTGGTGTCATGACTATCCATTGACTGGCAGGCCCAGTCCAGATAAAATTAAGGATGTTCCTGTTCTGAGATTGACCCCTCTGCTCCTGACTGACTCTGAGGATGAACACAGGGCCCCGGGGAAGGTGCCAACCTTTGTCCCTATTGAAGGAATGCTATTTCATTTGAGAGGCATGGAGCGTGTGTGCAGGGGGAGCAATATCAAAGGGTGGAGGAGAGAGTAGCACGTATGACAAGGGCACTGGGGAGTGGAGCACTGCACTCACACATCAGTGGCGCTTGCCTTTGATCCGGAGCAGTTCCTCCAAAGCACGATGGAGTGCCCAGAGAGAAAGCCCCGAGCCTGGGCGTTATTTCCGGGAAACATTCCCCTCTCTCAGCCCTCTCTTTGCACTGTCCAACTGTGTGATTAACTGTGGGAGATTGAATAACGGGCGATGATGTGTATGGTTTCATCAAGACTAGTCAAAGCACCTATAGACTTTATCTAGCTGGAACGGGTGGGCGTTGACTTCAAGAAGAAAAAAACAGATCTATCTGTGGTTTTAGTACTATAAAGACAAGAGAGAATATGACAAGAGGCAAAGGATTACTCTCTCAAATGGGAGATGACGTAGGTTTAAAGCCTCCTGAAGGCAAACTAAAAGCTTTCTATACTCCCATTCAGTGGTTATCTGTTCTCATTGTTGTTTAATGAACCATCACTAGATCAGGCTGGAGCAGCTTAGAGGATGGGGATTGGCTCCCAGGGTTGAGTCTCTGTGTAAGGGGTCAGAGTTTGTAGAGCTCTAGGCTGGTTCCCTCCGACGGTTCCCATAGTTCTAAAAGCATCCATCCTAATCTGCTCTCCTGTCAGGATCTCCCTGACTGATCATCTTCTCATGGGCCTTCTCTATCATCCTTTTACCAGCAGCTCCAAGCACTTTTGTTCCTTTCTCTGGCCGTGTGTGCGTTAGTTATTGGCCAAGTGGCCCAGATTAGCTGGCCTGACCTCGGGAATGGTTCCACTCTTCTTTTAGATCTTGCACACTCTGCTCTCTAACACTCTTCATTAAATCTCTCTTTCTCTCTCCCCCCCACACACATACACATGCAGACAAATACTCACACAGACAATGCTTCCTATTTGTCCCCCCCTCAGTAGGCTACCCATCATCATCCAATGTGTCATAGACATTTTGATAATCAACAGTGGCTCTTTATAAGCCAATGGATCTCTCTAACCCAAACCCATAGGTTCGAAGTCTACTGGCTGTGGACCAATCCGACCCACATAGGGTAACAGTAAATAAGACTGCTGTCCTTATTTCTCTTGGTTCACCTTGCAGATACAGTATTTCCCTCCGAATACCACCTCCCATCCCATCCCCCTTCCCTCCCTGTGCAGTCTGTCAGCTGAACTGATTGCCTCTCTCTCCCGCCCCCACAGTGGCATTTAGCTATTCTCATTTGCATGTACATGCCCTTGCTGTGCGGCCTGTGAGCCGGCGAGATTGATCAACGCCGCGCTGTGTTTTATCGCATGTCAGTCTGAGGCTGCTACCAGGCGCAGTGGGCACACACATACACACCAGCCGGGTACACTAGTGGGTAAACATGTTTTCCTGTTCACCCACACACTACACGCATCCATATGTGAACACACACACACACATAAAACATCCACACGTAATGCACAGACACTCAACATACTGTAAATACACACTTTGAAGATTGAGGATATGCACACATTGCACAGATGTAGTTATGAGTCAGAAAAAGGCATTGAAGCATTTGGCCTCCATATCATGTCTAGTGAGAGTGAATCACTCAGAGGAATGGTGCTTTCACTGTAAGATCTTGGCAGGGATCTATCCTCTACTCTTCTCTTATTACTTACTGAGCTGACAGATATTAATATGCAAAATAGGAGGCTGCTGAACAAAATGCTGATAATTAAGTGAAGATGTTCTGGGTAGTGTCGCGCTTAAGAGTGTGCACATAGGACCCATCACATGGTAAGCCATTATGCCACCGAGCAGTTATTGCTGTGCTTTGGGGGTGAGTCTGTTCTGCGCAGGCACTGTAAAAATAGAACCTTGGAGAGTTGAACTGTATGTAACACTTCATTTTAAGACAGGGTAACACTTCATTTTAAGACAGGGTAACGCTTCATTTTAAGACAGGGTAACACTTTATTTTAAGACAGGGTAACACTTTATTTTAAGACAGGGTAACACTTTCTTTTAAGACAGGGTAACACTTTATTTTAAGACAGGGTAACATTTCATTTTAAGACAGGGTAACACTTTATTTTAAGACAGGGTAACATTTCATTTTAAGACAGGGTAACATTTCATTTTAAGACAGGGTAACATTCTATTTTAAGACAGGGTAACATTTCATTTTAAGTGTCCCAAATAAACCATTAATAAGGCATGTATAAATTGTGTGTTCACCATTTATTAATCATTACTCCCACATTTTTACATTTTAGTAAGCTAGTTATTCACACATATTTCCTTAAACATCCTGAATGTCTACCAACAGCATGCCCATATATTTGTGAGAAATTACACTGGTCACTCAGACATTCATGAAGTATTTATAAAGTATAAATAGCACTCATTTTAGATTAGGGACTGCAAAAAAGACTTGACTAATGATTAGTAAATGGTTTATTCATGTGGGAGTAATGATTAATAAATGGTGAACACACCATTTATACATGCCTTATAAATGGTTTATTACAGACCTTTAAAATAAAGTGTTACTGAACTGTATCCTTACACCACTTCATAGAGTCATCAGAAGGAAAAGACTGCATCTTTAGTATGTTGGTATAGGCTACACCAGGAAGTAAGGGGACGGATCATGACCCGAATGGCAAACACCTGCAATCGTATGGTAGGTAATACAGTATGAGGGCATGATACCACATATTCTTTGACACAGGTCAAAGGTTGCAGGTTACAGTGTATTCTTCCTGTATTCTTCCTTTCTTTAAGGCATATCGCTACTACAGATAGTGTCTTATAAGAATTTTGATACGGTTGGTTGCCTTAACCCTCTATGCTGCCACCTCCCCTCTATTTCCTCCCCCACCCCCAGCTGATCTCCCTTCTCTCGCTCTGTCCCCGAGGAGGTGAGGGAAGTGGGAGGAATCCATGTTGCCGGGGGCGACAGGCAGGCTCTCTGTGCCATCCTCTTACACAAACGGCAGGATCAGCGCTCCACACAAGAATAATGAGAAGATAATGGGGAGTAATGTGACCCGATCTGTCCCGATTATCTCATGGCACCCACCGGCACAGCGCCATCTGGTGCCTGATCTGGTGACAGCAGCTCCTGTGCTGTATGAAAAGAAGGCAGGTTTAGAATGAATCCCTTCCCCCCAGTTTATTGACTGGTTGTTTTGGTGATTCGTGTGTGCTTGCATGCCTGCGTGCATGTGTGCACAGGTGTGTTTGTGGATGTGTGTGTGTGTTTGTGTGCATGTTTGTGTGTGTGTCACGGTCACACATAAAAAGTGACTTTGCATTTATATGAATGTCTGACAGAGTATGTCATTGTGCTTATATAAACTAGAGAAGAGAGTGGTGTCTAAAGCACAGTGTGAATTCCCGACATGGACAAGTGTCCACCATGCTGCTTTCTCCCAGCTTAACTCACACCCTGTTCTCTTTTTAACCAGATAGTCTCTCCCCCAGGCAGCACTGGGCCAATTCAATAAGACGCTCCATTGTATGGGCAGTGTGGCTTGTGGTTTAGATTGTTAAGGCTCTTTGTGTCGTGTGTTTACAGATGCTTTACATGTCCTTCAGGGCTCTCTCTCTCTCTCCTACCTTCAGACACACTCAGCAGTCTAATCCCCATAATGCCACAGCCATTACAGATATCAGATCTCACAGAGAGACACTGGTTTACCAGAAGACATCGAAAAGATTGGCTTCTGTAAGGTCAGGCATATAGAAAATAGTTATTTGCGTCAAAGTCATCTGAAGAATGGATGTTTACAGAATGTTTGGTAATACATGTTGTTATGCAGCTGGAGGTGGACAACCAATTGGCTTCATTCAACCTTACATCAAAATATACCTTGTAAAATCCACTGGCGAAGGAGATTTCCAATACAACACACATATACACACAACATCAAACCACATCATTCTGCCTCAGGAGGCTGAAGAAATTTGGCTTGTCACCTAAAACCCTCACAAACTTTTACAGATGCACAATTGAGAGCATCCTGTCGGGCTGTATCACCGTCCGGTACGGCAACTGCACCGCCCACAACCGCAAGGCTCTCCAGAGGGTGGTGCGGTCTGCACAACGCATCACCCGGGGAAAACTACCTGCCCTCCAGGACACCTACAGCACCTGATGTCACAGGAAGGGCAAAAATATAATCAAAGACAATAACCACCCGAGCCACTGCCTGTTCACCCCACTGCCATCCAGAAGGCAAATTCAGTACAGGTGCATCAAAGCTGGGACTGAGAGAATGAAAAATAGCTTCTATCTCAAGGCCATCAGACTGTTAAACAGCCATCACTAACACAGAGAGGCTGCTGCCTACATACAGACTCAAATCATTGGCCAGTCTAATAAATGGATCACTAGTCACTTTAATAATGCCACTTTAATAATGTTTACATATGTTGCATTACTCATCTCATATGTACAGTATATACTGTACTGTATTTTATACCATCTATTTCATCATGTCTATGCCGCTCGGTCATCACTCATCCATATATTTACATGTATATATTCTTATTCCATTCCTTACTTAGATCTGTGTGTATTAGGTAGTTATTGTGGAATTGTTAGATTACATGTGAGATATTGCTGCACTGTCGGAACTAGAAGCACAATCCATTGCAATCACCTCCACCTCCCTCGTCCCCTCTCACCATCCTTTTCCTACTGTCCCACTAATTTGCTCTCCATGCACAACCTGGCTGTTTATTGAGATGCTAACTCTCTTTATGAACACCTAATCCCAGAGCAGGGGGGATAATTTATGAAGCATTTACATGAAGAAGGCCAGCTAATTGGGAGCATGTGTCGGGGTAAGCCTTGGCGACGCCTCCATACTACAGATGAGCAGGCCAGGATTCCGACTCTCTGCCTGCCATACCGTACAGTATAATGATACGTCAAATCCATCCTCCTTCAATCCATCCGTCCCCTCAACAATTCAGCCTTTAAAGCAATCTCTATAATGTTTTGACGTAATGATTGAAACATTATTATTATGTGTTTTCCGAGTGGTAGCTAGTCTGTCATGGTAGGTCTATAGCAGCAGCATAGAGGGACTACGTATGGTAGCCAATCCGCAAGCAGCTTTCTTCTCCGGCTAACTGCTCCATTCAGCAGCCAACTAACCCGCCCAAGACATACTCAGCCGTGACTCGCAAGGCCTGACCTCCAACTCGTCGTGTCCAGAGTGTCAAAGGCCAGGGCGGACAGGTCCCTCTGAGAGGGCAGTGGCCATTTTTACGTGCGATGACATCTTCCACCGCCACCGTTTCTCCATACCCCTTCACTCCACTCAGAAGCCCCCCCCCCCCCCCCCCCCCTCCCCATCCTCACCCTCCCTCATTTACATCAGGTCGTTTGTTATTACTTTATGGTTATATATGGGGCTTTGTCTGGCTGTGTATGTACCTTCACCACTCCCAGCTGGTCCCCATTAATAACTGGGCCCTGGTGGGAAGAGGCAGGGAGATGGAGGAGCTTGTTAGCCTCATAGACGGGATCAGGGGCCCAGCATGGGAGATGGGACGGGATTGGACGCGTTTGTTGGACCGGAGAGGGAACAAGAGGGAGATGTACAGTACAGCACACACGTCAGACAGACACACAACTCAGCCATAGTCCTAACGTTGATGTATTGATGTGTCAGCGATCAGCCCATTGCAAATCACGCAACATGTATCTTTGTTGGCTACATCTCTGTGTGAACGTGCTTTGGTGTTATTATTGTCTGGATATAGATGAGTGTGTCTGTCTGTGGGCCACCAGTCAGACATGTGTTGGGGTGAAAGCGTAATGAGGCTGCTGAGTGGACCAAGCAGGCCATACATGATATAGACAGACTCCATTGTGGGTCACACACGGCAGGCAGCAGAAGCCCTCAGATCTGCCTGCTTGATCAGCTCTGCGGGAGCCCGTGGGGAATAAAGCCGTGAAAAAAGGATTTATTTAGCACGCCTCATCAAAAGGGAATTAGCAGGGTTTGGGCAGGGAAGACGGGGTCTGTTTAGGGCTAGGATGAATGGCAGGATGATCTCTGTAATCCCAGACCCCCTGCCCCCCCTTTTCTCCCTCCCCCAAAAATCACCCCTTTCTTTATCACTTAGCTCTTATGTAGCCTCAGCCAATCAGTCAAATGAAATGACAACCAAAGTGAGATTAGATCTTTACATCTGCTCTGAAGATCATTCAAGGAGATGTAAGGCTGTTTTATCTGTTGCTGTTGTTCTGTCCTTTACAGTAATTCTTCCTCCTCCCTCACAACATGGCGGCGAGCTGTCATCCTCAATGATGGCAAAGCTGATGACAGAGAGCTGGCTGCCGAACACGCCACAAACAACGAGTGGCAGCGTGTAAACTAAAGCAAATAAAAGCCCTCTCCACTCCTTCATAGGCAGGATCCCTCCCACCTGCCACCTCGCCAACGCTGATGAAACACACTGAAACAGAGAACATCCATTAAAAGGGCAAGCAGCGAGAAACGCTGTACTGTAAAAGCCTGAACACTGCGAGGAATCTTGTTCAGGCTTCCCCGTCACACTCGCTGTGGTTCATTATTCCTGGCAGGCAGCTTCGTGTTTGTGTAGTGACTTCCTATGCTGCGGCTGAGACCGAGACACACACATACAAGCAGATGCTGCGGCTGAGACCGAGACACACACATACAAGCAGATGAGAGGTGACAGGCACAGAAAAGGGGACTTGCATTCTGACTCTCACAATGTGATGACAGAGACTCCAGTGTAGCCTATCATGCTGGAGGTTCTTCATCAATGTTCACCCTATTACCATAATCAAATTCTTAGGTCATTAATAATGGATAGCCAGTCTGACTGTCTCGAGTTGGCCCAAAGATGCTAAACTAGCACCCATTTTGAGAAGGTTTCAGAACAAAATAGCTTCTAAATGTAAGCCGTAAGCGCTTACTGGGCGTCTTCATTAAACGCGTCTCTTAATTTGCCTCTCCTACTATATATCAAGCTATCCAGGGCTTAAATGAGGCAAAAATCCACAGATTTATACAAATGAAGTTTTAATTGTGTTTAATGTATTCAACACTATTTACCTGATCTCCCTCCTCCACCCTCCATTTCTCTCTCACCTTCCGCTCTCTAGAGTAGTGCTGTTATAATGGCTTGGCCCGAATAATAATGCTGTGCCTATATTCTAGGTAATTCTTGTCACCTCCCCCAGTGTATGTGTCCTGGAAGCTCCCTGTGTCCACCACAGACCCATAACAGACCAATAGCTTCTTTATGTAACACCCAGGGGACACTCACTCTGCCCCCTACACAGGTATAGCTCTCCCCTGGAGAAACCAACAGCATCAGTAACCTGTCTGATGGTTGCATTGTGCTGTAACCCGCACTCTCCCCTCCTCCTCTCCTCCTCCCTCTGCTCCTCCTCTCCTCCTCCCTCTCCTCCTCTCCAATCCATCTCTACGCTCGCTCTCTAACTCTCTGCACCCCGCAGCCAAATCATCGGCGGCTCCCATTTCCCGTGATTTATCGCTCCCTCTGCTGGTGAGAGAGGGACCAAGGATGGGGATAGGGGCAGGTAGGAGGACTGGGGGGGGGGGTAATCAATTACTGTGGTGGTCATCAAATCCTTGACATGATGAAGCACATTGGAGGAGTGTGTGACTGCTTGACCCTGATACAAACCCACAAAAAGCACCCCATAAAGAGCTGTTTGATAAAGACATGTTCTCTCGCTCCTAATCTCTTGTCTTTCTCCTTCTACTTCCACCACCACCTCTTGATAGATTGGAGAAACAAAGTAATGGAATAAAGCCTTGCTATTGGGAGGGCAGTTGAACAGTCATACAGGTATGACCAAACACCCGACTCACTGACTTACTGGACACCTAGCCTCTCTTCTCAAGATGGAGCTAGGAGGTAGAGCTGGGAGTCCTTTGGGTGTTTCATTGCAAACATAAAATGGATTACAGACAGACTGAGCGTTTCCAATCACTGCAGTGAGGCTTTGAATGAACAACATTCACCTTGGTCTGGAGAGGGTGACACACACACACACACACACAAAGTCCTTTGAGGAACTGAAATTGAGTGGAGCGGAACATAGTGAGGGGGGCAAAGGGAAATGAGAGAACAGAGGAGAACGAAATAGAAAAAAATATATTTCAGATGACATCCCCATTGTAACTAGGAGCAGGACGATGGCGCTTAGCAAAACTGCTAACAATGAGCGCAGGAGAAATCCCCTATCCTACAGGGGCCCGACAGCATGCTCTCTATTACCATACTCATTTAAATACAGTAATCTCATTTTCTGCTTCAGCCAAAGGGGCATGCTAAATTTCCTTGTCTAAGCATAGGGGGGTACAGGGGTACAGGTGCGTAGGATTAGTGTATTTTCCTATCTCTGGGGTCGGTCAGGTTCTGGGGGGCTGGTGTACGCATGTATGTGCAAGAGTGTGTGTTGGGAGGGGAGGGGAGAGGGGGTAGCTATGGGGATATCATATCAGAGATCTGACAACCAAAGGGAGCAGAGAAAAGAAAAGCTGTTTCCACCCAAGCTGTTTCTATTCTTCCACTCTTCCGGTCCAGTGGAACAGTTGATGAAGTTTAAATGAAGCAGAATTAGGAGATCAAGCAGACAGCTAGTGTTGATGGTATCTGTGAGGCCTCCTCCCGCTCCGGGCCAGGGCTTGGGGAACTGACCGGGGACGGCTGACCTGGATGAAATCGAGAGAAAGAGAACGAGGGAGGATGGGGAGAGAGGGGAGGGGTGAAGTATTCCCTAAATGTGATAATCTCCAATCACCTCTAACATCATTTCTGTCAAGGCTTCGGTTAATGAGCTCATAGCCGATCGAGCGTGATGCTCCCCTCTCTCTCCTCCCTCCCCTCTGATTCTCTCTTTCTCTCCCTCGCTCTCTCTCATCATCACTGTTGTTCTTTTGATTTAATCCCTCACACTTCAGTTGATTTGAGCAAGAGGGAAAGAGAAATGGAGGGATGGAGGGAAGGGGAAAGCCTATTACCCAAGCCTCTCGGCTCTCGTCTATCTAAATGCTAACGATGCAAGGGAGCGAGGGAGAGAGAGAGAGGAGAGAGAGAGGAGAGGGGATATGTTGGTGAGGGAGGACATGATGCGGCAGAGGGAGGCTAATCTGCAGTTGCCTTGGGTCCCAGAGAGCGGTTTGGTTATTTTGAAAGCAGGTTAGCTGAGGAGAAACACAGCATCCTGTGTGCTGACCCTTCATCCCCAGGGTCAAAGCACCTGATCTGTCCTCTTACTTCCACTGGAGCTGCTCTGACACACCGCAGCTGCTCAGAGCCTTGTGCTCCGCTCAGCCCCGTTCTCCACCAGGGCTCAGTGTGCTCATTTTTTACCTACTTTTACGCCACTATTGATTAAAACATGGGGGAGTACGTGTTGTTTTACGACATGAAATTAAATGCTGCAGATTGATTTGCGTTGGCTGGTGTAGTTGGTCGGAAAAGACTGGGATAAAAGCTGTGGGTCACCTTGAACTGAGAGTAATGTCTGTTTCAATCTGCTCCGAGCGCTGCATCTTGGGACCGGAGGCATCTTCTATTGTTTGGTATGAGATTTCCTTCTCCCTCTATCTCTGGAATATTTCTTTCCTAGATAGTTTTTCCTTCTGCAGTGCCCCAAAACCAATAAAACTATAGATGAACACAAGATACAAATTTGAACTTAAATATCTGTAGTAATTGCATCCTGCAGCACCAACTTCAGCTGCTGTGCTTTAGTGGCTGTTTCAATTGAGAGTAGACCTGAATATAGATCACACAACAATCGATGCCTAAATAAACATATATTTACAAATACCATTTGTCATTACATTTGAAGTATTTTGAATGCTATTTGATCTAGAGGCCTATCACAACATAATTACCACAAGTACAAATAGTTACGATGGTTATTATATTTAAAAGCCACTGTCTTCTGTTCCACTTAATGCACTGTTACAGTCATTTTCACCTTGATTTGTTGTCACTGGACCCAGCATTCAATTCATCTTCAATACACAATAAGAACAATGGTGTGAATTTCCCGGAAACACACACAGGCCTCTAAGCCTGTCTTTACCCTTGGCAGAGCGGCAGCCATTTGCTCTGTGCATAACAATTTTACCCGTCTAATTCTCCTTTCAAGAATCCCATTTGTTTTCATATTGGCCAATGAAACATTGGTGGGCGAGAGGCAAGCGAGCAATCAATCCTTGTAATGTGATATGTGGATGAAGTACTGTGAGTAAATGTTTGAGCAGGCAGCCATCCAAGATCTGCAGTCAAACGAATTGAGGAGAAAGAGAATCTATCCAGGGCAAGCTTCTCTCTTTACTATTGCCTCTCTCCACACAGCATCAGGGTATCAGGCGCATTATATTCCAGCTCTCTGTGCATTTTTCATATAGGCCCGGCTTTTATGTTTTATGTACGCCAGCTCAGGGGAGAACAGCTGTGTGGGCGCTGCATCCTCTGGAAGTTGAGAGAGAGAACTCATTTCACTGGGAGAAGTGGAGCAGAATGCCAAACACAGCCAGGCAGGCGCCTCGCTTCGCAAGGCAGCAGCACACTACCTGGATACCCAGTTGCACCCTGGATACAAACAGGAACAATGGAAAGCAGTGGTTGCCTGAGCAGTTATTACATTATCATAATGTTATTACATTATCAGTGCTCAGGCACCACACATACTGTTATTGACGGAATTTAAAAACGCTAAATATTCAAAAGGTTCTTAGGTTATCGGGCACTGACCGTATGATAAGGCCCACTGAGTGAGCTCTGAACGTGGTACGTACAAGTGATTATGTTAACCCAGTGAGCATGGTTTTATCATACAGCCCATTTTTATTTGTAATAAAACAATTCAGAATGTATCACTGTAATAGGAGGAAAATGCTCTCGTTAATATACAGAATTGTATTTAATACATGAAATCCTGTGTGATCTTCAGACAACAAATATGGACCGTGTAAACACCTAGTCTACTATTCTGTGTATTTAATACATAGGAAACCAGTGTGATCTTCAGACTACAGTGACTATAAATAAGAACAGTTTGAAGACCTATTCTATTACTTGCTTTACTCAGTCTTCTTTACTCATAAGTGTCTGTTTCAAACCCTAAATCAAATCAAAGTTGTTTGTCACGTGCGCCGAATACAACAGGTAGACCTTACAGTGAAATGCTTACTTACAGACTCTGACCAATAATGCAAAAAAACATATTAGGTGAACAATAGGTAAGTAAAGAAATAAAAACAACAGTAAAAAGACAGTAGCCAGGCTTTAAAAGTAGCGAGGCTTTAAAAGTAGCGAGGCTTTAAAAGTAGCAAGGCTACATACAGACACCGGTTAGTCAGGCTGATTGAGGCAGTATGTACATGTAGATATGGTTAAAGTGACTATGCATATATGATGAACAGAGAGTAGCAGTAGCGTAAAAGAGGGGTTGGTGGGTGGCGGGACTCAATGCAGATAGTCCGGTTAGCCAATGTGCGGGAGCACTGGTTGGTCGGACCAATTGAGGTAGTATGTACATGAATGTTAAATGATGTAGAAACATTGTGCCGCAGTAAATATTTAATGGTTCAGTTATGCATACCTTCCTTACAATTGGCTAATTGATCGATAGAGCTGTTAAAGATAGAATCCTTAGTTGCTTTTAAATGAATGATGTATTCCCACTGATTCTGGAAGAATATAACTTGTAAATTAATCATGAGCTTAGTTCAACATTCGTACCCCATCAGAACCCAAAATATGAGCTTGTTTAACCACAATGTCTGTAAACAATGTAAATGTAAACAAACACTGTATAGCCTCAAAACAGTTATTTCTCTAGGCCCATCCTGCAGCTTTTACCAAAACTGAAGCTGGGTGCTCAATTTGTTATCGTTTTAATGGAGGATTCTATCTTTGAATGTGTTCCAGCTCGCTGTTTGTCTGTTACCTATGCATAGTCACTTCGCCCCCACCTACATGTACAGATTACCTTAATTAGCCTGTACCCCTGCACACTGACTCGATACCCCCTGTATATAGCCTCATTATTGTTATTCTTATTGTGTTACTTTTTATTATTACTTTTTATTTTAGCATAGTTGGTAAATATTTTCTTCTTCTTGAACTGAACTGTTGGTTAAGGGCTTGTAAGTCAGCATTTCACGGTAAAGTCTACACTTGTATTCTGCGAGTGTGGCAAATAAAGTTGGATTTGATTTGATCTTGTTTGGAGAGCAACACTGCCCTCTAGTGTTCAGAACCCAAAATCCAGTGTTTTTAATTACCATTAATGTTCTAGTAGATCTACAAGCCCGTTCATAGGTTGCAATAGTGCCCTGATGATATTTACGGCACCATAAGTGCCTTTTTTTTGTGTAGACATGTGATTGGTTCAAGCATCCTTTTGTTCTCAACTCCATCCTTACTCTCATGAGGGGTTTCTCACCTCCATTAGTACTGCGCAGTGAAAATAAAGAGGGCCAGGAAAGAGGAGAGAAAGGGAGGAGAGGGAATAGAGAGAGGGGGGAAATTGGGAAATAGGAGAGAGGACATACATAGTGAGAGGGTGACAGGGGAATAGAAAGGGAGAAGGATAATAAGGAGAGAGAAGAAGCACAGATAGACCAAGAGGGAGAAAGGAGGAGAGAGATATTGGAAAATGTGTGAATTACATTCTGTAATCATATTCCACCAGAGACCAAAGAACCTAAAATCCCAGGTAGCCGCTGGGAGAGGGAAGAGCATTTTTTCACGCCTGAGAGGCCATTGGCGGGCCCTAACTGGCCACTGCCAGCCAGTCCAGTGCACTGGTCCCAGCTTGGTGCTTTGTCAATGTGCTGTGACTAATCCAGCAGGGGTCCCAGATCCTCTCTCCTTACCCTAATTAAAAGAGGATTAGCCGGCATGGCGTTTTCCCGGGCCGCTCCAACACGCACAGGCAGCCTCCATCCCCTCGCTTTCCCAGGATAATCACACCTCCAGGAATTGCAGGGCTTTCTTTGGAGCTGGAGCCTGGAAAAGGCAGTCCAGTAGAGGAATGGTAGGCAATGGGCCTGGGTCACTTTGAACACACAGCTGTGATCTGCCAGCCAGTTGGCTAATAAATGTGTCATTAGGCATGTCCTTGATCAGGCTAATTGAAGCTACTGTAGCATACTACTTTGTCTGTAAATTATTGTTGTGATAAACCTTTGTAGGTAGGCCTACTACTTTCTGCCCGTAGGCCTACCTGTGTGAAATAAGAGAGTAATTCACAAAAAGCACTATCAGTATATAAAACCCACATCATTTCTCTGTGTAAAACAGAAATGAGGGCTGAAGCACTTTCAAAAAAAGATTTGATCAACTCTGCCCTACAAAGACAAAACACACTTATTAACTTCAGTTTTCTCCCTAATTCATGTACCTTGGTTCGAGAACAGGGTAGCAGCAGTGTTCATCTTTGAGACCGGCACGCTGGCTGAACCTTTAGCCTACAATGTAGAAAAGGGCTAATCTCTAGCCTAAACTGTTCAAACGGTTAGGGGCTGATAACTAGGCCTACTCCAGGAAATGTGCTTCAAATGAAGGGTTTTCCTGGTGCTCCCGTTGGTGCTCCTCACTGTTTAAAGTTAGCGGTTATTAATAAACCCCCAGATTTGGCCCCTAGGGGAGCGTGACAGCCATCCTGCAAAATGGCTACTGTCGATAATACAATGTTGCAGATCTGAAAGCTTTTTAAAATATAAACGGAACAAATTTAGTACAGAGATAAAATGTACGTACTGTACCTTGAAAAGATTTAGTTATGGAGCCACCACATATCTGTCCCCTGGGGGTAGTGGCAGCCAATTGAGATTGTCAGTCTGAGTGCCAGCTTGCAGAGCCTGCTGGTTTAGTTGGTGACCATGAGGCTTTTCATTTGTTTTTGAGTCTTTAGTATGGACATGCATGTTTTTTTTTCTTTTTCTACATATTTACATTTCTTCACCATCTGAACAAATAATAATCCACTATTCTATTCTACTGTGTTTAACTGATAAAAGGTCCAATTCAGTCGTTTTTATCACAATATCAAATCAAATTGTATTAGTCACATGCGCCGAATACGACAACAGTGAAATGCTTACTTACGAGCCCCTAACCAACAATGCAGTTTAAAAAAATATGGATAAGAATAAGAGATAAAAGTAACAAGTCATTGAAGAGCAGCAGTAAAATAACAATAGCGAGATTACAGTTGAAGTCGGGAGTTTACATACACCTTCGCCAAATACATTTAAACTCAGTTTCACAATTCCTGACATTTAATCATAGTAAAAATGCCCTGTCTTAGGTCAGTTAGGATTACCACTTTATTTTAAGAATGATTCATTTCAGCTTTTATTTCTTTCATCACATTCCCAGTGGGTCAAAAGTTTACATACACTCAATTAGTATTTGGTAGCATTGCCTTTAAATTCTTTAACTTGGGTCAAACGTTTCGGGTAGCCTTCCACAAGCTTCCCACAATAAGTTGGGTGAATTTTGGCCCATTCCTCCTGACAGAGCTGGTGTAACTGAGTCAGGTTCGTAGGCCTCCTTGCTCGCACACACTTTTTCAGTTCTATAGGATTGAGGTCAGGTTTTGTGATGGCCTCTCCAATACCTTGCCCTTAAGCCATTTTGCCACAACCTTGGTTGGGTTATTCGGCTTGCAAACATTTCCCTTTTTCTTCCAAACATAATGATGGTCATTATGGCCAAACAGTTCTATTTTTGTTTCACCAGACATTTCACCAAAAAGTACGATCTTTGTCCCCATGTGCAGTTTCAAACCGTAGTTTGGCTTTTTTATGGCGGTTTTGGAGCAGTGGCTTCTTCCTTGCTGAGCAGCCTTTCAGGTTATGTTGACATAGGACTCGTTTTACTGTGGATATAGATACTTTTGTACCGGTTTCCTCCAGCATCTTCACAAGGTCCTTTGCTGTTGTTCTGGGATTGATTTGTACTTTTCGCACCAAAGTATGATCATCTCTAGGAGACAGAACACGTCTCCTTCCTGAGTGGTATGACTGCCATGGTGTTTATACTTGTGTACTATTGTTTGTACAGATGAATGTGGTACCTTCAGGCATTTGGAAATTGCTCCCAAGTCAACTTAGTGTATGTAAACTTCTGACCCACTGGAATTGTGACAGTGAATTATAAATGAAATAATCTGTCTGTAGACAATTGTTGCAAAGATTACTTTTGTCATGCACAAAGTAGATGTCCTAACCAACTTGCCAAAACTATAGTTTGTTAACAAGACATTTGTGGAGTGGTTGAAAAACAAGTTAATGACTCCAACCTAAGTGTATGTAAACTTCCGACTTCAACTGTATGTACAGGGGGGTACCGGTACAGAGTCAATGTGCGGGGGCACCAGTTAATTGAGGTAATATGTACAAGTAGGTAGAGTTATTAAAGTGACTATGCATAGACGATAACAGAGAGTAGCAGCGGTGAAAAGAGGGGGAGGACAATGCAAATAGTCCGGGTAGCCATTTGATTAGGTGTTCAGGAGTCCTATGGCTTGGGGGTAGAAGCTGTTTAGAAGACTCTTGGACCTAGACTTGGTGCTCTCTGCTACCGCTTGCCGTGCGGTAACAGAGAGAACAGTCTACGACCAGTCTACGACCACGGCCTGGTATAGAGGTCCTGGATGGCAGGACGCTTGGCCCCAGTGATGTACTGGGCCATTCACACTACCCTCTGTAGTACCTTGTGGTCGGAGGCCGAGCAGTTGCCATACCAGGTAGTGATGCAACCAGTCAGGATGCTCTCGATGGTGCAGCTGTAGAACCATTTGAGGATCTGACGACACATGCCAAATCTTTTCCGTCTCCTGAGGGGGAATAGGTTTTGTTGTGCCCTCTTCACGACTGTCTTGGTGTGCTTGGACCATGTTAGTTTGTTGGTGATGTGGACACCAAGGAATTTGAAGCTCTCAACCTGCTCCACTGCAGCCCCGTCGATGAGAATGGGGGCGTGCTCGGTCCTATCCTGTAGTCCACAATAATCTCCTTTGTCTTGATCACGTTGAGGGAGAGGTTGTTGTCCTGGCACCCCACGGCCAGGTCTCTGACCTCCTCCCTATAGGCTGTCTCGTCGTTGTCGGTGATCAGGCCTACCACTGTTGTGTCATCGGAAAACGTAATGATGGTGCTGGAGTCGTGCCTGTTTGTGCAGTCATGAGTGAACAGGGAGTACCTGACTTCCTGACACACCCATGAGGGGCCCCTGTGTTGAGGATCAGCGTGGCGGATGTGTTGTTACCTCACCTTACCACCTGGGGGCGGTCCGTCAGGAAGTCCAGGATCCAGTTGCAGAGGGACGTGTTTAATCCCAGGGTCCTTAACTTATTGATGAGCTTTGAGGGCACTATGGTGTTGAATGCTGATCTGTAGTCAATGAATAGCATTCTCACATAGGTGTTCCTTTTGTCCAGGTGGGAAAGGGCAGTGTGGAGTGCAATAGAGATTGCATCATCTGTGGATCTGTGCGGTATGCAAATTGGAGTGGGTCTAGGGTTTCTGGGATAATTGTGTTAATGTGAGCCATGACCAGCCTTTCGAAGCACTTCATAGCTACAGAAGTAAACCCCCACTTCCTTCCATTCTGCTAGAAAACATGACTAATAGATGACCTACGTGGAAGATTAAACTACCAATGGGACATTCAAAACTTTAATATCTTATGCTTCACAGAGTCGTGGCTGAACGACGACATTATCAACATGCAGCTGGCTGGTTATACGTTGCACCGCCAGGATAGAACAGCGGCGTCTGTTAAGACAAGGGGCGGCGGATTATGTATTTTTGTACATAACAGCTGGTGCACAATATCTTAGGAAGTCTCGAGGTTTTGCTCGCCTGAGGTAGAGTATCTCATGATAACTGTAGACCACACTGCTGTCGTGTCTTTGGCTATGCCGGATTAAGTGATATGACATGCTATTCTATAAAATAATTTCTCTGTAATTCATATTACCTGATTAAGCTAATCAGGTGAATGTAATTAACTAGAAAGTCGGGGCAGCACGAAATAATGTTTATAGAGCTGTTATCTTCCGAAAAAAACTCTTAAAGACCTAGTAATCTTTTACATCAATAGCAGTCAATATTTAATCGTCTCCTTGTTTAGTATCATCTGAAAGTTGTAAATTCTTGATTATCTTCACGAACCCTGGCTAACAAGTTGAATCAGAAATACAAAATTTGGTTTAATTATTTATTTACTAAATAATCGCACAGAATTACATATACACAGAATGTATCATACATAGATTACAAATGTCATCATAGAGGAAACCGTCCCTGGCGGACAGAACAGATATGACAAGGGGGTGGGGTTTTGAATGAAAGAGCGGGAAGACTGAGGAACAAAGGGAGAAGCTATGTCTCTATCGGGCCGTAGGCAGCTACGCTATCGTAAATACAGTATCTTATGCATTCTAAATGACCTCCCATTTGAAAAAGGAAAAATGCAATAAATATTTACTCTGAGCTGCGATTCGATCGGTTGGTCGTAGATGTGAGGCCGGGTTGTCCTTTGAAGAATATCCATTCTACCATCAGACACTTGGTAGTACCGTCGTCTTGTGATAGAACAGTTACTCTGTCCGTCTCCTCCTAGCCCACGTCTACAGTTGCTGCGCTAATGCGACGGCTAGGAGGTATCACTTCTTTAGTGAATAAGAGTTCAAAGTTCATACCAAGTTGCCATACTTTTAAACTCATGCTATATTCTGGCTGGCATAGTTGAAATTCATCCTTTCAGCACGTAGGTCGTCACCACATTGAATTTGATGTCAATTGCGTTAGGTTCTTGCTGATGTTGGCTTAGTTCTGTAGGTGGTCTTTGTCCTTTCAACGTGGGGACTGCCAGTCCACACGTCCTTGAAACAGGAAGTTACATTTTCGTCAAGGGGCTTATATAGGATTGGGAGAGAGGGCCGTGTTTCATAGTTTACAACCACTGTCTGTTCACATGGGCGGGGACACTGAGTTGGCAGAGTTTACTCTATGACAAACCGTTCTCTCATTAAGAAGCTAAATTACATTTCATCTTTTCACGAATAGTTTCATATTTAAACATTTAAATTGCACAACAATTCCATGTGAATCTGATAACTATAATGTGTAGACTTTCCGAGATACATCTTTTGATGTCACCTGAATCTCTACGTTAACAAAGGGCTTTTTCAAGAGTCAACTCTATAGAGTAGAGAGGGAGAAACGGGGGGGGGGGGGGGGTTGTTTATGGGGGTCATAAACCTCCCCCATCAAGCCAACGTCATGACACTACCTACCTAGAGAGTTTATCTGTATTTTTCGTAGCTGTTACATACCACCACAGTCAGAGGCTGGCACTAAGACAGCATTGAATGAGCTGTATTCCGATCACCCAGAGGCGGTGCTCCTAGTAGCCGGGGACTTTAATGCAGGGAAACTTAAATCAGTTTTACAAAATTTCTAGCATGTTAAATGTGCAACCAGAGGAAATAAACTCTGGACCACCTTTACTACACACAGAGATGCGTACAAAGCTCTCCCTCACCATCCATTTGGCACATCTGACCATAATTCTATGCTCCTGATTCCTGCTTACAAGCAAATATTAAAACAGGAAGCACCAGTGACTAGATCAATAAAAAAAAATGGTCAGATGAAGCAGAATGCTACGAATCCCTTTTGGCCCGACAGTCTAGGGGGGGATGGTAATGAGACCCGTAACATAACTCATGCAAATTATAATAGTGATAAAGTAAAAGTGTGAACGAAATAACCACGACAACTGAAATCTACCATCAAACTCAAGGTTTATTTGTAAACACACGGTAATGGGGGAAGCAGGAAAAGGGGCTGAGCTGGACCCAAGGAAAGAAACAATAAGTATTCAAAAACACCCCTAAGCTAGACTAGCCTACTTTAACAACAGCTAACTAACCAAAAATACAGTGGGTGGTCCGCCCAGTTCTAACTAGTGTATTTAACAAAGTCTACCTACGGGTAGTGTATGCCCATGGGCGACTTGTCTTGGTTTCCCCACCAGCAATCAAACACAAACACCATAACCAAAAACAATACTCACAGGTGATGACAAAGTGCTATGGAGGTGCTCAAACAAAAGAGAGGTCAATACACAAAGAGAGGGAAAAACCAAGGGAAAGGAACTGTGATTGGGTAGGAAACAGGAGGAGGTGTGTCTTCTGATTGATGATTGGATTGGTGACTGATTGGGGAGTGATGATTTTCACCTGTGAGGGGAGAAGGAGAGAAAACACAGGATACATACACACACAGACACAGGATACCTGTATCCGTAACACAGATGCTAAGCTACAGGACTGTTTTGCTAGCACAGACTGGAATATGTTCCAGGGTTCCTCCGATGGCATTTAGGAGTTCACCACATCAGTCATTGGCTTCATCAATAAGTGCATCGATGATGTCATCCCCACAGTGACAGTACGTACATACCCCAACCAGAAGCTATGGACTACAGGCAAAATCTGCACTGAGCTAATGGCTAGAGCTGACAGCTGTTCTGGAAGACTGTGTGATCACGCTCTCCGCAGACGAGAGGTCGACATTCACAAGGTCGCAGGGCCAGACAGATTACCAGGACATGTACTGCGTGCATGCGTTGACCAACTGGCAAGTGTCTTCACTGACATTTTCAACCTCTCCCTGTCCGAGTCTGTAATACCAACATGTTTTAAGCAGACCACCATAGTGCCTGTGCACTAAAGTAACCTGCCTAAACTGCCGAAAATATCATACCCATTTCCTGCAGTCAAATGACCAAATTGCGCCCATGGGTGGAATGTTATTAAAAAATTTCATAATTTCATAATTAATCAACATGATTTTTTTAACTGCCGAAAAAAACATGTTTCTATGTCAAATAGTTTTGTTATATTTCAGTCTCCTGTGATGTATGTAAAGTGTAATATTGGGATGGTTAAAGTGGGTGTCCCTCCCTGTTTTGGGGTTTTAATTTATTTTTTAAAATTTTACCTTTATTTTACTAGGCAAGTCAGTTAAGAACAAATTCTTATTTTCAATGACGGCCTAGGAACAGTGGGTTAACTGCCTGTTCAAGGGCAGAACGACAGATTTTGTACCTTGTCAGCTTGGGGATTTGAACTTGCAACCTTTCGGTTACTAGTCCAATGCTCTAACCACTAGGCTACACTGCCGCCCGGCTTGCAAGCCGAAGAACACCACCCTAACCGTGAAGCACCGGGGTGGCAGCATCATGTTGTGAGGGTGCTTTGGTGCAGGAGGGTCTGGTGCACTTCACAAAATAGATGGCATCAAGAGGATGGAAAATTATGTGGATATATTGAAGCAACATCTCAAGACATCAGTCTTGAGGTTGGTCGCAAATGGGTCTTCCAAATGGACAATGACCCCAAGCATACTTCCAAAATTGTGGCAAAATGGCTTAAGGACAACACAGTCAAGGTATTGGAGTGGCTATGACAAAGCCCTGACCTCAATTCTATCGAAAATTTGTGGGCAGAACTGAAAAGGTGTGTGTGAGCAAGGAGGCCTACAAACCTGACTCAGTTACAGGTGAACTGCTGCTTTTAATCAGGGCTAGATGACTGGAAACATGACCAAATGCAAACAGTGTAACTATTCCCTCCGCAAGGCAATCAAACAAGCTAAGCGTCAGTATAAAGACAAAGTAGAATCTCAATTCAACGGCTCAGACACAAGAGGTATGTGGCAGGGTCTACAGTCAATCACGGATTACAAAAAGAAAACCAGCACCGTCACGGACCAGGATGTCTTGCTCCCAGGCAGACTAAATAACTATTTTGCCTGCTTTGAGGACAATACGGTGCCACTGACACTGCCCGCAACTAAAACATGCGGACTCTCCTTCACTGCAGCCGACGTGAGGAAAACATTTAAACGTGTCAACCCTCGCAAGGCTGCAGGCCCAGACGGCATCCCCAGCCGGGCCCTCAGAGCATGCGCAGACCAGCTGGCTGGTGTGTTTACGGACATATTCAATCAATCCCTATCCCAGTCTGTTGTTCCCACATGCTTCAAGAGGGCCACCATTGTTCCTGTTCCCAAGAAAGCTAAGGTAACTGAGCTAAACGACTACCGCCCCGTAGCACTCACTTCCGTCATCATGAAGTGCTTTGAGAGACTAGTCAAGGACCATATCACCTCCACCCTACCTGACACCCTAGACCCACTCCAATTTGCTTACCGCCCAAATAGGTCCACAGACGATGCAATCTCAACCACACTGCACACTGCCCTAACCCATCTGGACAAGAGGAATACCTATGTGAGAATGCTGTTCATCGACTACAGCTCGGCATTTAACACCATAGTGCCCTCCAAGCTCGTCATCAAGCTCGAGACCCTGGGTCTCGACCCCGCCCTGTGCAACTGGGTACTGGACTTCCTGACGGGCCGCCCCCAGGTGGTGAGGGTAGGCAACAACATCTCCAACCCGCTGATCCTCAACACTGGGGCCCCACAAGGGTGCGTTCTGAGCCCTCTCCTGTATTCCCTGCTCACCCACGACTGCGTGGCCACGCACGCCTCCAACTCAATCATCAAGTTTGCGGACGACACAACAGTGGTAGGCTTGATTACCAACAACGGCGAGACGGCCTACAGGGAGGAGGTGAGGGCCCTCGCGGAGTGTGGTGTCAGGAAAATAACCTCACACTCAACGTCAACAAAACTAAGGAGATGATTGTGGACTTCAGGAAACAGCAGAGGGAACACCCCCTATCCACATCGATGGAACAGTAGTGGAGAGGGTAGTAAGTTTTAAGTTCCTCGGCGTACACATCACAGACAAACTGAATTGGTCCACCCACACAGACAGCATCGTGAAGAAGGCGCAGCAGCGCCTCTTCAACCTCAGGAGGCTGAAGAAATTTGGCTTGTCACCAAAAGCACTCCCAAACTTCTACAGATGCACAATCGAGAGCATCCTGTCGGGCTGTATCACCGCCTGGTACGGCAACTGCTCCGCCCACAACCATAAGGCTCTCCAGAGGGTAGTGAGGTCTGCACAACGCATCACCGGGGGCAAACTACTTGCCCTCCAGGACACCTACACCACCCGATGTCACAGGAAGGCCATAAAGATCATCAAGGACAACAACCACCCGAGCCACTGCCTGTTCACCCCGGGTATTATCCAGAAGGCGAGGTCAGTACAGGTGCATCAAAGCTGGGACCGAGAGACTGAAAAACAGCTTCTATCTCAAGGCCATCAGACTGTTAAACAGCCACCACTAACATTGAGTGGCTGCTGCCAACACACTGACTCAACTCCAGCCACTTTAATAATGGGAATTGATGGGAAATGATGTAAAATATATCACTAGCCACTTTAAACAATGCTACCTAATATAATGTTTACATACCCTACATTATTCATCTCATATGTATACGTATATACTGTACTCTATATCATCTACTGCATCCTTATGTAATACATGTATCACTAGCCACTTTAACTATGCCACTTTGTTTACATACTCATCTCATATGTATATACTGTACTCGATACCATCTACTGTATCTTGCCTATGCCGCTCTGTACTCACTCATATATCTTTATGTACATATTCTTTATCCCCTTACACTTGTGTCTATAAGGTAGTAGTTTTGGAATTGTTAGCTAGATTACTTGTTGGTTATTACTGCATTGTCGGAACTAGAAGCACAAGCATTTCGCTACACTCGCACTAACATCTGCTAACAATGTGTATGTGATAAATAAAATTTGATGATTTGATTTGAGCTCTGTCAGGAGGATGGGCCAAAATTCACCCAACTTATTGTGGGAAGCTTGTTGAAGGCTACCCACAATGTTTGACCCAAGTTAAACAATTTAAAGGCAATGCTACCAAATACTAATTGAGTGTATGCAAACTTCTGACCCACTGGGAATGTGATGAAAGAAATACAAACTGAAAGAAATAATTCTCTCCTATTATTCTGACATTTCACAGTCTTAAAATAAAGTGATGATCCTAACTGACCTAAGACAGGGAATTTTTACTAGGATTAAATGGCAGGAATTTAAAAAAAACGGAGTTTATATGTATTTAAACACTGAGGAGCATGTTGTGTTGTGTTTTTTTGCAAATTCCATTCTGTGCTCAGCGAGGCAGGCACAGCAGCCATGCACACATTGAGAGTGTGTGGAGCTGGGAACTCTCCCTTCTGTGTGGGGCAAAAACATTCTAATTTGTCCAAGCGCAGAGCGTGGCCAAGTTCTCTGCACGTGAGAATACAACACGTTGCCAAGGTTTTCCCTGGAAAGCTGAGCTCACGTGAAAGGCCAACAACAAAGTAAATGCAACATGCAACAATTTCAAATATTATACTGAGTTACAGTTCATGTAAGGAAATCAGTCAACTGAAATAAATAAAAGAGGCCCTAATCTATGGATTTCACATGACTGGGCAAGAGTGCAACCATGGGAGGGCCTGGGAGGGCATAGGCCCACCCACTTGGCAGCCAGGCCCACGCACTGGGGAGCCAGGCCCAGCCAATCAGAATGAGTTTTTCCTCACAAAAGGTCTTTATTACAGACAGAAATACTCCTCAGCTACCCCCACCACCCCTCAGACGATCATGCAGTTGAAGATGCCGACGTGGAGGTCTTGGGC
Organism: Oncorhynchus kisutch; assembly: GCF_002021735.2. Taxonomy (NCBI): domain Eukaryota; kingdom Metazoa; phylum Chordata; class Actinopteri; order Salmoniformes; family Salmonidae; genus Oncorhynchus; species Oncorhynchus kisutch. The sequence goes on from NC_034202.2 coordinate 23,455,180, forward strand.
TGCCGTGGTTATATGTGATCTGCGGTTGTGAGGCCATTTGGACGTACTGCCAAATTCTCTAAAATGACGTTGGAGGCAGCTTATGGTAGAGAAATTAACATTAAATTCTCTGGCAACAGCTCTGGAGGACATTCCTGCAAGTCCGCATGCCAATTGCGCGCTCCCTAAAAAACCTGAGACATCTGGGGCATTGTGTTGCTTGACAAAACGGCACATTTTAAAGTGGACTTTTATTGTCCCCAGCACAAGGTGCACCTGTGTAATGATCATGCTGTTAAATCAGCTTGTTCATATGCCACACCTGTCAGGTGGATGGATTATGTAGGCAATGGAGAAATGCTCACTAACATGAATGTAAACTAATTTGTTCACAATATTTTAGAGAAATAAGCTTTTTGTGCTTATGGAAAATGTCTGGGATGTTTTTACTTTAGCTCATGAAACATGGGACCAACACGTTACATGTTGCGTTTACCTTTTTTTTACCCATTTAGAAGAACAACAATGCGGTGGATACACAAATGCAACCATGTAGGCCTATTTGTTTTCGATAATTCTGTTAATTATCAGTTAATCATTGCATTAATTCAGGCTTTCGTTCATTAGACCATACGCATTACGTATAAACTGTAAACCAGTGCGGCTGGTAGAGGTTTGAGTAGCTTACTAAACAAATGTGGCCTATATTTGCCGCCTATATTCAATTCAAGTAACTTGAATGCACCTTGAGCAATATTTCTCTTGCATAGAACACACAACAAGCCAACTAGGTAAATAGATCAACTATTCTACTATGTCTAGTTTTTCTGAGATTACTCATGTTTAAGCCCATAACCATATGTGTGAGGTGTATACTTTTGTTTCAAAGTAGATTGGTTTAAGACTACCAAGAAACACCCTGATTTAGCCCACATCAGTAAAAGGCTAGTACCTTACTGTGATTGTTTTCAATTCAAATGGTCAAAAAGAAACAAACATAGCTTCTTAGCAAAGAGCAATTTCTCAAGCCGAGTGGTCTTAGTGGGGAGGGGAAAACTGAAAACTAGCTGCTATTGGCAGAGAGTTTTCAAATCATTTGTATTATTGCTCTATTAAGTCATTTACCACCTGGTGATGTCACCAGGCAGGCAAAAACAATTCCCACCACAACAGGCTGAAATTTCAGCCGGTCTTTTCAAACAGCTCTAACACTAAATTACTTTCGTAATTTCAAAGAATTATTCTTTCCTCATAGTGGAAATATACACTCAGTGTCCTGTCTATTAGGTACACCCATCTAGTTCCGGGTCGGACCACACTGTGCCTCCAGAACCGCCTGAATTCTTCGGAGCAAGGAAACGTTTCTCAATTGGTATCAAGGGACCTAATGTGTGCCAGGAAAACATTCCCAACACCATTACACCACTGCCACCAGCCTGTACTAATTACACCAGGCAGGATGGGGCCATGGACTCATGCTGCTTACGCCAAATCCTGACTCTGCCATCAGGATAATGGAACAGGAACAGGAATTCGTAAGACCAGGCAATGTTTTTCCACTCCTCAATTGTCCAGTGTTTGTGATCACATGCCCACTGGAGCCACATCTTGTTTTTAGTTGATAGGAGTGGAACCCGGTGTGGTCGTCTGCTGCAATAACCCATGTGTGATAAGGACCGACAAGTTGTGCGTTCCGAGATGCTGTTCTGCACACCACTGTTGTACTGTGCCATTATTTGCCTGTTTGTGGCACGCCTGTTAGCTTGCACGATTCTTGCCATTCTCCCCGGCTTCTCATCAACGAGCTGTTTTCACACACAGGACTGCCGCTGACTTGATGTTTTTTGTTTGTCGCACCATTCTCGGTACACCCTAAACACTGTCATGTGTGAAAAGCCCAGGAGGCCGACCGTTTCTAAAGTACTGAAACCGGCGCGCCTGACACAGACGATCATATCATACTCAAAGTCGCTTAGGTCACTCGTTTTGGCTGTTCTAATATTCAATCGAACAGCAACTGAATGTCTCAATGCCTGTCTGCAAGCCACGGCCACGTGACTCACTGTCTGTGAGGTAGTGTACCTAATAAACTGGCCACTGATTGTATCTAAAACACAGAAAAATCATGGTTTTGACTGCACTGGACCTTTAAACCTTTTGGTTTTCAGGAAATCCAGGGCAAGAAGTAGAGGCCACGTTTTGTAGATTAAAGGTTTGTAAAATAGTGGTATAGTCTGCGGTCATTTAGTAAAATGACTGCCCCACGACTCCCAGGGGGGAAAATCTGTGGTGGCTCCATATCTAATTGTTTTCTTGCTACATAAATCTAGCTTTGTGACAAATTTGGTGTGTTTGTCTCAACAACAAAAAAATTCACCTGAACTGTTAAATAGTGCTACCGTTAGCAGCCATTTCAAATGATAGTCGCTACGGCCCCCTGGGGGCCAAATCTGTGGTGGCTCCATATTTAAATATATTTTCAGGGTCCATAAATCAAGCTCTATGACAAATTTGGTCCCTTGACCTCAAAGCAGTCCTTCTGATTTGTAAAATAGAATTACAGTCGGGCCATTTTTCCCCAAAATGGCTGCCGCACCACCCATAGACCAAATCTGGGGTGGCTCCATATCTAAATATTTTCAGGGCACATAAATCTACATCATTGCCAAATGTGGTGCTTTTATCAAAACGTTAATTTATCAGACACACCACCCCACTATTGGGATAAAGGCACATCCATAGAGATAGTTAGAGGATGCAACATCTTATCTGTCCCACCATGGCGTCTATGAGAGCATGGTTAGTGTAATTGAGGCCATCTCCATTTTGAAGTGGTCAATTTTCTTCTTTTACTACTTCTGAGTTGGCAAGCAAACTGAAAAGGTGCATACTGCCACCTGGACTGTGTTTTTTGAACAGGTAGAAAGCCAAGGTTGGCGATTTATGCCACCTGTAATTATGGAATGTTTGCTTACAAGTATAATTAATTGTCTGAATCCATCCTTATGATCTGGGTGGAATTATGTGATGCTTCCTTAACCTATAGGAAGTCCACCCAGTTGACTACTACAAACTGGTGAAAGTCCTCAATGGTGCTGCCCATGCTAAAACGTAAAACGAGCTTTCTGGCACTGGAGTCCTCCATATGTGTCTATTTCATTGTAGTGGTTGACCTATTATACCCAGTAGGGGGTGACAAAGTGCATGAAAATTAAGAAAAAATATATTTAAGCGTCATCGGGAAATGTAGCCTACTATATTGTGACTCAAACACAAGCTGGTTTTCAGCAACAAACATACTAACCTGAAGCCACAGCTCTGAGATCAGTGACTGAACTGTATTTTACAATGGAAGAATACGGCAAAGAAACCCAGTCGAGAGAGAGTAAAAGACGGGAACGACAAGCAGGTAATCCGGTTTATTTACTAAATCCGGCGGATATGTTTATATTTATAGACAAAATGGCCACATTTGCGTCTCTTTAGACAACACATGACCAAAGAAAGTAGTGGGACAGGGACACGCCCTACAAAACACGGCTGTGTCATGCAAGTCCAGAAACCCACGCATTTTTGCCACAATGTAGCAGACTTGCTGATATAACAGTTACAGTTTGAGATTACAATAACATTGTTGCATTGAACACATTTTGCCTACAGTGTTGTGCAGAAGCTACGAGCTTCCAGTAGCTGTGCGTGGATAAAAGCACCAGGGAAAAGTCAGAAAAATAGCCATATTACAACCTGTGTTGTGATAATTTAGTTGTTTGCTCTAGAACCTGTTATTTCATATGCATTGCGACCGTGATTATATAGGCCTAAAGGCCGAGACAATAAGAAAACACAGTAGCAGAATAAATTCAACCACCCCTTTGTTGTATCACAACCGGAGAGCAATCTCTATCCGGTGAAGTCCACAAAGCATATTGCATGTAAACAAACAGTTAATTGACCTACAGCACGACCAAGCAAGTTAATGTTTCCCGACATTTTCGGACCACTAAACAACTAGCCAATTGATTTAGAATCACGAGAGTTATGCAAGTCACAAAGAAAACAGGAGCTGCCTCCACTATTCCAGCACCATCATATCACATGTGCTTCGTCTAATACAGTGACAACTAAAAGATACCAAAAACAACTTAGTCCAATCAACGTAAGCTACATACAGTGGCGATTTTAGCATGTGAATCTTGGTAGGGCAAATTATTTACTTGCACTATAAATGGTGACAAACGGTGAACACAAACTGTTAGGGCCTACATAAAGTTGTCCCAACAGCAGTCCCAACACCTTACCACTGCCTCACCTGGCTGACAGCGGAGCCTTGTCTGGCAGCGATACAGTTCATTCAGCCTCAATTACTGCCTTTAAAAAAAACATAGCTGACTTTCTTAAACAAATGCGCTTTCTACTGACAATAAGCAGCATAAGGGGGAAGACAATACATAAGAGGCAATACGTAAAATTTATCAAGACATTAATGAGCGTGCTGGGAAGGTTGTAGTCATGAACTATTTGTTCGGCACTTTTGAAATGTATAGCGACAGAATTGAGAACGTGGGCCGTTCTTAGTGTTCTCCCTGTACACCAAGTCAGAACTGTAGGATAAATAAATGGGGCATATAAGCAGACAATGAAAGCTCTTACAATATTTAATGATTACATTTCTCTAAAACCGGTTATAGGCCTGTGCACCACCATGTCAGAGCAGTAGGTGAAATTATGAGGGGAAAATATACCAAATTATTAGGGTGAGGCACATGGGCTACTAACAGCTTACTACACAACATACTTAGTATTACTTTCTTAGCTACAGTATACATATCTCCCTGGCATATTACATAATAACAAGACATTTTTGGACTCACCTTGTTGTGCTGTGTTCACTTGAACAGGAAGATGGCGCGGCGTTCCATCATGGGCAAATTTTGTCATAAAACTTTGTCATCAAAGTCTGGCATTCTCTGGATTTATGGTGCTTTCAAGACAACTGGGAACTCTGAAAAAAATACAGTTGAAAAATGATGACATAAGTGATCTTCATGTCGTAGCTCTAGAAAGAGGCCCGAGTTCACGACTTACAATTGGAGTTGGATGACCATTCAAAACATATTTTCTCAGTCAGAGATACTTTTTTCCTGAGTTCCCAGTTGTCTTGAACTCACTGAAGTTAGATTTCCCAGTTTTGAGTTAAGTTGTTTTGAGTGTGGCAGAAATCATGCTGGATTGACAGCATGGCCGATGTTGAATGTTTACCATTTTAAGCTCGGAAAAGAGAACCTTAAACCGAGAATTGGGACCACATTCTCACTCCACTGAATAACAGGCTAGTGATTGCTTCGCAATCCTTGCAGTTAGCCACGGATTCTTTCCAAACCACTCATTGTTGAATTTTCATTTTCCAACTTGTTGTGTAGTTATATGTCCAATGGCTAATGAGTACCGATGTTTTATCTATAATTTCTCTTCATTTCTCTTCATATGACATGGATTAAAAATGATGTGCCAGTAGATTGTCGACTTGATTCATGAATGGATGATGACTGCTAGCTAAGACTTTGAAAGTATGTTGACATGATCAGTTCAATCAAAGCTACTGTAGATACAGTTGAAGTTGGAAGTTTACATACACTTAGGTTGGAGTCATTAAAACTCTTTTTTTCAACCACTCCACAATTTTTTTGATAACAAACTATAGTTTTGACAAATCGGTTAGGACATCTACTTGGTGCATGACACAAATCATTTTCCCAACAATTGTTTACAGGCAGATTATTTCACTTATAATTCACTGTATCACAATTCCAGTGGGTCAGAAGTTTACATACAAAGTTGACTGTGCCTTTTAACAGCATGGGAAATTTCAGAAAATGATTTCATGGCTTTAGAAGCTTCTGATAGGCCAATTGACATAATTTGAGACAATTGGAGGTTTACCTGTGGATGCATTTCAAGGCCTACCTTCAAACGCAGTGCCTCTTTGCTTAACATCATGGGAAAATCAAAAGAAATCAGCCAAGACCTCAGAAAAAAATGGTGGACCTCCACTAGTCTGGTTCATCCTTGGGAGCAATTTCCAATCGCCTGAAGGTACCACATTCATCTGTACAAACAATAGTACGCAAGTATAAACACCATGGCCGTCATACCACTCAGGAAGGAGAAGCGTTCTGTCTCCTAGAGATGAACGTACTTTGGTGCGAAAAGTGCAAATCAATCCCAGAACAACAGCAAAGGACCTTGTGAAGATGCTGGAGGAAACGGGTACAGGAGTATCTAGGTACAGGAGTATCTATATCCACAGTAAAACAAGTCCTATATCGATATAACCTGAAAGGCCGCTCAGCAAGGAAGAAGCCACTGCTCCAAAACCGCCATAAAAAAGCCAGACTACGGTTTGCAACTGCACAAAGATTGTACTTTTTGGAGAAATGTCCTCTGGTCGGATAAAACAAATATAGAACTGTTTGGCCATAATGACCATCGTTATGTTTGGAGGAAAAAGGGGGAGGCTTGCAAGCCGAAGAACACCAACCCAAACCTTGAAGCACCGGGGTGGCAGCATCATGTTGTTAGGGTGCTTTGGTGCAGGAGGGTCTGGTGCACTTCACAAAATAGATGGCATCAAGAGGATGGAAAATTATGTGGATATATTGAAGCAACATCTCAAGACATCAGTCAGGAAGTTAAAGCTTGGTCGCAAATGGGTCTTCCAAATGGACAATGACCCCAAGATACTTACAAAGTTGTGGCAAAATGGCTTAAGGACAATAAAGTCAAGGTATTGGAGTGGCCATCACAAAGCCCTGACCTCAATCCCATGGAAAATTTGTGGGTAGAACTGAAAAAGCGTGTGCGAGCAAGGAGGCCTACAAACCTGACTCATTTACACCAGCTCTGTATGGAGGTTGTGGAAGGCTACTCAAAACATTTGACCAAAGTTAAACAATTTAATGGCAATGCTGCCAAATACTAATTGAATGTATGTACACTTCTTACCCACTGGGAATGTGATGAAAGAAATACAAGCTGAAATAAATCATTCTCTCTACTATTATTCTGACATTTTACATTCTTAAAATAAAGTGGTGATCCTAACTGACTTAAGACAGGGATTTTTTACTAGGATTAAATGTCAGATATTGTGAAAAACTGAGTTTGAATGTAGTTGGCTAAGGTGTATGTAAACCTCGACTTCATTGATTTGAGGTCATTTTATCGGTGATCAATGACCTTGAGCCTTCTTAGATGGGCACTTCTAATGTAGCTCTATGGCTGCATTTCATACTCAAAGTAGACAGCCCTCAGCCCTAAACCCTCAGCCCTTGAATGACATTTTACCTTGTCACATCCAAGTATACCCTAAATTAATCTAGCTACATTTTATAGGCTTCTTACTACGAGACTAAGCCAATTTGAAAACACTAAAAATCAATGTCTATATATTTTTTAGCAAGCTAAATTCATACTTTTTTCTGACATGTCAAAAATGCAGCCTTGTTGATTAAATTTGACACTTCGCGGCCACCAGAATTTGACGTGACTACAGTTTGCATTGAATTGTGGGTCATATCAACCCTGCAAGTGACCAAAGTTTTTCACTCTCTCCTTCGAGCTAAATCGAGAGCAGAGGGGGCTACAGTGAATTGGACCTCCACTTAAGATGGCAATCAAACGGCATCTGGTTTGACTGGGACTACCCAGAAGGAAATTGGCTAGTGCAAGGGCTGAGGGGGTAAAAATAACGTGTTTGGACTGCAACCTATGGCAGCACCCAAGGGGTTTGAATTTTTGAGCTCTACCCTTAGATTTGGCAGTGACATGGTGTCCCAATGAGTAACAGAGCACTAGGCCAATCACAGCGCTTCTAGAGAACATTACCAACTAGAGGTCGACGGATTAATCGGAATGGCCGATTAATTAGGGCCGATTTTCAAGTTTTCATCACAATCGGAAATCAGTAATTTTGGACGACGATTTTTGCCAATTAAAAATAAAAATTATACATTTTTTTTTTAATTAGGCAAGTCAGTTAAGAACACATTCTTATTTTAAATGACGGCCTAGGAACGGTGGGTTAACTGCCTTGTTCAGGGGCAGAATGACAGATTTTTACCTTGTCAGCTCAGGGATTCAATCTTGCAACCTTACGGTTAACTAGTCCAACGCTCTAACCACCTGCCTCACGAGGATCCCGCCTGTTACACAAAGGCAGTAAGAAGCCAAGGTAAGTTGCTAGCTGGCATTAAACTTAATCAATCATAATCACTAGTTTTAACTACACATGGTTGATGATATTACTAGTTTATCTCGCGTGTCCTACGTTGCATATAATCGATGCAGTGCGCATTCACGAAAAAGGACTGTCGTTGCTCGAACGTGTCCCTAACCATAAATACCCATGCCTTTCTTAAAATCAATACACAGAAGTATATATTTTTAAACCTGTATATTTAGCTAAAAGAAATCCAGAATAAACGTCTTGTTTTCGAGATGATAGTTTCCGGATTCGACCATATTAATGACCTAGGGCTCGCATTTCTGTGTGTTATTATGTTTTAATTAAGTCTATGATTTGATAGAGCAGTCTGACTGAGCAATGGTAGGCACCAGTAGGCTCATAAGCATTCATTCAAACAGCACTTTTGTGCCAGCAGCTCTGCTGTTTATGACATCAAGCCTATCAACTCCCGAGATTAGGCTGGTGTAACGATGTGATGTGAAATGGCTAGCTAGTTAGCGGGGTGCGCGCTAATAGTGTTTCAAACGTCACTCGCTTTGAGACTTGGAGTAGTTGTTCCCCTTGCTCTGCATGGGTAACGCTGCTTTGAGGGTGGCTGTTGTCGTTGTGTTCCTGGTTCGAGCCCAGGTAGGAGCGAGGAGAGGTAAGGAAGCTATACTGTTACACTGGCAATACTAAAGTGCCTATAAGAACATCCAATATTCAAAGATATATGAAATACAAATGGTATAGAGAGAAATAGTCATATAATTCCAATAATAACTACAACCTAAAACTTCTTACCTGGGAATATTGAAGACTCATGTTTAAAGGAACCACCAGCTTTCATATATTCTCATGTTCTGAGCAAGGAACTTAAACATTAGCTTTCTTACATGGCACATATTGCACTCTTACTTTCTTCTCCAACACTTTGTTTTTGCATTATTTAAACCAAATTGAACATGTTTCATTATTTATTTGAGGCTAAATTGATTTTATTGATGTATTATATTAAGTTAAAATAAGTGTTCATTCAGTATTGTTGTAATTGTCATTATTACAAATACATTTAAAAAATTGGCCGATTAATCGGTATCGGCTTTTTTTGTCCTCCAATAATTGGTATCAGTATCGACGTTGAAAAATCATAATCGGTCGACCTCTATTACCAACCCCTACGCGCCATATTTTCCACTGGCTGCCCCACCATCACAGAAAGCACTGAGCTAGGCTGAAACACCTGTATTCTGGAGCTGCCTTACTCAGGAAAGCAATAAAAGGACCATAGCTCTGTTCGAATACCCATACTAACATGCTGTATACTACATACTTAATGAGTATATACTAGTACTTCATTTTAGTATACTGTAAACGACCAGTATCCTTTCAGTTCAGCGTACTAGCTCTTCGCCTGTCTACTGGAAGTTGATGCTGTTGCTATTCAACCCTTTGCTAGCTTGTTAGCATAACAAATGACTAGCTAGACATTTTATGACTTCGGATGTGTTCTTAAATTCAGTCTAGAGTGCCAGAGTGCACTCTGAGCATTTGTAAATTGAGAGCACTGTCCGTTTGTAAATTCAGAGCATTTCGCTCTGGGAGCGTTCAGAGCACACACTTGACGCTCTGGCCCCAGGAGTAGAGTTGATTCGAGCAATGTAAACTTACAACGGCAGTCAAGCACCCAATCTAACTGTCCAACTTGCTAGCTACTTACAGACACAAATGAGAGACACCTCACTCTGACCATTTTACTCGCTCTAGCAGAGCTGGTTAGGCAGTTTTCATGTTATCCAGAGCGTGGCTGCTGGCAACAATTTGATGACCTTTTTTTGCCAACGTTTACTGAAGCCGGCCATATTCAACGGGTGTTGAGCGTTCGTAAATGTATAAGTTATTCTGCTCTCTGGTAGAGTGCTCTGAAATCGGAGTAGATAGCCAGAGCAAATTTTTACGAAGGCACCCGAATGTCCATTGAGAACGGACAACAACTATACCACTTAGTTAAGAATGACAGGAATAATCAGGTCAATAAACATTGGGTAGTTAGGATATAGTTAATATACTGGCAAGTTTGATGTATTAGTAGTTAATTAATGTTAGGTAACTAGCTAACATACCGGTGCATACTGCTGTAATGACGTGCTATGTGGTTCATAAGGATAGCGTAGCTAACAAATTGTCAGCCAACATAACGTGTAAGGTAGCTTATTTGAAAAGTCATTACTTTATTATATTGCTCAACATTTTAACATTTGTCATAATTAGTTAAAGCAATGAATTTCAATCCGCTCTCGTTGGACTTCGGCTGCATATTTTCTGCCATTTTCTTCAAACCTGAAAATGATGTGAATCCACCCACATTTTCCAAAGAATTGCATGATGGGCCCTAAAAGCACTGAAGGTGTCCGCTGTTTGTATACTTCGTATTTTGGCAAATGTAGTTTATTTCTTTCTTTTTTGCTCAGCCCCACCTGCCGTGAATGACTGGTCGCCACTGGTTAAATATGATGTGGCTGTCCATGGTTCTGATCTATGTGTGTGTTTCTGGAAGTAGAATAACATGTTGACTCACCCTACTTGTAAAGAAATGCCAATGCCACCCTTCTCTCTTTCACGTTGACAAAATGGTCTGTCACTCTGTCATAAAGTACACACTTTTATATGTTGTTGTCCTATGCTACCTGGTTAAAATTCTTGCTCACTAGCCTAACTTCCTTGCATGGGCAACGTTAGCTAGTTAACATTAGCCTTCTACATCTAGCTACATATTGAACTTCCATCCCCTCAGGCCAGGGGAACAGTGTATGAACTAATGGTTGGATCAGAGTTGCCATTATAATCATTGACCAGTACGGAGAACTAGTTAAAACCAGAAGTACAAATCCCTATATCCATTCATGGCTAGTTTATGAAAGGGCAATTTTAGCTAGCTAGCCTCCGGAGGACAACAACACAGCGAGATGTAACAATTCAAGTTGTTTCTGTCATTTACGTATGCTCTCAATGCGGTTTGATAGGAGTGACGCCAAATTCAAACTGGCTTCCCTTGACACTTTTTGTTAGTGCGCCAGGACCATTCACAGTTGAGCTCACTCATTTTAGCTCGAAAGCCATATATATATTTTTTTATCAAGGAAGGCCAAATGCTCGCTGGCTTTCCTTGCATTCAATGTTACGGGCGGCAAAGACGTCATACTCTTTAGGACTAGACATTAGCAGACAGAGACAGAGGGGCTCTGTTTCACTCACTTGGTAGCTTTCTCCAGTGATAATACTGTACATTCAGCCTCGTGCAAATTGAAGAAAAAGTATGAAACACAGAGATACGAAAGATGCATTATTTTCTGTATTCTTTTTTTCTTGGTCATTTTTTTGGGGGGAAGCCTGGTATCCATGAATACACGCCACTGCCAGCTTCAGACCGCAATTAGGATCTTAACAGGCTCTATCTAATGCCACGTTAAACAACTGTGAACTCGTAACTCTCCGACTTCAGTGCGTTCAAAACAACTGGTAAATCTGAGAAAAACTATTTGAACAGTCATCCAACTCGGAATTCCAACTCGGGAACTCAGGCCTCTTTCTAGAGCTCCGACGTTCCGACCTGAAGATCACTGACGTCATGATTTCACCTCGTATATTTCCAAGTTCCAAGTTGTTTTGAACGCGGCATTATTGCAAATTCCGAATGAGTAAACATTTCTAAAATCATCATTCCACTTTGACATTATGGGGTATTGTGTGTAGGCCAGTGACAAAATAAATCTACATTTAATAAAACAATTATTCAGGCTGTAACACAGCAACATTTAGAAAAAGTCAAGGGGTGTGAATGATTTCTAAAGGCAATGCGGATCGTTACATTTGCAGACTAATGTCAGTTACATGCTGACCATGCGCATGTTGATTTTGTACCCCCACACCAGACACGATCAGGGCACGCAGGTTGAAATATCAAAACAAACTCTGAACCAATTATATTAATTTGGGTTTAGGTCGAAAAGCATTAAACATTTCTGGCAATTTAGCTAGCTAGCTTGCTGTTGCTAGCTAATTTGTCCTTGGATATAAACATTGGGTTGTTATTTGACCTGAAATGCACAAGGTTCCTTTACTGCAACAATTATTAATCCACAGATGAAACGGTAAACCGAATTCCTTTCTCTCTCAACTCTCCTCCTTCCTCAGCCTTCTTTTTTACTTCTTTGGACTTTATATGGTGGTTGGCAACCAACTTTACGGTGCATTACTACAACCGACTGGAGTGTGGATGTCAGTTCATCTTTCAATCACCCATGTGGGTATATGCTCCTAAACACCAATGAGGAGATGGCACGTGGGTATATGCTCTTAAAAATCAATGAGGAGATGGGATAGGCCAGACTTGCAGTGCGTTGAGGGTCACAAATAGAACCTATTTCTAGTTTAGCGCCTGGCCACGCAGACGCTCGCTGAGGCGCAGTGATTGAATAACATGTACCGCACGCGACGCAAGCATGTTAGGCTACTATTCCTAATGTGAGTAGATTGCATAGTCAGCATTTTGGCTAATAATATATCTCAATCACTGTTAGCAAAATAGACAGTTCTGAACAATGCATGCCTGAGCACGTTTCTTCTCATTTCGTTGCATAGGAATAATGTAGCCTTTTTTATAAACACATTTCATGCAATTCTACTAAACTTTATATGACTGGAGACATAAGCATAAGCATATTTTAGTAGCCTACTCTCCTACTCACAAATTAGTAGCCTACTCTGCTGACACTGACCAACAGATCAACCATCTAATCTAGGTCTACGAAAAGGGCAGAAGCAAATTGTACAGTATGACATCCATCTAGCCTGGAGGAGGAAATTATTGTCCCCAAAAACATGTTCCAGTGGTAGTGATCCAATGATAAAGAAAGTGAATATGCGCACGCTCACTGGAGATATGGCCAATGCTCTCCACTGGTGCCAATAAGATAGATAGGCTACTGTTCACTCAATTGGGAGTTGAGGCAGTTTAGTCTATTTCTTCTCTTTTCAGAAAAAGCCATTTGCTTTCAAAACTTTTTCCTACAATTGTATTTTTAAATATTTAACTGCTTTTCACTGACCGCTGCAACTCAACAAACAATGTGGCTGACCGGCAAAGTAAACTGACTGGCACTCTCTTGAGAGAATGGCGGGCAGGCTGGCAGCTTCTCTCAGAGAGTTGCTCCGCATGGTCCTAAAGCCAGCCAATCAATTGATGCTAAACTGCCATTGCATTTGAATTGTGTTTGGAATGATTTTAGTCTACTTTTTTGTAGCCTACTTTTGCATTTTTGGTCTTGAGCTTGGGTAGGGCGACATCCCTGCTAGATAGTAGTATAGTAAGGTTATTTGCCAGATAAAATCCATAACTTAGTTTAGTGTCAGTAGCCCTAGAATGCACCAGAATAGTTTTGCTAACTGGACTATTATATGAGTGTATCCCCCTCATTAAAGGCTTGCAATGTTACTGTTGTGAATGCTTTGTATGACATTTCTCTGTAGGCTCAAGAAGTTTGCTTGCTGATTGTGATTCCTTGAAGGGATAGATGCTTGTTAGATATGTATCCTGTAGGTTTAATTCAATTAGTAAAACTTTAGGGGTTTGCATTTGCCAAATGTAATTTTAAAAAGTCCCAGTGGAGAATCTCTTCTAGGCTGTTTATTTTCCTTCTAATCCGATTGGTTGGTGTGGTGGGTGGGTGGTTCAGGGTGTTAATCTAGGGAAAGGTTAGTGTTACCTGGATGGGATGCTTCCGCTGGTTGCTGACATGAGACACATGCACACTGTTTCTGGGTATTACCGGTAGTTCTAAAACTAATTTCAGCCTAATTGTTTGTAACCTATGTATCTGATGCACAATTTAGGTTATGAAGGTTGCGTTTACACAGGCAGCCCAATTCTGATATTTTTTACATAATTGGTCTTTTGACCAATCACATCATGTCTTACCATATCAGATCTTTTTCAGAGCTGATCTGGTTGGTCAAAGACCAATTAGTGGGAAAAATATCAGAATTGCCTGTCACAAAAACAAAAAAATTGTGTGAAATGTGGAAGACACAGTTGAAGGCATTCAGTTGTACAACTGACTAGGTATCCCCCTTTCCCTTTCACTTGGCAAAAAATAAAGAGTAAAGAAGTTACCAGAAATGCATGATGTTGAAGGGGCTGCTCTTGTAATGGCTGGGATGTGAAAAGGTTTCTTTTTTGTCTTTGGTTGTATTTGACTTTGTGTGTATGTTTTTGTATTGTCTTTCAGCCTTGGAGAGCTCAGATACTGACAATGGCCTATGTGGTTGGATCATAGTTGGCTTATCCATCCTTCTGATGCTTGCAACTCTGCCTCTCTCCATATGGATGTGTATTAAGGTACAGTTATTACCTATATATCCACACAAGATAGATGATGCGTGAACTGAGAACTGGTTAGTGGTGTCATTCTATTTATTCTATGAGTTGATCACTTACCAGTATGCCTTTATTCCCAGTGAAATTGGCTTTCTCTCCTCTTAATGCTACACCAGCTGCCAGAGTTGTATTGTTAGATATATATATATATATATATACTCATTTTAAGTTTAAAAGGGGGGGGGGGGGTTGTTGATACCCAATCAGTGGTATTTCAATATTGACTGATCAGTGAAGGTAGAGTGAGAAATGTCAAACGAGTGCTAGGGGACAACTAATTAAGCCACTGTTTCTTTCTCTCCCAGATTGTGAAGGAGTATGAGAGGGCCATCATCTTTCGCCTGGGGCGGATCGTACGAGGAGGAGCCAAAGGGCCAGGTAATAGATACACTTCCCATCACCACCGTCACATGCACTGTCCCTGGAGAAAGTTTAAACTGTACATATTTGCTATGATTCTCTCAAGGTCCCATACTTACTTTACCAAAACCCTTGATTAAACATATTATGATCACAGACAGTATGAGATGGATGAAAATTGCAATAAAAAGTACGTGGGCCTGTCTTAAAACCACCTTAACTGTGAAACTATGTTAGGAGAGAGTCAAGCCTCTTTTCAGTGTTAATGTGGTTAGGGGTACATCTGCTTTGACCTATTTGTTTTACATTGTAGTGGGCTGCTGCACTACTACTTCCATTGGACCATTGTGCAGGGGTGCACTGCAACGGGTCAGTTCTGCACATCCTGTGTCCTAGTTTAACCTCTCCTGTCCTGTAGTAACTTATGTGTTAACATAATTCCTGAATGTACACAGAATTCCAGGGTTCACACATGCTTTCAGCAAGCACACTTTCTTTCCTTAAGCATAGTTTGTGTGGTAAGATGTTTGCCTTGGTTACACTGTAAAAGATGTCAGGTGTATCTGGTATGATAAACTGAATATGCAAATAGGTTCCCTGCAAATCTTCATAGAATACTTTAGCAGAACTTTTAAAGAGGTCATTATTCAACAAATACGGTCACTACTGAATCTGGCAATAATTGCAATCAATTAACTAATGCTCTTAATAGGCTTAAACTAAAGCTCTTGTCTGAATTAAAGTGATCTGAGAGCTTTACTGCTATCCTGTCTACAGATTGACATCTTGATGAGCAGCAGTGGGCCTAGTCATGGTGCTGGATTGGTAGTGAAGAATAAACACCCACATCCCTCTTCAGCCCTCTGCTCTCTCTCATCATTCTTTTGTATTTTTTGTTTGTGTGTTGTCCTTCGCCCTGATGATATTACCCTTTGATTGATGCTAACCCTATCCCTATTTGACATGCGTTGCCATGATGTTGTAATGGGTATTTGGAATGGGTTCTCTTTCCTAATTTCTGTAACTGATGTGCTGAGCAGAGGGCATGCCTCTCCTCTCTCTTTGTAGTTGGAGTGGAAGAGTGATGCTGAGGGTTTTGTTGACAGTTTTCCCTCAGTATTGAGTGTCATTCTTAAGATGGCTGATTAATTAGCTGTATTTACACTAGTGTGAGATTTTGTGGTGGTCCGGGGGTATGTTGGAAAATTGCTGCGGGGACTTGCTTCCATTCAGCCACAAGAGCATTAGTGAGATTGGGCACTGATGTTGGGCGATTAGGCCTGGCTTGCAGTCGGCGTTCCAATTCATTCCGAAGGTGTTCGAAGGGGGTTGAGGTCAGGGCTCTGTGCAGGCCAGTCAAGGTCTTCCACACCAATCTCGACAAATCATTTCTGGACCTCGCTTTGTGTATGGGGGCACAAGGGAAATTTCAATGGAACATTGTCATGCTGAAACAGGAAAGGGCCTTCCCCAAACTGTTGACACGGAGAAACAACGTGTGAAAAACAACGATGAAAAACAATCCCAGAACATTATTCCTCCTCCACCAAACTTTACAATTGGCATGTTGTTCTTAGGCTTGTGTACGGCTGTTCGGCCATGGAAACCCATTTCATGAAGCAGTTTGGAACTGTTGGAGTGTTGCAACGGAGGACAGATGTTTTTTACGCAGTTCAGCACTCAGTGGTCCCGTTCTGTGAGCTTGTGTGGCCTACCACTTCGCGGCTGAGACGTTGTTGCTCCAAGACGTTTCCACATCGCAATAACAGCACTTACAGTTGACCAGGGCAGCTACTGCCAATGTTTGTCTATGGAGATTACATGGCAGTGTGCTCAATTTTATACACCTGTCAGCAACGGGTGTGGCTGAAATAGCCAAATCCATTCATTTGAAGGGGTGTCCACATACTTGTGGCTATTTAGTGTACTTGAGTCAAGGGGCATTTCAATATAACCTTTTCTAATTTTGTATGACTTTCTATCAACTCTGTCCAGGACAAAGCATACATGAAAATGCCTACAAATATGCAGGCCTCATTTATTTTCAAAGACACAACTGGCATATCAGACTTCAACTAAGTAGTTGCAAGTCCGTTAAGAACAAATTATTATTTACAATGACGGCCTAGGAACAGTGGGTTAACTGCCTTGTTCAGGGGCAGAACGACAGATTTTTACCTTGTCAGCTCGAGGATTCGATCTTGCAACCTTTAGGTTGTTTTAAATGGTTCCTTCTGTGAGGAATTGCCATCTTCAGAGAATGTTTTGAACTTATTTGCAGATAATTGTTGTCTATAACAAACAAAAAAGCAAAAGTAACAGTATGCAGAGCCAAATTAACCAAATATTCTTCACTTTTACTGACTGGGTAAGTAGAAAAGGGCTTAACTGCCAAAATCGTGGACTATCCCTTTAACCATGTGGAAGATATGCTATTACTACACAAACCTCCGACCTCCAGTGATTTCAGGTGACATGGCATTACTTGTGCAGGGGTGGTACTAATGTAACTGTAAAGTGGCCACAGTAGTCTATCTAATCTACCATAGCCATGCTTTGAACCTCAAACTCTCAAGTCTGTTTTATGTTTGTGGGAAGCCTTCTGTTATGCTCTCCATGGATGAAACATGATCTCACGGGATTCCGGAACAGCCACATGATAGCAGCCTGGGGTAATAATAGACCCTCTCCATCTATCACGGAGGGACCTTCACGTTCCTCATCTGCCCTAAGAGCCCAGGCATAAACACCAACGTTTATTTTAGTATTTGGTTTCCCCAAGTAAACTCTACTCATCTCCACGCTCTCTCCCTCGCCCTCCGCAGCAAGCTTTGTCCAACTGACGGATAAGATCTGTTAACAGGATCAACTGTTATAGGTCAGACTATAGGCTAGTCAGTAGTCATTACTTTTTATGCCAGATCTTTCCCTGATGCTTTATGCATTGGTCTTGCTCTGCATTAGCCTTAACCAAGTTGTTGCCATTTTTAGGGTGGGAATCCATGGAATTTTCCATCATATCCCATGATGCATTTCATAGCAAATTTAGAGCATACTCCTACATTGCAGTATTACCAGGGCCAGCTGTCACTGGGCTAAAGTCCCAGCTAGGAAAAATTATTATAGAAGGAGAAGGAAATGTATACACAAGTGAAGTTTTAAATGCCTCTGTTAAGACTCTTTCTTACACACCATCATGCCCAGGACTCTGTGCTATATTGTACCATGCTGAACCTGAGTGTGTGCAAACAAATAGGTGTTCATGAATTTAAAGTCATGACCAACAGCAGTCGTGTGACTAATGGAACTCAGGCTTGAATGTAGTCTCATGCCAGACATTTACTCAATTCTACGGTACTGTATGTTAAATGATTTATGCTGCCCTTACTGACAATGACATTTTCTCAGCTTTTGTGATATTGAGTTGCTTTAAACTTTGCTGTTAAATTTGTGTGTGCGTGTGTCACACCCCACAGGCCTGTTCTTCATCCTGCCCTGCACAGATAGCTTCATCAATGTGGACATGCGCACCATCACCTTCGACATCCCCCCACAAGAGGTGAGCCCCCCCCCCCCCGTATTACCATGATTAGCCTATCATGTAATACATAGTGTTGTCAGTGTAACTGAATGTTCCCCCCTCATCAGGTTCTGACTAAGGACTCAGTGACGGTCAGTGTCGATGGTGTGGTATACTACCGTGTTCAGAATGCCACCCTGGCTGTGGCCAACATCACCAACGCTGACGCTGCCACCCGCCTCCTGGCACAAACCACCCTGAGAAACGTCCTGGGAACCAAGAACCTGGCTGAGATCCTATCTGACCGTAATGAGATCGCCCACAGCATGCAGGTACTGAACCACATTGACCACTAATGACTCTGTACTGACCATATACTGACATGCACAACTCCACATCCTGCATGTACTAGAGGACTGTGTAGATTATAGTTATTCATTTAGTGTTGAACAGCAAGCCATAATTGCCATAATACAGGAGAAGATATTGCGAGAGTTCACTGAATGGCTCTGTTTTTAGAATGTACACTGTAATGTGTAAGGTTAGGATTGGAGAAAACTCATTCATTGATCTTCTGGTTATGGCCTTTCTCATTGTTTTTAACCTGGTCTCTCACTTACTGCTGCAGTAACATTTGGATCTCTATCAGTTTAATATAAAGATTTTATTGTTTTCACAGAAACTGGATAGGTGCAGTGAAATGTGTTGTTTTACAGGGACGGCTGTAGAAGTACGGAGCCGCTGGTTCAAATTAGGGTTAAGTGCCTTGCTCAAGGGCACATCAACAGGTTTTTCACATTGTTGGCTCGGGTATCCGAACTAGCGACCTTTCGGTTACTGACCCAATGCTCTAACCCCTACGGTACCTGTATGTCAGATTGATATGTCATCTAGTCTTCACAGAGATGCTAAGGAAGGGGTGTTCTGGGACTATTATGACCTGAGGTTACCTATTGGATGTGGAGCTCAATGTTTTACCACCTGTATTGTTCCCAGTCCACCCTGGATGATGCTACAGATGACTGGGGTATCAAGGTGGAGCGGGTGGAGATAAAGGACGTCAAACTGCCTCAGCAGCTCCAGAGGGCCATGGCAGCAGAGGCCGAGGCTAGCCGCGAGGCCAGGGCTAAGGTACAGCACTGACACATACAGACCAGGGTAACACGCTGGAACATACATGCATTTCGTCTATTTTTCAGGTTAATCCTTTTCCTCTGAGTGAAAATTCCAGTTGTCTTCTCAGTTTAGTTATTTCTTGGCTTGATTTACTCTGAAAATATATCATTCAGATGAAAATGTTTTTGTGTAGGGTCAAGATGTCATCTTCCTTAGTTCCTTAGCAACCAGTGGTCTTGCCGTAAAAACCCTTCCATTAAGCTAGAATACATAGTGAGAGCAAAGCAGGTCACAACCTGGGGAACCTCTAACCGAGTCTCCTCCCATTGGCCATTACACTGATTGGATACCATCTTCACATGTTGTATCTGCTGGTTAAAGATGAGGTCTCTGGGAATGATTTATTTTATTTATTTAATCATCCAATCTCTCTATGGTTTCTCTCTATATACTCACATTCACTTGTTCTGTGCAACTGTGGAATTCTCTCTCTCGCTATCATCTCTCTTCATTAACTAATGGTCCCTCTTTTCCCCCCCATCTCTCCCTTTCTCTCTGTATCTGTCCCCCTCCTCCCTTCCTGCTGGGCCCTTGTGTCTGTGTGTAGGTGATCGCAGCGGAGGGGGAGGTGAACGCATCACGGGCTCTGAAGGAGGCCTCCCTGGTAATCGCAGAGTCTCCGTCTGGCCTACAGCTGCGCTACCTGCAGACGCTCAACACCATTGCTGCCGAGAAGAACTCCACCATCATCTTCCCCCTGCCAATGGACATGATGCAGGCCTTCATGAAGAGAGACTGAGGAGAGTCTGATGGGTGCTTTGTAATTGCTGTTACACACACACTCAAGAAACAAACGTTCACACATATATCATAGTATGTTGCTTTGCAAATCTGCTGTAGAAATGTAGTGGCTGTGATTGAGTGAACCATTTCCCTTGTGCCAAATGTTCTTAGGTCAATGCCAGCTGTTGCAGAGGAGGATAGTTAGAGAGCTTGCCTAAGCTTATGCCTCAAAGAACTTAATGTAACCATTGTATGTGTGTGTTAATGCAATTGAAGTGAACAGAGAAACAGGGTTTGAACAAAACCAAAGGAAACTGAGTCACCAGCTCTACTGAGGTGTGGTGTTTCCTGCACTGCTATGAGGCTGAGACCAGGATGTACTAGGGACCCTGTTTGTCTGTCTCTATGGGAAGAAACCTATTTACTATGGCCATGTTAAACCTCTCAAGCCTTAAGTCATTGCTATGGGGTCAGTGTACTCATTTCATGTCGTTTCTATGCATATCTGGATGGAAATTGGAAATGGATTTTAATATTTTCAAATAGCAGTATTTTATAACCACACTCTTGAGTGTGAAAGAAGCTACATGTAATTTGTATGGGATTTGAAAATTGGTCCTGCATTTTCTGATAGCATACTCGTGTATTGCTATATTTAATACATATCATCTTTGGAGAGTCCTGATCAGTGTTTGTATTGGCACAGAGTTTAGTGATCGGTTCCATCCAGATCAAAGATGTATTTGAATCAGAAAAGCACTGTGATCAGATGCTGTTACAGAACCTATACAGTATAAATTACTTTACTCTATAAAACCATGTATGTGTTTTATGTTTACTCTGCTGTTTGTGTAAAGGACATTGTTCCATTATTATGTTTGTTACTAAACTGCTCTGTTGTAGCCTATTTTCATCATATTGAAATGATTTCTTATCAAGTTAGGGCTGGTCGATATATTTGAGTTTGTGTTTTAGCACGATGTGGAAAATGCCTGTCTCGCAATAATCTAGGTGCTGTTATAACGTAACGTTTTACAAATGCAGCATCTCACTGTCTCTTCTGTCAGCCCAATGTCGAATCATCTCAATGTCTCTTCTGTCAGCCCAATGTCGAATCATGTTCCAATTGTGTGCCAACACGTGCACAGAGGTTATCCACAACAGCCCTAGACAGCCTTTCACAGGTTGTAACCACGGCGGAGAGGTGTACTAGCGGTAAGATTCCACCAACATGGAAAGTGAGGAAGCCAGCTCAGCCTCTCGTGAGAATGAAATTATCCCCAAAAAGGGCAGCAATATTTTTTTCTGTACTATGGAAGGGGTTCGGGTTTAAGAGGTCTGATGTTAAGCAAACGAATGTCCTGTGCAAAATGTGTCGAAAGAGAATTGCTACGAAAAGCAGCAGCACAACCAACCCCTTCCATCACCTGCAACTGAAACAGGTGGGAATGGGAGGAATGCGTGAGACTACGCAATGATGATTCCACTCGCCTGAGTCCCAAAACGTCTGTTAATTCAAAGAGAAGCTACCATAGCCGGATTCTTTTCAGACGTAATCCCTTATGACAAGAAATGTTTGAGGTGGAATGAGAATGGATGCATTGACCTATTACATAGCGAAATATATGGTTTCAGTCTTTACAGTAGAAAAGTCAGGCTTTAAAAAGCTGATAAGTACAGTTGACCACAAATATCAGCTGCCAAGCCGTAGGTATTTAACGGAAGAAGCCCTGCCGCGATTATACACTGCTACCGGCGAAAGAGTCGCAGAGAAGCTGGCTAGTGTTTCTTATTTTTCCACCACAGAGCAGAACGTCAGAGCCGTACCGAAGTTTGACAGTCCACTACATCAATGAAGACTGGAAATTGCGAAATGTCTGCCTCCAGACGTCTAACTTCCTCGATGATCATACGGGTGAAGTAATGGCCCAGGGTCTCAATGACTCTGGCATCGTGGAAGATGAGCGAAGACCAACAGGTGTACATGACAACAGACAGCAGGAGCAAAAAAAACAACAACATTGCGCTTGAACAACTGGACCGGACTGCAGTGCTTTGGGCACAGGCTTCACCTCGCCATCGGTAAGTGGATAATTAAAGTGCATTCAAAAAAGTTATGTTCAGGCCAGCTGTAGGCTAATGTGTTAGTAGTTGTCATTCTGCCAATCCAATAGCAAATAACCATAGGCTGTTTTTAATTATAACAAATGAACTAAATTCATTATATAAATGAAATATACCAACAGCTAGTGGTCAACCATTCCTAAACAATAGAATAGACGTGTGGGTTTGTTAATTTGTTTTGCACAAATAGGCCCTGAGGCCTTGTATTTTTTTTCTTTTAATGAAGAAAATTCAGTTAAGAATTATGTCTGGGCCTTTTTAAATTTGTTTAGAGAAAAACAAGATATCAAGATATATATTGTGAATTGTCCAAACCTCTGAAAAAAATGTAGAGATTACTTTTTGGCCATATCGCCCATCCCTATATCAAGTTAATATTTTCACATCCACATCATTAACCTGTACTACAAAACATGAACTTGTATGTTAGTGTTACCTTCAAAGCTGTAGCGTGTTCTTTCCACTATGATTCAACCTTTAAATAAAAAGTATATACACACTTGAAATGGTATACGATGGAGACAACCCTCAACACATCTAGTGTCAGTGACATTGGGTTTTTTATTGAAACAATTGGGGAAAACAATTGACAGGTGTGATGTGGTGGCTAATGAGAGTTATAGCATCAAAGCTTTGGATTCCCGGTGAAGAACCACATTGTAAGGCTGCAGACAGAGCCAGGCCAACATGCACTGACCAGTGAGGAGAGGAGTGAGACACCTAGAATAGAAGCACTAAGGCCTGGGAAAACCATTGACAATTGTGGGTAGGCCGTCATTGTAAATAATAATTTGTTCTTAACTGACTTGCCTAGTTAAAGGTTAAATAAATTTAAAAAATAAAGAAATGAAGGTGCTCCTGTTGTGACACACCAAATAAAAACACAACTGGCCTGGTTCAGTCCCTCTCCCCTGCATTCCTTTCCATTATGGCAGAGAACCGCTGCATTCCTTTCCATTATGGCAGAGAACCGCAGCATTCCTTTCCATTATGGCAGAGAACCACAGCATTCCTTTCCATTATGGCAGAGAACCGCTGCATTCCTTTCCTTTCCCATTATGGCAGAGAACCACTGCATTCCTTTCCATTATGGCAGAGAACAGCTGCATTCCTTTCCATTATGGCAGAGAACCGCAGCATTCCTTTCCATTATGGCAGAGAACCGCAGCATTCCTTTCCATTATGGCAGAGAACCGCAGCATTCCTTTCCATTATGGCAGAGAACCGCTGCATTCCTTTCCATAATGGCAGAGCACTGCTGCATTGATGAGTAACTTCATACTGAACATGAAGTATTATAGATTAAGGCTATAATGGTTGTATTACTTGGGTGGGGTTATGTGTGGCAGTGTGTTTTCCTGCATTACCCCCTGCCTCTGGTTCAGAAGATTGTACACTGAACAAAAATATAAACGCAACATGCAAGATTTTCAAAGATTTTACTGAGTTACAGTTCATATAAGGAATGTCAATTGAAATAAATTCAATAGGCCCTAATCTATGGATTTCTGGGCAGGGGTGCAGCCATGGGTGGGCATAGCCCCACCCACTTGGGAGCCAGGCCCAGCCAATCAGAATGAGTTTTTCCCCACAAAAGGGCTTTATTACAGACTGAAATACTCCTCAGCTATTTGTGCGAATGCAACATTTCTGGTATCTTTTATTTCATTCTCATGAAACATGGAACCAACACTTTACATGTTGCGTTTATATTTTTGTTCAGTGTAATATGCTAAGTTCTTCATGTTGAAATTGTGAGATTCTGAATAGCGAGAGACAGTCTGTTGACATCGTAGAAATACATTTATAGCATATCTCACACATAAAATATATTTAAATATCCATGCAGATTCCCTTATCTAAGCCTGCGGTTCTATTTAAGCCCTTATTATTGGTCACTTACATGCTTATTTGCATATGTATAAAAGCTAATAAAGTATTATCAGGAGAGATTAATATAGTGCACCAGTGCTCTGTGTCAGCTCAACAGGTATATGAAAGCCTGTTCTACTCTCTCGATATATCTTTTTTTATTTATTCCAAAAAGCCTCCTCTCACTGGCAGTCAGAGGTAAGGACGTTGGCAGGGCATAAAGGGTTCAACCATTGAAAGTCTCATGACTGGAGCTGCTCAGTGTGTGTTGTAGAGCCAGGCAGCAGGGTTAAAGGTGAGGGTTCAGAGCTCCAGCTCAGCCATGGCACGCTCCAGGGGGTCGCTGGTCCAGTACTCATGGTCCCAGCCCAGGAACCAGCCGGTGAACGTGGGCGGCTCGAACCCTTGCTTGATCTTCACGATGGGCGTCCTGCGGTCACGGTTGGCAGGGTCTGACTCAATGTAACGCACAGCTAGGGGAGGAGGGGATTAAATGAGGGTTCTATAGAGGGCAGTTTTCCCAGTGGTAAACTTCTCAATCAAATGATTTTGGACATGAGTAATGCACTCAAAAGGCAGCATGCCATGTACATTCTCTATGGAAAACAGTCTAGATGATAATGAATGAATAATTAAATTCAGCAACAGTTTTCCATATTCACTTACCGGAGGCCATAGCCTCAGTCTTCTCCTCTTCATGGGCTTCATTCCCGATCCAGACAAACACCTAGAAGAGGATATTCAACCTACATTAGACTACGTACAGCAATTCAAATCAATTTCATTGGTTGTGTACATATATTTTGCAGATGTTGTCACGGATGTAGCGAAATGCTTATGTTCCTAGCTCCCAACAGTAACACCTAACAATACTGTGGCGTACCGCGGACAAGCCACCAGGGGGAGACTCATCGAGGCCTGGTGACAGAGAGTCTACATCACGCAGCGGTGGCTCCCTCTGCTGGATGTGCCAGATCTCGACGGGTCCTCCGGCCAAGACTAATTGGGGCTGATTGAGGCTGGTGAGTAACCATGGGGCTGATTGCTCACCAGCCATACGAGGCCCATAAAGCTACACGGGAGGGTTGGAGGTAGTAAGAGGTTGCTACTGGATAGACATGCTCACGGTCTTCTAGAACCAAGGGGCTCGGTGTTCTACACCAGAGTAGACAGCATTCCCCAGAGCCTAGAAGGTGGTAACCCGGAAGAGGTCTCCTGAAGGAGACTGGCTTCTATTATTTTCCTTTATTGTTTAAAATACATCAGTTTCAAGGGTGTTTATCACATTTATGTCAGTGTCTGATCTGTGTAAAAGTCTTGATCAAACCCCTTGGTCTGCCACAAGTGTTGGAGAATGCGGGCAAGTCTGACAACGTGGTCAGACCAGGGTTGACGTTTACGCAGTATCAGCATGGACGAGTTGATAGCTCAGTTAGTTTGGGCCCAACAAGCGCAACAGTACAGTCAGGAACGAACGCTGGAAGAACCGTGTCTACAGAAGCCCGCTTGAGGAAGTCAGGAAGCTGCGAGGAGAAACGCAGACCGAATTGCATCCCAATCAGTCCGTTTTTAATCAAGCTAATGGAAGATGACGACATCGAGACCTACCTCTGCGCGTTTGAATGGACAGCACTTCGGGAAGGATGGCCCAAGGCAAAGTGGGTGAGTCTGCTGGCATCGCTCCTGTCCGGAGACGCCCATAAGACATATTATGACCTCGACATCGAACAGGAGGCTAGCTACGGTTAGCGAGGGAGGTATTCAGCCGCTACGGGTACAACCTCCCCGTTATCAACAAAGTGGTCATGGATCACTTCTTACGGGCGTTATCTCATGACATGAAGAGGGCGACAAGCCTATGCGCGCCCCAGACCTTGGAGGACCTGTTGGGAGCCGTGGAGACGCACCAGAATACTGAGGCCCTGCTGAACAAGATGCAGGCTAGGACGGATGGATGACCCCACCACCGTACTCCCCAATCTGACAGTCATCCGGGCTAAAAGACTGCAGACCCGCGGAGAGACAGACGGGGGAGAGTCGACCCGCCGCCGACGACTCCAGGTGGATGAAGACCAAAGGAGGTGTTTTGAGTGTGGCTCCTGGGAACACATCGCTTGGAATTGCCCGGGTCAAGAAGAGTCGATGTTATCAGCGGGCCCTCGAGACGGAAGTTTACATACACCATAGCCAAATACATTTAAACTCAGTTTTTCACAATTCCTGACATTTAAACCTGGTAAAAATGATCTTTCTTGGGTCACTTAGGATCACCAGTCAGGTTACTAGGCTTCCTTGATCTCACATGGTTTTTCGGTTCTGCCCACAAATGTTCTATGGGATTGAGGTCAGGGCTTTGTGATGGCCACTCCAATACCTTGACTTTGTTGTCCTTGAACCCTCAGTCCAGCCTCTCTCAGCCTATTGCGGACAGTCTGAGCACTGATGGAGGGATTGTGCGTTCCTGGTGTAACTCGGGCAGTTGTTGCCATCCTGTACCTGTCCTGCAGGTGTGATGTTCAGATGTACCGATCCTGTGCATGTGTTGTTACACGTGGTCTGCCACTGCAAGGACGATCAGCTGTCCATCCTGTCTCCCTGTAGCGCTGTCTTAGGCGTCTCAAAGTATGGACATTGCAATTTATTGCCCTGGCAACATCTGCAGTCCTCATGCCTCCTTGCAGCATGCCTAAGGCACGTTCATAGGGACCCTGGGCATATAAGGCTGTAACGTAACAAAATGTGGAAAAAGAGAAGGGGTCTGAATACTTTCCGAATGCACTTGATCCAAGAAGGCGTAGTAGTGCAGACGCGTTTGTCATTGTCCCGCGTAAATTTTTTCTGTCTTTTTAAAATATATTTAAATCTCTTTTTTCCATTTTTAAATTAAATATACCTTCCGGCAACCCGCCTCACCCAATGTGATACGGATCTGCTATTTTTAGACCGTATAGCTAGAACCTCCATCAGAAGCTAGCCATCAGATGCTAACCAGCTAATTAGCTACTAGCTATTTAGTTATTGTTAGCCACTGCTAGCAGCCTTTACCTTTAGCTCAGACACCAGCCACTTTTAGCCTGGATAATACCCACCAGTGTGCACAGCGCAATATCAACCCTGAGCATACCAGACTGCTTTTTTACACTACATCACCAGATTCCTGCCGTAAGCTCTGGACCATTACTCCAGATCATCGCAGCTAGCTGCTACTGAGTGGCCCAGCCCCGAAGCTAGCATTGAGCCAGGCCCATCTCCCAGCCTGCTCAGTGGACCCTATGATCACTCGGCTACACAGCTGATGCCTCCCGGACTCTTTACTAACATGACTAGAAGCCACTACATCACCGGATTCCTGCCATAAGTTCTGGAACTTTGCATCGGAACTTCGCAGCTAGCTAGATGCTACCGGGTGGCTATAATAATAAGCATTTTTCTACGGCTGGCCATGCTTTCCACCTGGCTACTCCTACCCCGGACAACAGCACTGCACCCCCAACAGCAACTCGCCCAAGCCTTCCCCATTTCTCCTTCTCCCAAATCCATTCAGCTGATGTTCTGAAAGAGCTGCAAAATCTGGACCCCTACAAATCAGCCGGGCTAGACAATCTGGACCCTTTCTTTCTAAAATTATCTGCCGAAATTGTTGCCACCCCTATTACTAGCCTGTTCAACCTCTCGTTCGTGTCGTCTGAGATTCCCAAAGATTGGAAAGCCGCTGCGGTCATCCCCCTCTTCAAAGGGGGGGACACTCTTGACCCAAACTGCTACAGACCTATATCTATCCTACCGTGCCTTTCTAAGGTCTTCGAAAGCCAAGTCAACAAACAGATTACCGACCATTTCGAATCTCACCATACCTTCTCTGCTATGCAATCTGGTTTCAGAGCTGGTCATGGGTGCACCTCAGCCACGCTCAAGGTCCTAAACGATATCTTAACCGCCATCGATAAGAAACATTACTGTGCAGCCGTATTCATTGATCTGGCCAAGGCTTTCGACTCTGTCAATCACCATATCCTCATCGGCAGACTCGACAGCCTTGGTTTCTCAAATGATTGCCTCGCCTGGTTCACCAACTACTTCTCT
The DNA here is from genome assembly GCF_002021735.2 of Oncorhynchus kisutch. Lineage (NCBI taxonomy): Eukaryota > Metazoa > Chordata > Actinopteri > Salmoniformes > Salmonidae > Oncorhynchus > Oncorhynchus kisutch. Next base: position 23,483,677 of record NC_034202.2, read on the forward strand.
GATAGAGTTCAGAGGGTCTGCTGTCCGGACCTCTGGCAGTCTCTATGGGGGTGCCACAGGGTTCAATTCTTGGACCGACTCTCTTCTCTGTATACATCAATGAGGTCGCTCTTGCTGCTGGTGAGTCCCTGATCCACCTCTACGCAGACGACACCATTCTGTATACTTCCGGCCCTTCTTTGGACACTGTGTTAACAACCCTCCAGGCAAGCTTCAATGCCATACAACTCTCCTTCCGTGGCCTCCAATTGCTCTTAAATACAAGTAAAACTAAATGCATGCTCTTCAACCGATCGCTACCTGCACCTACCCGCCTGTCCAACATCACTAACATCACATTGTGACCTGTACGCTCTCGTTGGCTGGCCCTCGCTTCATACTCGTCGCCAAACCCACTGGCTCCATGTCATCTACAAGACCCTGCTAGGTAAAGTCCCCCCTTATCTCAGCTCGCTGGTCACCATAGCATCTCCCACCTGTAGCACACGCTCCAGCAGGTATATCTCTCTAGTCACCCCCAAAACCAATTCTTTCTTTGGCCGCCTCTCCTTCCAGTTCTCTGCTGCCAATGACTGGCACGAACTACAAAAATCTCTGAAACTGGAAACACTTATCTCCCGCACTAGCTTTAAGCACCAACTGTCAGAGCAGCTCACAGATTACTGCACCTGTACATAGCCCACCTATAATTTAGCCCAAACAACTACCTCTTTCCCAACTGTATTTAATTTTTATTTATTTATTTATTTTGCTCCTTTGCACCCCATTATTTTTATTTCTACTTTGCACATTCTTCCATTGCAAAACTACAATTCCAGTATTTTACTTGCTATATTGTATTTACTTTGCCATCATGGCCTTTTTTGCCTTTACCTCCCTTCTCACCTCATTTGTTCACATTGTATATAGACTTGTTTATACTGCATTATTGACTGTATGTTTGTTTTTACTCCATGTGTAACTCTGTGTCGTTTTATCTGTCGAACTGCTTTGCTTTATCTTGGCCAGGTCGCAATTGTAAATGAGAACTTGTTCTCAACTTGCCTACCTGGTTAAATAAAGGTAAAATAAAATTAAAATAAAATAAAATTGTGGCTAACGCCCTTGTCACGAAGCTAGCACCAGTTAGCCTCGAGCCAGGCGCATCTCCCGGCTAGCAAACAAAATGACTCTACCTCTTTTGCCAATTGGCCTTTGTCGACAAGAAGCCCCGCCGATCCATCACGACTGGTCTGCCGACGTAATTCCGTCCGTTGTGCCCTCAACCGGCCTTTGCTGGACATCGGTGAAGACGCTTCTGCTAGCCCCGGCCTGCTATCTTTTTTAATGCCGTGTCTCCCGCTTGCTAGCATAGTAACGACTACCTAACGGCTTCCCTGTTTCATATATTGCTGTTCACTGGACCCTATGATCACCTGGCTACATAGCTGATGTTGCTGGACTGTTCATTAATCAAAGTACTCCATTTTGTTTATCTGTCAGCCCCAGCCTCCAACTCAGGCCCTGTGTGTAGTTTAACTGACCCTCTCTGCCCATTCATCACCATTTTACCTGTTGTTGTTGTCTTAGCTGATTAGCTCTCCCAATCAACACCAGGGATTGCTTTATGGCTCGTTTTATGTTTCTCTCTAATGTCAATATGCCTTGTATACTGTTGCTTAGAGTAGTTATCATTGTTATCATTGTTTTATTTTACTGTGGAGCCCCTAGCCCCACTCAACATGCCTCAGATACCTCTTTTATCCCACACATGCGTTGACCTCATAACTAGTGCCTCCAGAGATGCAACCTCTCTCATAGTCACCTAGGTTTAAAGAGATTTCCATCCCCAACTACAACATTTTCCGTCAAGATAGAACTGCCAAAGGGGGAGGAGTTAGCCTGCAGAGTTGTGTCATACTTTCCAGGTCTATGCCCAAACAGTTCGAGCTTCTAATTTTAAAAATTAATCTTTCCAGAAATAAGTATCTCACTGTTGTCGCCTGTCATAGACCCCCCCTCAGCTCCAAGCTGTGCCCTGGACACCAATTGATTGCCCCCCATCTATCTTCAGAGTTCGTTCTGCTAGGTGACTGGGATATGCTTAACACCCCAGCCGTTCTACAATCTAAGCTAGATGCCCTCAATCTCACACAAATTATCAAGGAACCCACCAGGTACAACCCTAAATCTGTAAACATGGGCACCCTCATAGATATTATTCTGACCAACCTGCCCTCCAAATACACCTCTGCTGTTTTCAATCAGGATCTCAGCGATCACTGCCTCATTCCCTGCATCCATTATGGGTTCGCGGTCAAACGACCATCCCTCATCCTGTCAAACGCTCCCTAAAACACTTCCGTGAACAGGCCTTTCTAATCGACCTGGCCCGGGTATCCTGGAAGGATATTGACCTCATCCCGTCAGTAGAAGATGCCTGGTTGTTTAAAATTAATTTCCTCACCATCTTAAATAAACATGCCCCTTTCAAAAGAAATGTAGAACTAAGAACAGATATAGCCCTTGGTTCACTCCAGACCTGACTGCCCTCGACCAGCACAAAAACACCCTGTGGCGTACTGCATTAGCATCGAATAGTCCCCGCGATATGCAAGTTTCAGGGAAGTCAGGAACCAATACACACAGTCAGTTAGGAAAGCAAAGGCTAGCTTTTTCAAACAGAAATATTTATCCTGCAGCTCTAACTCAAAAAAAGTTCTGGGACACTGTAAAGTCCATGGAGAATAAGAGCACCTCCTCCCAGCTGCCCACTGCACTGAGGCTAGGAAACACTGTCACCACCAATAAATCCACCGTAATCGAGAATTTCAACAAGCATTTCTCTATTGCTGGCCATGCTTTCTTCCTGGCTACCCCAACCCTGGCCAACAGCACCATAATTTGCAAATAAATTCATAAAAAAAAATGTGATTTTCAGGATTTTTTTTCTTCCTCATTCTGTCTGTCATAGTTGAAGTGTACCTATGATGAAAATTACAGGCCTTTCTCAACTTTTTAAGAGGGAGAACTTGCACAATTGGTGGCTGACTAAATACTTTTTTGCCCCACTGTATGTGGACAACTACAAATACCTAGGTGTCTGGCTAGACTGTAAACTCTCCTTCCAGACTCATATTAAGCATCTCCAATCCAAAATTAAATCTACAATTGGCTTCCTATTTTGCAACAAAGCCTCCTTCACTTATGCTAAAAAAATACCCTCGTAAAACTGACTATCCTACCGATCCTCAACTTCGGCAATGTAATTTACAAAATAGCCTCCAACACTCAACTCAGCAAACTGGATTCAGTCTATCACAGTGCCATCCGTTTTGTCACCAAAGCCCCATATACCACCCACCACTGCGACCTGTATGCTCTCATCGGCTGGCCCTCGCTACATATTCGTCACCAGACCCAATGGCTCCAGGTCATCTATAAGGCGGAGCGTTACCTAGCAAATCATTATCTCAGCTCTCTGGTCGCCATAACAACGCCCACCCGTAGCATGCGCTCCAGGTATATCTCACTGGTCATCCCCAAAGCCAACACCTCCTTTGGCTGCTTTTCCTTCCAGTTCTCTGCTGCCAATGACTGGAACGAATTTCAAAAATCGCTTAAGTTGGAGACTTATATCTCCCTCACTAACTTTAAGTATCAGCTATCTGAGCAGCTTACCGATCGCTGCAGCTGTACACAACCCATCTGTAAATAGCCCATCCAACTACCTACCTCATCTCCATATTGTTTTAAATTGACTTTTTTTGCTCTTTTGTACACTACTTGCACATCATCATCTGCTCATCTATCACTCCAATGTTAATTTGCTAAATTGTAATTACTTCGCTACTATGGCCTATTTATTGCCTTACCTCCTTACTCCATTTGTACACACTGTAAATAGATTTTTCTATTGTTATTGATTGTACGTTTGTTTATCCCATGTGTAACTCTGTGTTGTTTTTTGTCGCACTGCTTTGCTTTATCTTGGCCAGGTCGCAGTTGTAAATTAGAATTTGTTCTCAATTGTCCTACCTGGTTAAATAAAAGGTGAAATAAAATAAAAACACATGTATGTATATGATGATATGTATAGAAATGATGGACACTATATGAATAGAAAAGGTGTGTAGAGCAGTAGTTATATAGGATGAGCCTTGACTAGAATACAGTATATACACATGAAGTGGGTAAAACAGTATGAGAACATTATTAAAGTGACATTAAAATGAATCTGTTATCCACTGTGTTACTGTTAATACATCTTCACACTTAATCATATTCACATCTTAGAAAATACCACATGCTAATGTATCTACCTGATCCCATGTGTCCATGATCATGACATCATCGGTAGCCAGATCCTCTTGGGTCATCTCCCCAGGTACCTCCTCAATCTGGGTGGAGGAAACCAGGAGCATTAGAAAGACCAGGTTAATTAACCACGAATGGCTGAAAGTAATCATATGGGACTCACAATGAAGTTTCCGGTCTTGTTGGAGCAGGCAAAGAGCCTGGGTGGATGGGCGTCCATCTTGTCCTTGCTTCTCAGTCTGGAGGAGGTGCGGTATGCTGCCTTCCCTCCCAGAGCCTCCCAGTAGTCATCTGCACAGACACACAGCAGGCAGTTGGTTAGGGCATGCTACAGCCAGCCACAGAGCAAAGAAAAGCCTATGTTCATTGCCACAATGTACAGTACATACCAGTCTCTCCACCCTCAGACAGTTCTGAGGAGGACACCCCCAGAATGTCACAGAGCTGCTTGGTGCCATTTTTCTCAGTGTCACTGGCCCCCTGGCCCACCCACATGAACGAGGCTGCTGGGGTCACCAGGAGGAAGGTGTCGTTGGAGTTCAGGTTGGAGGACACAGCATCAACCTAGAGGTGGATGGATGAAACATGGTGTGTGGAAAATGACCACGAGTGTCATGTATTTAAATATAGTGCAGTTGAGTAGTTAATTTCAGAAAAACAGGGCACTATCGCCATGTTACTCACCTCCACAGCTCTTGTGCACCCTGCAGAGTTGGAGCGCACCTGGAAGAGTCGTGTTTCTGCAGGAGCGGACTGACCCCCGTCTCTGGACGTACCTCCCTTGTACACCACCATGGGCTGCCCCCTGAACAGGCTCATGAGGTGAGCTGGCTCCTTGCCCTGGACTACTCTCACCTGGACCACAGAGCAAACTACTTAACAAACATCTATACAGCAGTTGGACACATTGTTAATCATGGTGATTCATGCTGGATAATTTTACAAAAATAATTGTCTGTGCAATAAGAAATTCTGAGACCAAATGCAGAGAAAATCAGGAAGCAGTGGATCTTTGGAAGAATATAATTGTAGCCTTGCATACGTCTACAATAATACCCCACAGGGTGGCATCAGTGAGCTCTGAACAACAACAGGCTAGGAAAACTCTGACAGAGTTAAGTGTTCCATGGCGCTCCCTACCCTAATCTCCCAGCATGCTGTGCGCCTGTCTGTATGTCTAGCTGTCTGACAGCAGGGCGTCCTGTTTGCTGGATGCAGCCAGCTTGCCTCGTCATCCCCCAGCACAATGGGGGCCTTCTCTCCCCCTCCCAGGCCGATGGACTGTGTGGCTATCTCACTGTTCAGTCACTCAAGAGTGTGTTTATTCTCCTCTCAACACCATTCCTGAAAGTTTGGGACCTGCGTGGGCCTGCACAAAGCGTAGTTTCAGATTTTTTCTCCCAAAATTGGAGACTGCTGGACAGGGGGCATATTGAGTGAAATAAGGAGCCTCTGTACTGAAAACTTGTGAGGCAAGGTTCCATGTTTATTGTGCTGACTTATTTCCATGCATTAAGTTAGTCTAATTGCTGTTTATTTTGCGTGACTATGAATTATACTGTTCCAAATGTATGGGAGATGACCTGCGTCATCAGCGTTTCGACTTCATGGACAGTTGCTTGGAACATTAACAGGTTTGTGATGGAAGTTTTCACCCTGGTGGGCTTCTACACAAACTTAGGATCACTGTTAGTCATGCATTAAAACACATCAATAACATAACTACGCAGGGCACGGCAAACATTTTCACACTGTACATAGACAGGAGGGTGAGACACTGACAGGCATAGACAGACACACAGCAAGAGATGGTCACAGACATTCCCAGAGCATCAAACCTTATACAGAGCCAAGGCATGATCTAGTTAAATCATAAAGAACTGCAGCATACAAGAAAACCTAGAATCACTGTTGGCCTCTAGATAACCTATGCAATGGTCCTTGCTTGAGTAGAACTAAGTTCTTAAGGACAAGCAAGAGAGCTCTTTTCCCCCCACTGCAGGCCAGAAAATAGGCTGGTCTGGGAACAGTAGTATGTGTCAGAGTGGTCGTGAGTGGCGCAGCGGTCGAAGGCACTGCTTCGCAGTGCTAGAGGCATCACTTCAGTCCTGGGTTTGATCGTGATTCCACAATTGGCCCAGCGTCGTCAGGATTAGGGGAGGGTTTGGCCGGGGTAGGCCATCATTGTAAATAAGAATTTGTCCCTAACTGACTTGCCTAGTTAAATAGATAATGCAACAGAATCAGGGAGGGCAAAGGGAACTCCCTCATAAACATGGCTTTGGAATGTCCTGTTTGATTTCTCTGTAAACACATTGAGCCATGTCAGTTAAATACACAGATTCTAAGTCCCCCATGCCTGGGCTATGTACTGAGTCATGCAGCCCTGGCAGAGGAGTACCTGGGTGGTAATAGGAGCCCCAGCAACCTGGAAAAAACAAAGAGTCAGGAAATGACAGGAAGCAATGAGAGGAGGAGGGAGATGAGGAAAAGGGAGAATGAGCGGACACACTGGTAAGGAAGGAGGTTACTGGGCTGAATACAGATGAGGCCAAGAGGAAAGTATAGAAAAAAGGAATATGCGATGGGAAAAGAAAGCCACTTCTTCCATTCACAAACACCCACTCATTACCTGCACAGGCCCACCACCAAGCTCATCGTCCAACTGGGCACCCAAGATGGCTGAAGCACCAATTTCGTCCTGGGAAGAATCACTTCCCTGCCTGAGAGACTCCAGTTAGCATGCAAAATATCTCTTATGATAGTTTCTACTGTTTATTTTCCATCATTTTAATTCTACTTTAATGTCTATCTTACCACATGTAGATAATGTGCCCTTGGCGTCCTCCATGGTGATAGTTGTAGAGGATGATGTAACTGTCTCCCCCATAGAATTGTCCATGTGTGGAGGGGTCCACTTCCACCTTGTCTGATCCCTCAATACGCCAGATCTGTACATGAACATACACATGATGTGACCCCTAGTTGTGGCAGGCTACTGAAACAAAGCTGTATATGTAAATACAGTGTGTATCACGCATAATCATGTCCCTCTCATTTGATTGCTATCTGTTTTACTATTTAATATCCTTCCTGTTTTGACTGCATCTGGCTGAAACCCACACATGACTGCCTCACAGAATGCAATTACTGTATAATAGACCTACTATGTAAAGTTGACAGTTACTAATAGCAATACATAGTTACTCTAAGAAAGATGAATGGGAAGGCTTGCTGTCTACACATGCTCCAGCCCCTCCTCTCGTCCGCTCACCTGCTTCTCTCCGTTGCCCCCGTCCACCATGCCGTGCTGGGCAGCCATGGCAGGGGAGTCGTGGAGCGTGGCGGCATCGAAGGACACCTTCGCTATCTTGGCGATGCTGTTGGAGACATAGGCCACGCCCAGGCCCTCTGTCTGGTCCTTGTCACGCCAGTTCTTGAAGAACTGCTTGAAGAGCGGCGTCTCTCCCATCTCCGGCAGGATCTGCACCTGGGTGTGTTTGGGGTAGCCCATCTTCTTGATGAACTCATCTGCTGCTTTCATGGCTGCCTTACGCTCCTCCAGGTTGGCTTCTTTGCCTGGGTGAGAGTGTGCGGGAGGGAAGAGAAATACAAAAAAATAGGTTTCATTAATTAAACCACTTAGAAACTCTAATGGCTGAAAATCAACATCTACGTATAACTGTCAGCATGGTTGATAACAGAGGACCATTATCTTTTAAAAGAAGAACCCCCTTCTAGTTGCATCATTATCTCGGTGGGAGTTCATGTGACACTGTTCAATGTCTCATTCTTTAAATGTGGTCTGTAATGCTACACTTTAAGTGTTACCAAATGGACATGAAAGCAACCATACCATGCCAAAACAAGTCTAGCTATTGTGCTTTAATTGACTTGCTGAATCAGCTGATGATAATATTTGATATTGGGTGACCCCAACAGACCTTTCCAGACGAAGATCTTGCCATCAGAGCCATGATCCAGGATGAAGCAGTCGCTGGACTCCAGTGCACTCTGGGAGAATGGGTTCTCTGCTGCCACCATGGACATGGCCATGTCTCCACTGCCATTGGACACCTGGGGGAGAGGAGGAGAGACAGAAGAAGAGTTGTAGAGGAGAGATCAGAGATGTGTTTTTCTCTTGATAGCCACAGGTGAATGTGAAAAGTCCTCATAATGCAACTAGACCAGTTGGATGTTCGTTTCAGTGGTTTGTTCACTGTTCTCCAACCTTGTACAGTTTGGCCATTTTCCTGTTTGAGGCATCTGCTTTGATGTCATCAGAGGATCCTTCAGGCAGGTCTGATTTATCTCCCAGAACCTGAAGACGCACAGAGAAAATCCCTTTTAGATATACTTCAGAAAAGAAAACAATAATTTTACCACAGCTGGAGTTCATTCAAACGTCCATTATGCATCATTAAACATCATAATGGACGTCAACAAATCACAGACATAGAGTTAAAGAGAGTAGGAAGACCCTCCTGTTCTTTAGTAGTTTATGATCTCACCTCTATCATCTTATCTCTCTCCGCACCCTCGTCACACACGTACACGCGGGCTCGCCCACTGCGCTCGTTGTCACGGATACCCTTGGCAACCTGGGTGGCCTTCAGCTTCTCAAAGCGGTTGCTCTGGGAGCCACACCACTGGTAGATCTCCTGTGGGAGGAGACAGGGATACACAACACAAAAGAGGAATAAACTAAGGAGCTTTTATTCATTTTATTTGATTATTCTTGTTTTGTTTTATACTCTTTGATGTACGGTGTTCTTGTTTTGTTTTATACTCTTTGATGTACGGTGTTCTTGTTTTGTTTTATACTCTTTGATGTACGGTGTTCTTGTTTTGTTTTATACTCTTTGATGTACAGTGATCTTGTTTTGTTTTATACTCTTTGATGTACGGTGTTCTTGTTTTTTTTTGAAAGGCGCATAAAATCCCATGTATCATGATTATTATGTGGTCAGCATCGACCATAAATTAGTTTGCAAGAATTCTAAGGGCACTTGTACAATCTCTCTATTAAATGTTTATATTTTAAGCAAGATATAAAACTTACATTGTACATGCTTCTCTGTTTTATCATGTAAATGTGACACCAATGTTTGACGCCGTGTCCTATATGAAACTTAAAAGTCCCCCTGTCTCCCTCAGGCTGATGGTAACTCACGCTGCCCAGGTCCAGGATGAAGCAGTCTCCCTGGTTGAAGCTGTCCCAGCTGACAGGCACCTCCGTTGCCCTGACAACACGGCGACCTTTGACCTGCAGTACCCGCTGCATAACCACCTCGTTGGTGACCACATGTTTGAACCCAGATGCCACACCTCCTTTCTAAAACAGTGACAAATGATATGGTACAGTTATTATGCAGGTAGCCTAGTGGTTAGAGTGTTGTGCCAGAAACTGAAAGGTTGCTGGATCGAATCCCTGACAAGGTAAAAATCTTTCGTTCTGCACCTGAACAAGGCAGTTAACTCACTGTTCCCCAGTAGGCCGTCATTGTAAGTAAGAATGTGTTCTTAACTGACTTGCCTAGGTAAATAAAGGTTAAATTCATTTAAAAAAACATTTAATGGAATCATTCGCATTTCTAGGACACATTTCGCCATACAATTCCAATTTCTATGAATTGTATGGAGGAATACTTTATACTTTATTCCCATTAAAAGGTTGATTAGGTTGGTTACTCCATAACCATTCAGGTATAGACTACTGCATAGTGCATAACAATAACCCCGCCTGAGGTATGAATGCAATATCATGTATCATGGACAGGATTGTAGCAATAATGGCAAAAGAAAATGATCTCAAATAATATCTCACCAAGTACTTCAGTCCAGCCTTGAAGTAACCCAGGAATACTTTGGACTCATGTCCCTGGACCTCGCGGTACTGGATGGGTTTACCCCCCAGATAGTCATCCATCTGGACTGTGAAGATGGCTGCTGCTCCACTCTCATCCTGGGTGCAGAAATCGCCTGGAGCAGAGAAACCACAGATGTTACACACTGAATTACAACATTTTGCTCTCAGGTCTATCAATGGAGGCCCATCCCCCAATGGCTGCTTAGTCTGCTAGATTTCACAGATGTCACTGATTACTATTTCCCTAAAGCAAAACCCAATTGATACATACCGGTACAATGAATGAACCTAGTTTGGGCATCACTCACTTAGTACATTTCCCATAACATTCTGCTAAGGTTCGATCTAACAGGCTACCTAAAAGTAGGCATGATCAATACAATAAAATGGGCCTGACTCAGCACTCTGCCAGTGTACATCAATCATAGAGATAGAATTACACTCAATATGGCCTCCGGGCCACCCATCACAGTACATTGACATCAAGAAAAAACCCCGTTCTAGTAATTATATTTCTATGACCTCAATCATATCCACCAGGCTTTGTAATGCAACCCATCCTGCTCCTGGTTCTGTCCTCACCCAGCCAGAAGTGCAGGTCATACTGCAGGTTCCCGGAGCGCTGCTTGATGGTGTTCAGGACCAGGTAGGCGTCTCCCGTGTAGAAGCTTCCATACAGGTTCTCTGGCACGGCCACCAGGTCAAACTTCTCAATCCTCCACACCTGCAGGCCCGCCTGTTGGCCAGCCTTCTCAAACTCAGGATGGTACACCATGCTGCCTGCATGGAGAAATCACACACACTGGGTTAGAAGGTATGGATGATGTATAGAAGATCGTTGTTAACCAATTATAGTTAGGATTTGACAGTTACTGCTAAGAGAAATGGGTTATTCTGCAAGGACTCTTTCAAAATCGCTCTAGTGAAAAACAATCAACGTCAATCTTTAGTATTTGTGGGTATAGTTTGCAGAGGGGAGCCACTCCCTTTACTCAGAGATGTTGCCATGGATATAAAGTTTCAAGTAGTGAGTTATTAATGTCCAGTTGGTGGAATGACTCATTGGTGCCCTGTGCTCTGGGTGTTTCCTTCTCTCTCTGAACAGGAAGTGCTGTGACTCAATTTGGAACAGACAGCCCCAGCACTGATGCCACCACAGGACGACATAGGAGGCTGGTGGCACCTTAATTGGGGAGGACGGGCTTGTGGTAATGGCTGGCGTGGAATAAGTGCATTGGTATCAAACACATGGTTTGATGCCATTCCATTTGCGTCGTTCCAGACATTATTATGAGCCATCCTCCCCTCAGCAGCCTCCACTGCAGGATGAGTGTGTGTAGAGAAGAGAGGGGAGACTCCCCAGGAGAGACCAAAGATGAACTACAGCACAGTGCACACACACACCCCAATGGACTGGTCCACAAATATCACACTTCATTCATATCAGAAACAAAAAAGCCAAGAGGAGCTCTATTAAAAGCTTCAAGTGTGTGCCTACGCTCAGTGAGATTACCACCTACTGAACTTGAGGTAATTTTGGCATGTGGCCATTTTTTTGATTTTGAAGACATTAGCAGTATATCCTGTTGATGTCTAACTGGCAGACAACTCCTTCCTCCTATCCTCTTTGCAGGTCACTATAATGACCATAGAAAAGCATTTCCAGAATGTCTAGCTGCCAGGCAATCATGCCTCAGTTGGTTCCTGTACAATAGCCCTGCCACACATTGTTTCCACATCACCCAGACCTGTAAGTTGTTGCCCACTGAGAGGAAAGTGTCAGACATCCTATATGTTTAAATCTTTCGTAAGCAGTGACTAATCAAGATAAGTGGTGACTTCATCAATTTTCTAAAACACAACAGTTCAAAAAGAATACTGAAAATGACTATTACTGTAGGCCCACATCCACACAGCATAACACACCCTGAATCAATTAGATCCACACTTAACGTTCCAGACAGCTTACACAGGCTGTTCTGTGCACCTAAATAAGGCTGTGTTCTAGAGAGAACACAGCTTCTAAAAACACAGCGTCTGCACCGCGGTCAATCTGCGTGCCTGTCGACTCTAGACTCCAACTCATTTATTTAGAAAAAGACTGCGGTTTGAGCAGGCTCCTTCTCAGTTTGTATGACTAACCGTCAGCATCAGAGCAGGCCTTGCCATTCTTCTTGACAGCCCACTGGCCACAACCATGGAAAGAATCCGCTCGTGACCTTGTTTGGGAGAGAGAAGTCGTTGGTTCAAAATTCATGCAACCCTGACCCGAAGAATCTGGGGTTCCTTTTTCTTCGGTCTCTTCTCCTCTTTTAAACCTTTGACTTATTTCACAAACAGCCACACATTATTTTTACTCTCTCTTTTCTGACATGAAGACCTGGTAATAGAGAGAACAGCTGCAGCTCACTGTGTTTCCATGCCTCCATATATTTGCATTGCGGGAAATTCCTCATGGCAACATGTGTAGAATAGCAGGAAATTAGCTCAGGGATTCTTGAAAGTTGGGACAATCCTTGTTCAGCAGGGAAACTTTGTTTTTATAGTATATTTTTATTTTGTTGCATTATTTGAGCTTATCATTTACATTAAGGGGAATCTTATGAGGAAAATATTTGTTTTGGGAATTTCTAAATAGTTTCAATATTATTAATTTCCGTGTAGGCACTATGCCTGGAAATGACCAAAGGATGCCAATTTCAAACTCTCCAAAACATTCTAAAAACAGGAAATAATGGATATTAACTTAAAAATGATTTGATGTAGTTTCGTGCAATAGCCCTCTGTGGCTTTAAACAATATTTCTCTAAAAACTGGGATTGCTAAAAGAATCTGTCAGATTTGTCAAAAATCCTAAATGAATCAGGGATGAGCAGGGTCATCTATAGCATAAGGACCCATTATTCATGTCCTCATTACATGTAGTGCAACAAGACCACTCATGGTCTATAACGTTCTCTACTTTTGATAGATTTAAACAAACAATATTGGAATCACCATGGTTACAACCATAAACTGTCAATTCCATCTGCCTGAAAGATTACAATAGAATATACATTTTGGTTCAAATAGGTTACATTTTGCTGACTCCATCAGATTTATTTGTAACGTCAACTCTGTTAAAGAGCTGAAATATCTGATAGAATGGTTGTTTTTATTGGAGATTTTTTAATTAATAATTTTCCATACTGTTTATATTGAGCTTTTATTTTTAGAAGCAGAAATACACTATATACACAAAGGTATGTGGACACCCCTACAAATTAGTGGATTTGGCTATTTCAGCCACACCAGGTGAATCAAATCGAGCACAAAAGGGCCTCCCGAGTGGCGCAGTGGTCTAAGGCACTGCATCGTAGTGCTAGAGGCATGACTACAAACCCAGGTTCGATCCCGGGCTATATCACAACCCACCGTGATCCGGAGTCGCATAGGGTAGCGCACAATTGGCCCAGCATCATCTGGTTTAGGGGAGGGTTTGGCCAGGGGAGATTTACTTGGCTCATCGCCCTCTAGCGACTCCCTGTGGAGGGCTGGGCGCCTGCAGGCTGACCTCGGTTCATCAGTTGAACGGTGTTTACTCTGACACATTGGTGCGGCTGGCTTTCGGGTTAAGTGGGCGGGTGTTAAGAACCGGGGTTTGGCGGGTCATGTTTTGGAGGACCTTCGCAGCGATGAGATAAGATCAAGGGTTAAATACAAAAATAATAATAACTGAGCACACAGCCATGCAATCTCCATAGACAAACATTGGCAGTAGAATGGCCTTACTGCAGAGCTCAGTGACTGCCAATGTGGCACCATCATAGGATGCCACCATCAAGTCAGTTCATCAAATTTCTGCCCTGCTAGAGCTGCCCAGGTTAACTGTATGTGCTGTTATTACGATGTGGAAATGTCACCAAAGTGGTAGGCCACACAAGCTCACAGAACGGGACCGCCAAGTGCTGAAGCACGTAGCGCATAAAAATCATCTGTCCTCCCTTGCAACACTCAATACTGATTTCCAAACTGCCTCTGGAAGCACAAGAACTGTTGTGTACGCCAAGCAGTCGTACACAAGTCTAAGATCACCATGGGCAATACCAAGCGTCGTCTGGAGTGGTGTAAATCTCGCTCCCATTGGATTCTGGAGCTGTGGAAACGTGTTCTCTGGAATGATGAATCATGCTTCACCATCTGGCAGTCTGATGGACAAATCTGGGTTTGGCGTATGCCAGGAGAACGCTATCTGCCCCAATGCGTAGTGCCAACTGTAAAGTTTGGTGGAGGAGGAATAATGGTCTGGGGCTGTTTTGAGTATGTTCTCAACTCAGTCACTGATGGCTAACCCCCTTAAGATTGTCAATATTCTGAAAAAAATATTTGAATTACTATTGTGCAACATACAGTATGATTAAATAATTGAATTATCTATGCCACTGCTAGCTAGGCTATACTAGCAGAGGTTACTATGTGCATGTTATGTTTCAACACAAGCTACACTCACTCACTTCTCTAATGATAATCTGCTCTGTGTTCTGTCCAGAGACCCAGAGGGGGTAGTTTAGTAGACTCCACACCCCACAGGAGGGAGTATAAATAGAACAGGTCATGTGACTGCTGGTCCCAGCCTCATTGGCACATGGGAAAAAGGGACTGTGTTACTCCGTGCAAAATCTCAGGACCTCAGCAAGTCATAACCCCTCCCTCTTCTCCACAACCACGTAAAAGTGAGTCAGTCATTCCAGGATTCTCACCCCCAGAGACTTGCTGCTGGCCTGCATATGGTGCACCCCTCCCCCGTGAACCAGCCCTTTCCTCAGTATCAGATGAACTGAAGAAAAGCTTCTGGGTTGGCTGGTGCAAAGCCTTCAAACTGGGAAGGGGGGATGCTGGATTTGATCCACTGCATAGAACTGATAGCTGTTTCTATAAACCAATCGTGTGACTGATTACATTGAACAAATGAGGAGAGAGGATGTTTTAGAATTTTTCTGTTTGGATGTTCCCTAATTTTTGCTCATCGATCAGATCTTAGAGTTCAAGAGTTACGTTTTAAAATCAAATCAATGCATAATGCATTGATAATCAAAAATTCTGTTTGCAAGATACATTTCTCAGCACTTAGTGGAGGATTCAGGGGTGACTCATTTTCTCCACTCAGGCTCCTCCCTCAGGCCTCTCCTTCAGATATCCACTCATCCACACACACACACACACACACACATTCATGCTACACATATTACATACTGGTCTCTCTCTCTCTCTCTCGGGTAAAAAATCAACACACACAGATAAACACACACACTAATGATTGGTTATTGTTCCAGCTAACAGTGGAATAAAGTTTGATAAAGTGAGTCACATGGGGATTAGGTGTGCTGAAATCTGTGGTGTCAGACAGCTGGCCTTGGTCTGGGCCCTCTCACAGCTGTGTGTGTAAGATTTAGACACAACAATTCCCCTGCTGACTGAGTGCCAGAGTGCTCTGTCTCACACATGCAAAAACAGTTTTTAGAGTTGTGAGTGTTACTATGGTGTCTATGAAGTCCATTTAAAGATAGGAGAATGCCCAGCTGTTGATGGGATATGCCCAGTAGGCCTAAACAAATGGGCAATGTGTGGCATTTGATTGACACGCCCTTTCTCAGCCTTTTCAACAATATACATTAACAAGAGGAATATTTTGATATTCCAAAATGAAAAGTGACCAGAAAAAATGTAAGAAGAAAATCTTTCTAGAATTTGTACATATAAAATGTCTATACAAATGTAAATAATGTTGTAAAAAAACCTTTACTTTTTCTTAAAATATAGTTTCCTTTACACTACAGGGGCAGCATGAAAGTATAGCATACTTAATATAATAATGGTGTTATCAAATATATTGTGCGTGGAAATATAATCCGACCTGAGTTTGACGTGCTTTTCTTTTTGTTCTCTTTTTTTTGGCAAATGTCATTGCTTTTCCTATGTTTTAATCCACGTTTTCTCGTCTCTGTCCATATATGGCATCCTTAGATATCATGATATGGCAATGCTCAATTTAATATAATTGTGTCTATGTTAACATTTGGTCATTCATAACGATGGCTGTTTTACTCCAATTACGCACATTTACGAACAACAAAGCAACATTGACGAAATAGAGGACCCATACACAGAAGGAGGGAGAAAATACTCGACCCCCCCACGTAAAGTTGCTGCAAATAAGTGTCCAACCAACGAAACATCCCAGGTACTATAGAACTGACTGCAAATTTCGTTTTCAGAATATATCTCGTAGCCTATAATGATAATCGAAAGAATATAAAGGTCAGGTTCTGGTTAAAACAAAGCTTTAAAAGGCTTCTACATTTATGCATTGATTTGAAGCGTCATTGTAACAAAGGCACCGGAGGGGCGGTCCACAATGTCTACGTAGCCAATAATGATAATAGAAAGAATATAACGGTCCGGTTCTGGTTAAATCAGAGCTTTAAATGGATTATACATTGCTGCAATGACTTGATGTGTCATTGTAACAAAGGCACCGGAGTGGCGCTCCACAATGTCTAACATTTAAAAATGGAATTTCTTACCTTATGCTGTCTGATTTAGACGTTTTCTAGGCCGCGGTGGGTATTTTGGTGATGCGGGACAGGAGAGGGTTTAATTCGACAGGACTATGTTGCTTGGCAGGGTATATTGGTGCGTCTGGTCTGGCCCGGGCAACTCCCCTCTATGTCATTAACAGGGCCTCCCCCACCTACAAATGGAGTAACCTGGCATTTAACCCCGCCTTGTCTGGATGACAACGACAGATGACAACGCAGCATGATGGTTGACTATTACAGCTGCGTCTTGCAGATTCTCTGTTTTTAACGGATTGTTTGAAAGCACATAATTAAAATGACCTCTCTTTTTCTCAGTGTTATGCATCCAAACGTGGCCATAAAGCACTGAAAAACGATTAGCTTGTGTTGCAGTTTATTTTGACAACACTTTGATAAAAAAGATCAAATATCCCCTTTTGATTTACCTAGGCCGTCATTGTAAATAACAATTAAGAATTTGTTCTTAACTGACTTGCCTAGTTAAATAAAGGCACAATAAAAATAAAATAAAATACCTCTTCACTGTTGGAGAGTCATTATGAAGGCCAGTGAAGTCTGCCTGTTGGAGAGACCATGGCACCATCTGCTGGTAAGGCTAAAGTAGACTCAGAAAACTAAAGTACAGTCGTGGCCAGAAGTTTTGAGAATAACACAAATATTAATTTTCTCAAAGTCTGTTGCCTCAGTTTGTATGATGGTAATTTGCATATACTCCAGAATGTTATGAAGAGTGATCAGATGAATTGCAAAGTCCATCTTTGCCATGCAAATGAACTGAATACCCCCAAAAATTTCCACTGCATTTCAGCCCTGCCACAAAAGGACCAGCTGACATCTTGTCAGCGATTCTCTCGTTAACACAGGTGTGTGTTGACGAGGACAAGGCTGGAGATCACTCTGTCATGCTGAATGAGTTCAAATAACAGACTGGAAGCTTCTTAAGGAGGGTGGTGCTTGGAATCATTGTTCTTCCTCTGACAAGCATGGTTACCTTCAAGGAAACATGTGCCGTCATCATTGCTTTGCACAAAAAGGGCTTCACAGGCAAGGATATTGCTGCCAGTAAGACTGCACCTAAATCAACCATTTATCGGATCATCAAGAACTTCAAGGAAAGCGGTTCTATTGTTGTGAAGAAGGCTTCAGGGCGCCCAAGAAAGTCCAGCAAGCGCCAGGACCATCTCCTAAAGGCACCACCAGTACAGAGCTTGCTCATGAATGGCAGCCGGCAGGTGTGAGTGCATCTGCACGCACAGTGAGGCGAAGACTTTTGGAGGATGGCCTGGTGTCAAGAAGGGCAGCAAAGACGCCACTTCTCTCCAGGAAAAACATCAGGGACAGACTGATATTCTGCAAAAGGTACAGGGATTGGACTTGCTGAGGACTGGGGTAAAGTCATTTTCTCTGATGAATCCCCTTTCTGATTGCTTGGTTAATCCAGAAAATTGTTTGTCCGGAGAAGACAATGTGGGCGCTACCATCAGTCCTGTGTCATACCAACAGTAAAGCATCCTGAGACCATTCATGTGTGGGGTTGCTTCTCAGCCAAGGGAGTGGGCTCACTCACAGTTTTGCCTAAGAACACAGCCATGAATAAAGAATGGTACCAACACATCCACCGAGAGCAACTTCTCCCAACCATCCAGGAACAGTTTGTGACGAACAATGTCTTTTCCAGCATGATGGAGCACCTTGCCATAAGGCAAAAGTGATAACTAAGTGGCTCGGGGAACAAAACATCGATATTTTGGGTCAATGGCCAGGAAACTCCCCAGACCGTAATCCCATTGAGAACTTGTGGTCAATCCTCAAGAGGCAGGTGGACAAACAAAGCCCCACAAATTCTGACAATCTCCGAGCATTGATTATGCAAGAATGGGCTGCCATCAGTCAGGATGTGGCCCAGAAGTGAATTGACAGCATGCCAGGGTGGATTGCAGAGGTCTTGAAAAAGAAGGGTCAACACTGCAAATATTGACTCTTTGCATAAACTTCATGTAATTGTCAATAAAAGCCTTTGACACTTATGAAATGCTTGTACTTATACTTCAGTATCCCATAGTAACATCTGACAAAAATATCAAAAAGACACTGAAGAAGCAAACTTTGTGAAAATTCATATTTGTGTCATTCTCAAAACTTTTGGCCACGACTGTACAAATAGCTTCATTTAGGATAAACAAGAAGGAAAGTGTTAACTTTGGAAGACTACCATTCCAGACGGCAGCTAGAATGCCAAGTCAGGTAAAAGGGTGTTTGAGATATTCCTATAGGTGTAGGCTCAGTTTAGGTGGTATTTGTTTGCGGTTTGAATTCTTATATGAATATACCATATATAATCAGTAGCCTCAAAAGTCTTTGAAGGAGTTTCATGGTCTTTATGCACTTGTAAACCGGCAGTGCGCCATGATGAACAGTGCAAAATGTTTCATTAAAAGTAACCAAAACCCTAAAGTATGCCCCCTTGTAGTTAAATAGGTGCCTGTTTCGACTCGCATTGGACTACCTGTATTTTTTCGTTCTAAATGACATTGTCGAGCTCCAATAGCCTACCCAATGTGGTGCAGTTATGCAAACACTGCCGGTTTCCAGAACGGGCAATCAGGGCATGTGCCCCTGGCCCCTCCGAACTTCATGCCCATGATGCCTGGTAAGCTTAACATACATCTCTCCAGTCATTTGAAGTTGGGTACAATCAATACGATATTGTCATCTTTTTATGTTTGTAGAGCAAATCAGAAGTGACTCAAACTGGGTGTATGCTGTCGCTGTGTCCCCATCTGTATGCATTGATCATTTCCTTTCCACCATGGCATTAATGGCTAACACTTTACATTACAGTGCCCTCTTATCAAATCAAATCACATTCTATGTGTCACATGCACCGAATACAGCTGGTGTAGACTTCACTGTGAAGTTCTTGCTTACAAGCCCTTCCCAACGATGCAGTTTAAAAAGAATAAGGCAAAAAAAAAAGAATTGTAACACGAGGAATAAAATCAAATACTCAAGAATGGAGCTAAATACAGGAAGTACCAGTACCAGACCAATGTGGAGCTAAATACAGGAAGTACCAGTACCAGACCAATGTGGAGCTAAATACAGGAAGAACCAGTACCAGACCAATGTGGAGCTATATACAGGAAGAACCAGTACCAGACCAATGTGGAGCTATATACAGGAAGTACCAGTACCAGATCAATGTGGAGCTATATACAGGAAGTACCAGTAACAGACCAATGTGGAGCTACAGTGGGGCAAAAAGTATTTAGTCAGCCACCAATTGTGCAAGTTCTCCCACTTAAAAGGATGAGAAAGGCCTGTAATTTTCATCATAGGTACACTTCAACTATGACAGACAAAAAATCACATTGTAGGATTTTTTATGAATTTATTTGCAAATTATGGTGGAAAATAAGTATTTGGTCAATAACAAAAAAGTTTATCTCAATACTTTGTTGGCAATGACAGAGGTCAAATGTTTTCTGTAAGTCTTCACAAGGTTTTCACACACTGTTGCTGGTATTTTGGCCCATTCCTCCATGCAGATCTCCTCTATAGCAGTGATGTTTGGGCAACACTGACTTTCAACTCCCTCCAAAGATTTTCTATGGGGATGAGATCTGGAGACTGTCTAGGACACTCCAGGACCTTGAAATGCTTCTTACGAAGCCACTCCTTCGTTGCCTGGGCGGTGTGTTTGGGATCATTGTCATGCTGAAAGACCCAGCCACGTTTCATCTTCAATGCCCTTGCTGATGGAAGGAGGTTTTCACTCAAAATCTCACGATACATGGCCCCATCCATTCTTTCCTTTACACGGATCAGTCGTCCTGGTCCCTTTGCAGAAAAACAGCCCCAAAGCATGATGTTTCCACCCCCATGTTTCACAGTAGGTATGGTGTTTTTGGATACAGCTCAGCATTCTTTGTCCTCCAAACACGACGACTTGAGTTTTTACCAAAAAGTTATATTTTGGTTTCATCTGACCATATGACATTCTCCCAATCTTCTTCTGGATTATCCAAATGCTCTCTAGCAAACTTCAGACGTTCCTGGACACGTCTGGCACTGCAGGATTTGAGTCCCAGGCGGCATAGTGTGTTACTGATGGTAGGCTTTGTTACTTTGGTCCCAGCTCTCTACAGGTCATTCACTAGGTCCCCCCGTGTGGTTCTGGGATTTTTGCTCACCGTTCTTGTGATAATTTTGACCCCGCGGGGTGAGATCTTGCGTGGGGCCCCAGATCGAGGAAGATTATCAGTGGTCTTGTATGCCTTCCATTTCCTAATAATTGCTCCCACTGTTGATTTCTTCAAACCAAGCTGCTTACCTATTGCAGATTCAGTCTTCCCAGCCTGGTGCAGGTCTACAATTTTGTTTCTGGTGTCCTTTGACAGCCCTTTAGTCTTGGCCATAGTGGAGTTTGGAGTGTGACTGTTTGAGGTTGTGGACAGGTATCTTTTATACTGATAACAAGTTCAAACAGGTGCCATTAATACAGGTAACGAGTGGAGGACAGAGGAGCCTCTTAAAGAAGAAGTTACAGGTCTGTGAGAGCCAGACATCTTGCTTGTTTGTAGGTGACCAAATACTTATTTTCCACCATAATTTGAAAATAAATTCATTAAAAATCCTACAATGTGATTTTCTGGATTTTTTTTCTCATTTTATCTGTCATAGTTGAAGTGTACCTATGATGAAAATTACAGGACTCTCTCATCTTTTTAAGTGGGAGAATTTGCACAATTGGTGGCTGACTAAATACTTTTTTGCCCCACTGTATATACAATGAGTACCAGATCAATGTGGAGCTATATACAATGAGTTCCAGAATAATGTGGAGCTATATACAGGGAGTACCAGTATCAGATCAATGTGGAGCTATATACAGGGAGTACCAGTATCAGATCAATGTGGAGCTATATACAGGAAGTACCAGACCAATGTGGAGCTATATACAGGGAGTACCAGTACCAGACCAATGTGGAGCTATATACAGGGAGTACCAGTACCCGATCAATGTGTAGCTATATACAGGGAGTACCAGTACTAGACCAATGTGGAGCTATATACAGGGAGTACCAGATCAATGTGGAGCTATATACAGGGAGTACCAGTACCAGATCAATGTGGAGCTATATACAGGGAGTACCAGTACTAGACCAATGTGGAGCTATATACAGGGAGTACCAGATCAATGTGGAGCTATATACAGGGAGAACCAGATCAATGTGGAGCTATATACAGGAAGTACCAGACCAATGTGGAGCTATATACAGGGAGTACAAGTACTAGATCGTGGTGGAGCTATATACAGGGAGTACCAGTACCAGACCAATATGGAGCTATAGACAGGGAGTACCAGTACCAGATCAATGTGGAGCTATTATATACAGGGAGTACCAGTACCAGACCAATGTGGACCTATATACAGGGAGTACCAGATCAATGTGGACCTATATACAGGGAGTACCAGTACCAGACCAATGTGGAGCTATTATATACAGGGAGTACCAGTACCAGATCAATGTGGAGCTATATACAGGAAGTACCAGTACCAGATCAATGTGGAGCTATATACAGGGAGTACCAGTACCAGACCAATGTGGAGCTATATACAGGGAGTACCAGTACCAGATCAATGTGGAGCTATATACAGGGAGTACCAGTACTAGACCAATGTGGAGCTATATACAGGGAGTACCAGTACCAGACCAATGTGGAGCTATATACAGGGAGTACCAGTACCAGACCAATGTGGAGCAATATACAGGAAGTACCAGTACTAGACCAATGTGGAGCTATATACAGGGAGTACCAGTACCAGACCAATGTGGAGCTATATACAGGGAGTACCAGTACTAGACCAATGTGGAGCTATATACAGGGAGTACCAGATCAATGTGGAGCTATATACAGGGAGTACCAGATCAATGTGGAGCTATATACAGGGAGTACCAGATCAATGTGGAGCTATATACAGGGAGTACCAGTACCAGACCAATGTGCAGAGGTACAAGGTAGATACATGAAGGCAGGGTAAAGTGACTAAGCATCAGGATAGATAATAATAAGTGTAAAATTAAGAACAGAGAAGCAGCAGAAATCATGAGTATAAAACTGTGAGTGTGCCTGTGTGTAATGTTGATGTATGTGTGTTTGTGTTGGGACGGTATATGTATGTGTTGTGTGTGTGTGTGCATATACAATGTATGTGAATGTGTGTGGGAGTGTCAATGTAGTGTGTGTGAGGGAATGTGCACATGGTACAGTGCCATCAGAAAGTATTCTTACCCCTTGACTTATTCCACATTTGATTGTGTTACAGTCTGAAATTCTCACCCATCTACACACAATTCCCCATAATGACAAAGTGAAAACATGTTTTTTGAAATGTGTTGAAAATGAAATGCATGTTAAAATCACCATTGGCAGCGATTACAGCCTTTCTGGGTAAGTCTCTAAGAGCTTTGCACACCAGGATCATACAATATTTTGCACATTATTCTTTCAAAAATTCTTCAAGCTCTGTCAAGTCGGTTGTTAATCATCGCTAGACAACCATTTTAAAGTCTTGCCATAGACATTCAAGCTGATTAAATTCATAAGTAACTATTCCACTCAGGAACATTTAATGTCATCTTGGTAAGCAACTCCAGTGTACACTACATGACCAAAAGTATGTGGACACCGGCTCGTCGAAAATCTCATTCCAAAATCATGGGCCTTAATATGGAGTTGGTCCCCGCTTTGCTGCCATAACAGCCTCCACTCTTCTGGGAAGGCTTTCTACTAGATGTTGGAACATTGCTGCGGGGACTTGCTTCCATTTAGCCACAAGAGCATTATTGAGGTCGGGCACTGATGTTGGGCGGTTAGGCCTGGCTCGCATTCGGCGTACCAATTCATCTCAAAGGGGTGTTCGATAGGTTTGAGGTCAGGGCTCTGTGCAGGCCAGTCAAGTTCTTCAACACCGATCTCGACCAAGCATTTCTGTATGGACCTCGCTTTGTGCACGGGGGCATTGTCATGCTGAACAGGAAAGGGCCTTCCCCAAACTGTTGCCATGAAGTTGGGAGCACAGAATCATCTAGAATGTCATTGTATACTGTAGCGTTACGACTTACCTTCACTGGAACTAAGGGGCCTAGCCCGAACCATGAAAAACAGCCCCAGACCATTATTCCTCCTTCACCACCACCAAGAATTTGTTCTTAACTTACTTGCCTAGTAAAATAAAGGTAAAATTAAAAATTAAAAAATTAACTCCAGAGAACACTTTTCCACTGCTTCATAGTCCAATGGCGGTGAGCTTTACACCACTCCAGCCGATGCTTGGCATTGCCCATGGTGATCTTAGGCTTGTGTGCGGCTGCTCAGCCATGGAAACCCGTTTCATGAAGCTCCTGACAAACAGTTATTGTGCTGATGTTGCTTCCAGAGGCAGTTTGGAACTTGGTCGTGAGTGTCAGTTGTGAGTACAGGAGGGGACTAAGCACACACCCCTGAGGGGCCCCAGGGGTTGAAACTCAACGTGGTGGAGGTGTTTTCTCCAGGATCCCTAATTTGGTGATGAGCTTGGAGGGGACTATGGTGTTGAGCTGTAGTCTATGAATAGCATTCTCACACAGTTATTTCCCTTGTTGTTTAGGTGGGAGAGGGCAGTATGAAGTGCAATTTAGATTGCGTCATCTGTGGATCTGTTGGACAATATGCAAATTGGTGTGGGTGTAGGGTGTCTGGGATGATGGTGTTGATGTGGGTCATGACCAGCCTTTCATACCGCTTCATAATTACAGATGTGAGTGCTACAGGACGGTAGTCATTAAGCAGGTTACCTTGGAGCTCTTGGGAACACGGACAACGGTGGCAGCTTGAACCATGTTGAAATTACAGACTGGGATAAGGAGAGATTGAGCACATCACTGGTACCTCCTGTTTGAGCTTTTGTTGTAAACAGGATGCAGGAGAATGGAGTCATGGTCAGATTTGCCCAAGGGAGACTAGGGAGGGCCTTGTATGCATTTCTGTGGGTAGAATAAAAGTGGTCTAGTTCTAGCGCCCCTATTGGCCCAGGAGACATGTTGGTAGAAGTGAGGTATGACGGTGTTAAGTCTCCCCGAATTAAAGTCTCTTCCCACCAGAAACGCTACCTCTGGGTGTAATTACAGTGTAACAAGTATTGTAATTACTCATTGTAAACTTCTGACCCACTGGGAATGTGATGAAAGAAATAAAAGCTTAAATCAATCATTCTCTCTACTATTATTCTGACATTTCACATTCTTAAAATAAACTGGTGATCCTAACTGACTTAAGACAGGGCATTTTTACAAGGATTAAATGTCAGGAATTATGAAAAACAGAGTTTTTAAATGTATTTGGCTAAGTTGTATGTAAACTTCAGACTTCAACTGTAGTTAAGGCTGCATTTATTTCTATATAAAAAACATTTGCATAGGCAACAAATTAGGTTAGTTCATTATGGTGATTATAAAGGGCATGCAATTCAGGCTTAAAATTGAATGCAGATTTTGTTTCTGCATTCTTATCAACAACTATACAGGTACATCTGCTAGCAGGCCCGTGTACAGACCTTTCAGGGGGCAGGTGCTCAAAATAAAAAACATTCTAAGGGAAGCTGAGGAGAGGAATCACCTAAAAGCTACAGGTAAACAAACACAATATTTAGATCTAAAGGTGACACTTCAGAGGAATGAGGAAAATGAATATGTGTGATTCAGAGACTACCAGAGGAATGAGGAAAATGTATGTGTGTGGCTCAGAGACTACCAGAGGAATGAGGAAAATGTATATGTGTGGCTCAGAGTACTACCAGAGGAATGGGGAAAATGTATATGTGTGGCTCAGAGTACTACCAGAGGAATGAGGAAAATGTATATGTGTGGCTCAGAGTACTACCGGAGGAATGGAGAAAATGGATATGTGTGGCTCAGAGTACTACCGGAGGAATGGGGAAAATGTATATGTGTGGCTCAGAGACTACCAGAGGAATGAGGAAAATTAAATTGTGTGGCTCAGAGACTACCAGATGAATGAGGAAAATGTATATGTATGGCTCAGAGTACTACCAGAGGAATGAGGAAAATTAAAGTGTGTGGCTCAGAGACTACCAGAGGAATGAGGAAAATTAAAGTGTGTGGCTCAGAGACTACCAGAGGAAGTTGAGAAAGAATTTCAAGGGTCCTGTAAAAATTCGAAAGAAATTGTCAGACGTGCTATGAAGTAGTAAAGTGTAATGGGCCTTATCATGCCATTGTAGACTACAACAGGCTCAAACCTTACTGTGGGGTTGTTTCAGAGCAAGAGGGCACTGGGACGGGACAAGAGACTGAGTTGAGCACTGACTCATTTGTGCCTAGTCAGACATACAACTCCTCAAGGAAACAGGGTGCTCCAAGGAAAAGCAACCAGTGTTGCCTAGATTACCCTTCAGCAGAAGGGTGGATGGCAATGTGACACTGTGGGCGCCAACGGATGAAAGGGAATCCGACACTGTCAGGACTAAAATCTCAGTCGAAGACACAGAGACTCATAACCAGTGTCTGATGTGAGATGGGTCAAGCACCTGAGTCAATTGCAGCAGAAGGTCACATGGGTCGTGGGGTAAGACCCCAAATAACTTAGGATGCCAATTTGCCAATAGGGTTTTGTGTTAAACACTCTCAATGCATTGCACATGTATGTTACTGTACAACGTCTCAGAGGTTGTGTTTATCCAGGCTATGTAACAGAGTGTGTTTCAGTCTAAGAAGGGGGTCATGTAATGTGTGTGTATATTTCAGTATCTCTGTCTATCACGCCTATCAAGCAAATTAGTTGCTGTATGTGATGATGCTGGGTCAGTCCGTTTTGAGAGGCGCTTTTGTACGTTGGATTGGTGCTGGTGTGCACTACCCTTACAAAAAAAACATGAAAAAATGTATTGTGAAAAAAACACGTGGTTTTCGGACACATCAAATCAAATGTTCTTTGTCACATGCTTCGTCAACAACAGGTGCTTACTTATCGGCCCTTCCCAACAATGCAAAGGGCAAACATTTAAATAATAGAAAAATAATAACATGAGGAATAAATACACAATGAGTAACAATAACTTGGCTATATACAGTACATCACAAAAGTGAGTACACCCCTCACATTTTGGTAAATATTTGAGTATATCTTTTCATGTGACAACACTGAAGAAATGACACTTTGCTACAATGTAAAGTAGTGAGTGTACAGCTTGTAAAACAGTGTACATTTGCTGTCCCCTCAAAATAACTCAACACACAGCCATTAATGTCTAAACCGCTGGCAACAAAAGTGAGTACACCCCTAAGTGAAAATGAGGTTATAAAACATTAAGAACACCTGCTTTCTCCATGACATAGACAGACTATGTGAATCCAGATGAAAGCTATGATCCCTTATTGACGTCACAGTATGTGGACAGTATGTGGACAATATATGGACAATATATGGACATTATATGGACAGTATGTGGACAGTATGTAGACAGTATGTAGACAGTATATGGACAGTATGTGGACAGTATGTGGACAATATGTGGACAGTATGTGGACAGTATGTGGACAGTATATGGACAGCATATGGATAGAAAAGGTGTGAGCCTTGATTGTAAAACAATATATACATAAGAAGTGAGTAAAACAGTATGTAAGCATTATTCAAGTTAAAAATGTAAACATTATTTAAACGTTATTAAAAGTGTTTAAATCAGTCATCCTTAATTAAGGCCTAGATTCAATCAGATCAAGCATTAACCGGTGACAGCAGACACCCACACAGCGGAAGTTTTGACTGTGTAGGAGGTGGAGCTGCGTTGGAGCCATCAAATCAGTGAGCAACTGTTCTTGAGATCATTGTCAGGAAGCCACACCCACCACAACTTGCATTAGAAGTTCTGATTGGGAAGGTACAGGCAATATAGAAATAATCACGCTCAAATTGAAAACTCATCAAACTAAATAATTAGGATTTATATTATACTAATCAAAGTGTAGATTACATCTCACATTCCAGTGTTTCGAACTTGTAAACAAGGCTGCATGGGATTTCTGTTCATGTGACTCCATGAAGCCAATGGAAATGTTTGCTTTATGATTGGCATCTTACATTCAAACAGTGAATCCTGAGCTAGGATAACTTTTTAAAACATGACAATATTTGGCTTGCTCTAAAAGGATTTCCCTAAAAGCAAAGCCACTTCTGGATTGGACAGCTCTAATGCAGTCCCAGATCAGACACAGCAAAACAACTGATATGTGTATGTCGGCTAAAGCGATCTGATTGAACAAAGGCCTAAAACATTTAACAAAGTGTTTTCCTCGCTACATTTTCAGTAAAAAGCTGAAGGATGGGGCTTGAGAAATGCAACTACTATCAAATCCATACACTATGCTATGGATGCAAAGACTGATCATCTATTATATACAAATTATAGTTTAATCTATGTTTTTCAGCTATACATTGGTTGTTTACATTTACTTTGTTTACAAACATTGAAGTAGTACAAGCTTATATTTTGGGTTCTGATGTGGTATGACAGTTGAATTAAGCTTATGAGGCATTTATACGTTATATTCTTCAAGAATTAATGGGTACATATCATTAATTTATAAGTCCAAAAATGGATGTAGCAGCTAAGGCGAGGGTTCCCAAACCTTTTTGGCTCACAACCCCTTTTTGATATCTGAAAATTCTCGTGACCCCAACCATGTGAAAAAAAGGTATGTAATAAACAGCCAATTGTAACTTTTTTAAATCGGGGCTATGGCAGTCAACTGCAAAACATTCTAACAGTATTTTTGATTGTATTCTCAACTCACTATCACATACTTTTAATGTGGGGCTATGACAGTCAACTGCAAATTGGTCTGACATAATCTGTCTTTTCTCACCAACACTAATGAGATGTGTGCTGGATGCATGTCACATCAGAGCTTCTCAAAGTCAGCGGGTGTGGTTGATAGTGCTCCCCTCATTTCTCCGGTTACATCCAACCTGGATCGATATTTGTTTTTAATGCAGACGTGAAAACTGAATCAGCGTACAATGAGTTTTAATGCTTGGAGGGAGGCAGCTCAGTATCCCCTTTGAGTCAGAAACCAAAACTCCTGCATAGTGACTCATGAATGCTTCGGTCGTGTGACAGCTCAATCAGATGTTCGATTTCAGTTACCAGCATGTCAACTGAGACAGCCAGGATCACAGTCAAACGGATTTAACTGATTCAGTCACTCATCTGTAGAGTGTTTTTATATTTCCCCCTGCATGCTTGCGTTCAGATCGTTCGGTATCCCAAATACTGTATGTCTGTCACTTGAGACACATTTTCTTTTCATTACACAGAAAGTCAACAAAGTCTGTTTTTTAAATCCATTGTGAATGACAACAGTTCCTCTCTCAATTTGAAAAATGTTTCCAACACTCCCCCTCGATAACCACCAAGCCTAGGTATGTAATAGAACATTGTCATGCTCTGATCCCATGTATCCACATAGTTTTGCAAACAGGAGTGGGCAAAGTAGTTTACAATCAAAGTTACCTGCTGCATATCTCAGAATTCTGGCTCAGCTCTTTTGCCACCAGATGCTCTCGGTGTATCCATTCTAGCTCAGTGGATGTAACATGCAATGCCTCCATATGGCAGAGGGAGACACATTCATAACTAGAGTGCAGAGGCCTGCCCGCAGTGCTGTGATAGATGGAGCCCCATCTGTGCAAAGGTCCACCATTCGATCCCTTGGAATCTGTTTATCGTCAATAAAGCTGAACATCCCCTTTTCCGTTTCATGCTTGGGAATTGTGAGAGAGAACAACATGTCCTTGTGAATAACATCCCCCAACATGTAGCGAACAAAAGTCAATGCATCTCGGCCCTCACAGCTAACATCCATTTGGAGAGCATAAGGTGGGGAGTTTTTAAGTCATTCAGTCAGATCGCTAACTGTAGCATCAATTCTTAGTTTCACAGTTATCGGACAAAGGTATCAATGTGAGTTTCTGTGCCTCTGACTCCCCACACATTGTTTCAACATATCAATTGTTGCCGGTGATATCAATGTCTCTGCAAAAGTGTGTGGTTTCATAGCATGTGTTAACATGCAAACTCTAAATGTAATAAATGTGAAAAGATGGTTTCACGTGTGAAATTCAAGTTCAAATGTGAAAACAGCTATTTCACATTTGAAAATGTGATATTCACATGTGAAACTGCAAATTTGACATTTTTTTTGCAAGGGTATGTTCATCCAAATAAATGACAACTTGATTATTTAATGGGAAACAAGGCAACCGTTAACATGTCGTCGCCCACCAATGATGCAGCGCCCCCCAGTGCTGTCTGAGATACCGCGTGTGACTAACAGGCCGACTACACCACTTGTGTCGCATGCGCAAGCGTTGCAAAATACATTTAGAAATCTATATTATTCAACTATTGCACCCACACTGCTCGCGTGCGCCAATGAGCATCTGCGTTGCCAAGGGCTAAAATAGAAGTCAGTTCTATTTGTGACGCAGATCGCGTTGCGAGTACTGCCTCTCCCATCTCCTCATTGGTTTTTAGAAGCAGGTACCCACGTGACATTTCCTCATTGGTTATACCCACGCGGGTGACTGAAAGACGAACGAGGTCGGTGGCGGTAAATGCACCTAATTAATGAAAGTTGACAATCGCAATATAAAGTCCAGAGAAGAAAATGCCTGGAAGGAGGAGAGATGACCAGAAACGATTCGGTTGACCATTTTATGTGTGGATTAATTGGCGGAGTAGAGGACCTTGTGCATTTCAGGTAAAATGACAACTCAATGTTTATATCCCAGGACAAATTAGCTAGCAACAGCAAGCTATCTAAATGGGACAAATTAGCTAGCAAGTGAAAATGTTTAATGCTTTTTGGCCTGTCCCCAAATGAATGTAATTGGTTCAGAGTTTGTTTTGATATTTTAACCTGCGTGCCGTGATTGCGTTTGGTGTGGGGGGACAAAATAAATGTATGCACGATGGCGCACGCACGCAGCCGGTTTGGGTTCCGTGTAACGTACAAACAGATGGACAGACAGAGACAGATCCACAGTCCCCTCCCCGATTTCATCTCGGGGGACAATAATCTTCATGCTGGACTGTTTATACTACTTAAAGACATGCTCTGTAACTTTAGTGACTACTAATTATTTTTGTAACATCCCGCTTTGGGCTGAATGTGTAAATGAGTAGCTCATACATTTTCCTCCACGTGGGCCAGCCCCCTAGCAATTTGAGTTCTAGCCAATGAGCTTCAGCCCTTCGCCATTTGATTGACAGCTAGCAAGATCCACACACAGCAGAGCGAGAGGAGGAACACTCTTTTCGCGCCACTTCGATACAGCTAAGCCCGGAAGTGGCTTTTTCGTGGCAGGTTAAGGGAACTTAAGCAGCAGGTTTGGATAATTAACATAGCAGATTAGGAGACTGAGGTATGTAATATATGTAAAACAAACAAACATTTTTGGGGACCCAAAAGCCAACTTCAGAAGGTAAGCAGAGCTCATATTTGCACGTGCCTGTTTTCTATAGGTGATAAGCATCATAAAGCGAAAGTGAAAATAGTGTTCTGTATGATATAGACAAGTTTGTAACTTTTGATGGCAAGACTAAGTTACCATTTCAGACAGATAAAGGTTGTCTACACATTCTGAGAGAGGACGTCAACGAATGTTTGGGATATTCTTAAAATGTTTGTTCGGTGTTGCTTAGAGTGCGATATGAATTCGTTATGAATAGTCTATAATCACGCAAAAGTATTTTTCCTGCGCGTAAGCCATGCGCCATGATTAGTAATTAGTAATCAGTTCGTAATTTTAAATAAAAAGCACATACAGTATGCCCCTCTATTCAAATAAGTTTCTCTTCAACTGTCATTGTAAGATACCTGCCTTACGTGTAGCCTGGGTATCAGTCTGGGCTATCATTTCACTGCTTGCCAATTCCTTGTAATGCCACATGTTTGGCATATGACACGGAGTACAAGGAGTGGAACCTAAGCATAAACAGACCTGGTTTGCAGGCTACCGTACATGTATATTTGGGTGATTCTGCAACTACGGGCACTTCTATGTCCTTATATCATAATAATAAAAATAATACACAACTGTGAGGACTGACGCTGGAGATGAGAAGCAGGTACGGGGAGTCAACATTTCATTTGGAACGGACAAAGAACAGGGCAGGAACAGCGTCAGCGCCGGGTAACATAAGGACATAGGACAATTAATGCAGCAGCTGGTGCCCTCGAGCGGGAGCAGGCGTGACACATAACAATAACACAATATCTCAGTGTTTATTATGATTTTAGTGGCAAAGCAGAATATAAAAAATCATGTAAACTCCAAGCAGAGCCTCAAGTCCAATGGGTATATCCTCTGGCGTGTTGATGTTAATGTGTTGATGTTCTCTGTATCAATAGCCAGAATGATTTTGCAGTGCATGGTGATCTAACAGGTGTCCTGTTTTATTGATCAGAGGTGTAGGAAGGGTGAAGTCTGAATCCCCAAAATATTAATTACACAGATGATTAACAAAATATGCACACAACAGTATTCATAACTTGTTTTTTGTTGTGAATGAAAATAACTGTTTTCATACTGGTTTTCATACACATACCTTGTCCATAATGTAAAGGCCTATGGGATATTCATTGAAGAGATAAGGGAGGAGGATGGTATATGTGATCTGTAAAACACACCAATACCAATTGCCATATCTTTGTATGCCTCCTTGTCTGTATACCTGCAGACACAGACACAAAAGTCATCTGCACCCAATACAGCCAGCCTTCAACATATTCTTATAGCCTACATAGTCTCTTACCTCTTTGTTGGTTGATATCCGTTGAATTGTGTCCATTTTCTGTTTAAGAAAGGTTTTCACAAAAATGAAAAGATAGATGGTATCATCATAAAACAATATACATGTAGTTCATATAAGGGACAAATCTTACCTTAACTGAAAAAAATGTAAAGATCTCCTCAATTTAAGTGCCTTACCTGCTGTCCTTTCAAATTCAAATCCAAGTGTTTCAGTTGGGCAGTTAGGTTCCTGGAAGAACCCCCACCAACTAAGGAGGTTCCTCGATAAACCCCACCTATTATGGGGTTCCTGGAAGAACCCCCACCAACTAAAGAGGTTCCTCGATAAACCCCACCTATTATGGGGTTCCTGGAAGAACCCCCACCAACTAAAGAGGTTCCTCGATAAACCCCACCTATTATGGGGTTCCTGGAAGAACCCCCACCAACTAAAGAGGTTCCTCGATAAACCCCACCTATTATGGGGTTCTTGGAAGAGCCCCCACCAACTAAGGAGGTTCCTCGATAAACCCCACCTATTATGGGGTTCTTGGAAGAACCCCCACCAACTAAGGAGGTTCCTCGATAAACCCCACCTATTATGGGGTTCCTGGAAGAACCCCCACCAACTAAGGAGGTTCCTCGATAAACCCCACCTATTATGGGGTTCCTGGAAGAACCCCCACCAACTAAGGAGGTTCCTCGATAAACCCCACCTATTATGGGGTTCCTGGAAGAACCCCCACCAACTAAGGAGGTTCCTCGATAAACCCCACCTATTATGGGGTTCCTGGAAGAACCCCCACCAACTAAAGAGGTTCCTCGATAAACCCCACCTATTATGGGGTTCTTGGAAGAACCCCCACCAACTAAGGAGGTTCCTCGATAAACCCCACCTATTATGGGGTTCTTGGAAGAACCCCCACCAACTAAGGAGGTTCCTCGATAAACCCCACCTATTATGGGGTTCCTGGAAGAACCCCCACCAACTAAGGAGGTTCCTCGATAAACCCCACCTATTATGGGGTTCCTGGAAGAACCCCCACCAACTAAGGAGGTTCCTCGATAAACCCCACCTATTATGGGGTTCCTGGAAGAACCCCCACCAACTAAGGAGGTTCCTCGATAAACCCCACCTATTATGGGGTTCTTGGAAGAACTGTTTGGGGGGCATTTTCAGTGCCAAGAACCCTTGTTGAACCCAACTTTTTAGAGTGTATGTTTTATGAGAAAACATGAATAATTACTACTAGAGAAAGAGTCAATTAAATGAAATCAATATTCATTGTGAGTATGCCCTTTGTATTGTTTTTACACAAAATATACCTGTCCTTTGGTAGTGGTGTCATTTCCACCACTGAGGGCAAATTCCTCATTAATATCAATTTTTCAAGAGAATGTTATTTAGTTACCATGGAAACATGTTGTGACACTGAAGCACGTGCCTGCAGCAGACAGTTGTTCCAGATGTGATGTGCAGAAGCTGTTAAGGTTCTCTTGTGTCGAAGGAGAGGAGGACCAAAATGCAGCGTGGTTCTCTTTAATAAAGACGATACAATACAAAACAATAAACGTAACGTGAAAAACCTAAACAGGCCTATCTGGTGCAAACAAACACAGAGACAGGAACAATCACCCACAAAACACTCAAAGAATATGGCTGCCTAAATATGGTTCCCAATCAGAGACAACGATAAACACCTGCCTCTGATTGAGAACCACTCTAGGCAACCATAGACTTACCTAGACAACTCTACTATACCACAATCCCATTACCTACAAAAACTCCAAGACAAAACACACCACATAAATAACCCATGTCACACCCTGGCCTGACCAAAATAATAAAGAAAACACAAAATACTAAGACCAGGGCGTGACAGAACCCCTCCCCCCCAGAACCCCCCCCAAGGTGCGGACTCCCGGCCGCACACCTAAACCCATAGGGGAAGGTCCGGGTGGGCGTCTGTCCACGGTGGCGGCTCCGGCGTGGGACGTGGTCCCCACTCCAACAAAGTCTAAGTCCGCTTAACATGCGTCCTTAGATATGAGACCCTCACGCCAACCTTGGCCTAGTAACCCTAACCAAGGGCCCCACTGGACTGAGGGGCAGCTCTGGACTGAGGTAACTCGGGACTGAGGGGTAGCTCGGGACTGAGAGAATGCTCAGGACTGAGAGGAAGCTCAGGCAGGTTGATGGCTCTGGCAGATCCTGGCTGACTGGTGGTTCCGGCAGATCCTGGCTGACTGGTGGTTCCGGCAGATCCTGGCTGACTGGCGGTTCCAGCAGATCCTGGCTGAATGGCGGATTCTGGCAGACTGGCGGATCCTGGCAGACTGGCGGATCCTGGCAGACTGGCGGATCCTGGCGACTCTGGCTGCTCCATGCTGACTGGCGGCTCTGGCTGCTCCATGCTGACTGGCGGCTCTGGCTGCTCCATGCTGACTGGCGGCTCTGGCTGCTCCATGCTGACTGGCGGCTCTGGCTGCTCCATGCTGACTGGCGGCTCTGGCTGCTCCATGCTGACTGGCGGCTCTGGCTGCTCCATGCTGACTGGCGGCTCTGGCAGCTCCATGCAGACTGGCGGCTCTGGCAGCTCCATGCAGACTGGCGGCTCTGGCAGCTCCATGCAGACTGGCAGCTCTGGCAGCTCCATGCAGACTGGCGGCTCTGGCAGCTCCATGCAGACTACCGGCGGCTCTGGCAGCTCCTTGCATACTACCGGCGGCTCTGGCAGCTCCTTGCAGACTACCGGCGGCTTTGGCAGCTCCTTGCAGACTGGCGGCTCCTGCAGCTCCTTGCAGACTGGCGGCTCTGGTAGCTCATTGCATACTACCGGTGGCTCTGGCAGCTCCTTGCATACTACCGGCGGCTCTGGCAGCTCCTTGCAGACTGGCGGCTCTGGCAGCTCCTTGCAGACTGGCAGCTCTGGCAGCTCCTTGCAGACTGGCAGCTATGGCAGCTCCTTGCAGACTGGCAGCTCTGGCAGCTCCTTGCAGACTGGCAGCTCCTTGCAGACTGGCAGCTCCTTGCAGACTGGCAGCTCCATGCAGACTGGCGGCTCTGGCAGCTCCATGCAGACTGGCGGCTCTGGCAGCTCCATGCAGACTGGCAGCTCTGGCAGCTCCATTCAGACTGGCGGCTCTGGCAGCTCCATGCAGACTACCGGCGGCTCTGGCAGCTCCTTGCATACTACCGCCGGCTCTGGCAGCTCCTTGCAGACTACCGGCGGCTCTGGCAGCTCCTTGCAGACTGGCGGCTCCTGCAGCTCCTTGCAGACTGGCGGCTCTGGTAGCTCCTTGCATACTACCGGTGGCTCTGGCAGCTCCTTGCATACTACCGGCGGCTCTGGCAGCTCCTTGCAGACTGGCAGCTCCTTGCAGACTGGCAGCTATGGCAGCTCCTTGCAGACTGGCAGCTCTGGCAGCTCCTTGCAGACTGGCAGCTCCTTGCAGACTGGCAGCTCCTTGCAGACTGGCAGCTCCTTGCAGACTGACAGCTCTGGCAGCGCTGGACAGGATGGAGACTCCGGCAGCGCTGTAGAGGAGGAAGGCTCTGGCAGCTCCTTGCATACTACCGGCGGCTCTGGCAGCTCCTTGCATACTACCGGCGGCTCTGGCAGCTCCTTGCAGACTGGCGGCTCTGGCAGCTCCTTGCAGACTGGCGGCTCTGGCAGCTCCTTGCAGACTGGCAGCTCTGGCAGCTCCTTGCAGACTGGCAGCTCCTTGCAGACTGGCAGCTCCTTGCAGACTGGCAGCTCCTTACAGACTGACAGCTCTGGCAGCGCTGGACAGGATGGAGACTCCGGTAGCGCTGTAGAGGAGGAAGGCTCTGGCAGCGCTGGACAGGCGAGGCGCACTGTAGGCCTGATGCGTGGTGCTAGCACAGGTGGTACTGGGCCGAGGACACGCACAGGAAGCCTGGTGCAGGGAGCTGCCACCGGAGGGCTGGTGCGTGGAGGTGGTACTGGATAGACCGGACCGTGCAGGCGCACCGGAGCTCTTGAGCACCGAGCCTGCCCAACCTTACCTGGTTGAATGCTCCCGGTCGCCCTGCCAGTGCGGCGAGGTGGAATAGCCCGCACTGGGCTATGCAGGCGAACTGGGGACACCTTGCGCAAGGCTGGTGCCATGTAAGCCGGCCCAAGGAGACGTACTGGAGACCAGATGCGTAGACACTTGGCTCGATGCCCACTCTAGCCCGGCCGATACGAGGAGCTGGTATGTACCGCACCGGGCTATGCACCCGCACTGGAGACACCGTGCGCTCCACAGCATAACACTGTGCCTGCCCGGTCTCTCTAGCCCCCCGATAAGCACAGGAAATTGGCGCAGGTCTCCTACCTGGCGTCGCCATACTCCCTGTGTGCCACCCCCCCAATACATTTTTGGGGCTGACTCTCGGGCTTCCATCCGCGTCACCGTGCTGCCTACTCATACCAGCGCCTCTCCGCCTTCACCGCCTTCAGCTCTTCTTTGGGGCGGCGATTCTCCTGGCTGAGCCCAGGGTCCTTTACCATCCAAGAATTCCTCCCATGTCCAGAAATCTGGATTTCGCTGCTCCTGCTGCCGCTGCCTGTCACCACGCCGCTTGGTCCTGTTGTGGTGGGTGATTCTGTTACGGTTTTCTTCCATCGAAGGAGAGGAGGACCAAAATGCAGCGTGGTTATCTTCATACATCTTTAATAAAGACGATACAATACAAACCATTAAACGTAACTTGGAAAAACCTAAACAGCCCTATCTGGTGCAAACCATCACAGAGACAGGAACAATCACCCACGAAACACTCAAAGAATATGGCTGCCTAAATATGGTTCCCAATCAGAGACAACGATAAACACCTGCCTCTGATTGAGAACCACTCTAGGCAACCATAGACTTACCTAGACAACTCTACTATACCACAATCCCATTACCTACAAAAAAAACAAGACAAAACACACCACATAAATAACCCATGTCACACCCTGGCCTGACCAAAATAATAAAGAAAACACAGAATACTAAGACCAGGGCGTGACAGAAGCTGAAGTAAAATCTTGGTAAATATTGCTTGTGTAGAGAATATTTTTATTGTCAGTCATTTCCAAACAGGCTATAATTTCTTTAATTTGTGGTAGAATAGAACATAAATGTATATATTTTATGTTTTTAGTGTAAACTATATGCTAGCTGTAATACTAGCCAAGGCATGCTAAGCAGCCTGTCATTTTTCTCCAAAACTTGTAGAAACATAATTTCCATCACAGTCATTTTTATCACAAAGTTACCTGTGTTGGAAATGACAGAACGTGGTGGAAATGACAAAAATCCATGATATTATAATGCTATATTCTAATGCTCCAAGGTTTGCGTGCACAAGTTGCAAACTTAAGTAGTATTTTTCTTTGTTTTTAGAAGATGTCACATAAGCAGCACAGAGGTCACAGACAGAAAGAAAATGAAAAAAATGATCCTATACGATACCAGGAACATCTGCAAAAAGACAGGGAGAGATACTAGAAGAAAAAAGAGAAGGGAGAAGTGAAATCTATCTCTGAGCTTACAAAGCCAAAACAAAGAAACAAGAGAAGACAATGGAAATGCAACCAAAACAGACTTTAAAGAGAACAGTTGCAATGGAGACCTACCTATCAGGAAACACACCACCTCAGCCACCAGATGACTTGCAGCCAGAACATGAGGCCACATAACTGCCCCTAACTCACCTGCCCCAGATGCACGCGTTGATACCCCTTCCTCATCATCTGCAACAGGAATGAGAGGTTTGGAAGAGGTCGCTCAAAAACATACAGAGATCTTTGCACGACAAATGTCAAACTTGATGAAACTTTACGGGAAGCTGAGAAATACAAAAAAAGGTATGATCAACTGATGAAGAAAATAGAGAGACAAGATTCCCCAAAGACAAAACAGCAAATGAAGGGAACTCTGAAGAACGTGACGAGGATTTTATTCTTTCAAAATGCCATCATTGCAGAGTTAAAGCAAAAGTATCAAAAAAATGCTCAGTGCCAAGGACAAACAAATGGCTTCAAAAATGCTGAGGCAACATCCTGAGAAAGTATGGCCTGGTCGAAGCCGCAAACAGAGTATTTGGATTTTCAGGTAAAAGCAATGAGGGCAAATGAAAACAGGCCAACCAGTCTTCAATACTCCCCATGAAAAAGCAGTGGAACAGAGTTAGCACAGCCACAGAGGAGAAAATCACTAGACTCTATGAACGTGATGCCAACAGCAGAGCAACAACAGGGAAAGAGGACACACTAACAAAAAAAGCAGAAGAGCTCCTTGACAATTCAGAACCTTTATCAGAAGTTTAAGAGGGAATATTCAGAGATTAAAATGTCATACTTTTAATTCTGCAAAAGATGTCCTTTTTGGGTTGTCAATCCAACAGTCCAGGATAGGGACACATGTCTCTGCAAAACCCACGCCAACCCCCAGTTCCTGGCGGACAAAGTCCAGTATCACAAAGTGATCAGCTGCAGGTGCAATGAGAACCTTATTGAGTCTGAAGAAAGAGTGAATGTACAGAGCGTTCCCTTTGCCAAACAAAATAGCTGAAATATCTGACTCTGATGCTGGTGAGCAGACATGATGGTTTGAGTGGGGGAAAAAAACTTAAAATAAAGAGGGAAACATGGAGAAGTTCGCTGTGCATTTGACAGTAAAAGAGAAGGTATGTGTCACACTGCAGATTCTACTGAGGTTTTCTCCAAAGGATTGAAAGAGAAGTTGGGGAAACACGTGTACAACATTTGACACCAATACTCCAAAATGAGAGAATTAAAAGAGATTCTGCAGAAAGATGAGATCATAGTGCATATTGACTTTGCAGAGAACAATCTGTGTAAATACACCAGTGAAATCCAGGCAGCACACTTTGGTGATTCTACTTTTGGAATCTTACTTTGTCTTATATTGATTACATGTTGAACAATGGTTGTTGTTCAAAATATTTGCAATAAAAACACATTTTCCTGTGTTTTTTTCACACAGATGTCATTTCCACCCCGCCCATTTTTTTGAGGTTAATTAGTATGTTATGTATAATTGACATTGATTGATTTGTTTTAGAAAGGGGAATCATATGGTTGTTATCATCATCTCACAAAAAGGTTGGGTGGAAATATTATATTTTTCATGATAAATGAATGTTTTCTGCTGTCACAAAGGCAAGTTTATACATTCAGGCGTCGTGTTGATTTATTAATATAGGAAAACATTAAAAATCACTTAAAATAATATTCAAATACAAGTTAATGTACAAACATATAAGAAATGAATTGTATTATATTTCATTTTCAACTAAAATTGATGTTTAATGACGTGATGTAAATGATATTTGTCTATGGCTGTCTGAGAAAAATGATACAAATATATACATTCCCTGAATAGGACAATTGCAGCCATTATCAGATATTATTTCTACACAAATCAAAGACAATTATAATACTGGTAAAATGGTGTTTCAATAAGCTTTCATTTCTGAATGCTTGCAGGGCCAAAGAGCCCGAAGTTGCAGAATCACCCATTTACATTCTAAACAACATTGTGGACTGGAGCTCGAATAGCCAGCCCAAAATAAAGCAGTCACACAATGTCCTGACCCACAATGTAATCTGTAGAGACAAATGCTATACCGTCTCTCTGGTTGTTGGTCATAATCAGTAAGATATATTATTTGTAGAGCAAATCAGATTTTCTTTCTGCTTGATAAGTGTCTCAAACTGTAAATGCTGTATCCCCGTCTGTATTCATTGATCATTTCCTTTTCCGCAATAAGTTACAACGTACTTACAAGAGTAACCCTAATCCTAACCTCAGCCCCAAACCTTAACCTTAACCCTCTTTTACAAAGGTCCACAGAGTAAGTACAGTGTAACACTGAGTAGTTACAATAGTACTATTTATACCACACCGTCTGGAATACAGGAACGATTACACGTTCTTCTCACCTATTCTAATATTCTGTGTCTAGTGATTGACCTACAATGGCGCCTCGTTCAGAATCGAGTCTGCTGCTGGAAACTCTGAAGAAGCTGGGCAAATCTGATCTGAAGACTTTTCAGTGGCACCTGATAAAGGGTGATGTGTTGGATGGCTTCTGCTCTATCCCAAAGGCCGAGTTGGAGTTTGCTGACAGGGAGGATACTGTGGATAAAATGGTGGAAACTTACACGGCAAAGGGTGCTGTGAAGATCACACTGGCGATTCTGAAGGAGATTAGACAAGTAAATCTTGCCGTGGAGTTAAATGATGAGTACACAGGTAATACATCAGGTTTGAAGATATATGTATTCCCTGTCTAAAAACAGGTTCAAAGCTGTACATTATGATAGGAAGGGCTTATCCATTGGATCTGATTCTCAAACTGCACTTATGTTCTTTTCTGGCAGAACAATGTAAACCATTATGAAGGAGAAATGCAGTTAAATGTTATTGTTTATTTCCTCCCTCCCCCCCCCCCCCCCTCTCTCTCTCTCTCTCTCTCTCTCTCTCTCTCTCTCTCTCTCTCTCTCTCACTCTCACTCTCTTTGTCTCTCTCTCTCTCTCTCTCTCTCTCTCTCTCTCTCTCACTCTCTTTCTCTCTCTCTCTCTCTCTCTCTCTCTCTCTCTCTCTCTCACTCTCTTTGTCTCTCTCTCACTCTCACTCTCTTTGTCTCTCTCTCTCTCTCTCTCTCTCTCTCACTCTCTTTCTCTCTCTCTCTCTCTCTCTCTCTCTCTCTCTCTCTCTCTCTCTCTCTCTCTCTCTCTCTCTCTCTTTCTCTCTCTCTCTCTCTCTCTCTCTCTAGCTCTAGCAGGAGGTCCAGGCCAAGTTGGGGAAGCAGGTGCAGGGAGGGGATCTTCTGCTGTCCAACCCATCACAATCTCAGCTCAGAATGGGGCCTTTGTCTTTTCTCCCATAATGACTGGTAACACTGTTGGTGGATCAATCCATTTCCCTACAGGTAATGATGGGCAATATAAAATACACAATCATCACAAATGATTTCAAACAAAATAATCCACTGATAATTGCACACATATAAGATATGAATTCAAATAGTGTTCAATTAAACATAAATAGATCTCA
Source organism: Oncorhynchus kisutch (assembly GCF_002021735.2). Lineage (NCBI taxonomy): Eukaryota > Metazoa > Chordata > Actinopteri > Salmoniformes > Salmonidae > Oncorhynchus > Oncorhynchus kisutch. Next base: position 23,525,363 of record NC_034202.2, read on the forward strand.
CTCAATCATCTTAATCGCAGCAGCTGGCACATAGGAGAGCACAAATGATCTCCACTTAATTTATCTGCATGAATTGATATACCTTCTCTGTTCTTGCAGGCTCTGCAGCATCCCAAAATCCCAGGCCCTGAAAGAAGAAGACCCATTTCTGATGTCAGACCTGGAGGGATTAACCACCTCCTAATACACTGCCATATCCATAATTGGCTACTTCATTCAGTTATAAATGTTTAATAAATCATGCAAATTATCATAGTTTTCTACATAATTGTATTCGATTTTTTTTTAAATATAATAATATTACAACATGAATTAAAAAATACATTCCAATGAAATTGGCTTATGTGTCATATCATGTCTCTATTGAACACGGTTTGTTTTTTTACCTTTACCTTTATGTTCTTGTTTGTGGCACTGAAGGGATGTAGAGGAAGTGTGGATTCAGTTCCGGCCATTAGTATGAGCCCGTCCTCCCCAAATTAAGGTGCCACTGGCCGCCTGTGGTTTCCACAGAGGCAGGGCAACTCTCAGGTAAGAGACCTCTACCCCTTTAAAGTTTGTGAGCAGGCCCTCTTATAAAATCTCAACCCTTTTTAAGAAGCAAATAAAGGATTATCTTTGGTGACATACAATCCCACTCTGCATATAATTGAACCCCATTTCACATCACTGTCAGTGATTAAGAGCCAGAGCCCTGATTCATCCACAAGATGGCAGTCTTGTCCGCAATGTTGAGCCTGGCAGTTTGACGGGCTGCAGTATCAGCAAGTTCAGAGCTGGGAGGTTACTTGTTGAATATTGAGATGATTTACTTTGTGACATTTGAGTGATGTCCTCTCCTGGTCAATATAACTGGCCATATTGATTGCCATGGGGGACATTTAGGGCCCGTTCCATCATAGACGTGGGAGGAGCAGGCAGATAGACTTGGCACCCCTTCAAAATGGGATGAAGACCTACGTACTCAATATCCGTTCACCACATGCACATGGTGTAGTGAATGGTGTAGTGACGTCCTAACCTGGCACTTTAGTGAACCCACTGTTCTACCATACCTGTCAACGACTACATGGAGATGACATTTCATGGGACAGGCTATTGAGAATAGTATAGCTGTTATCATCAATAGGCTACTGCAGGCGTGAGAGTGTAGTCAGCTGTTTTCTCTCAACCTGATGATAACCTAGTGACAGACGGGCGACCTGCAGCTTCTGCTTTCTGCCTGTGTGGGAAGATGCAGGACTGTTTAATACGAGCGAGAGGGCAGGCAGGAGGGGGAAAAGGGAGGTAGGGAGTGAAAGAGAAGGGAGAAGGGGGGATGAGAGAAAGCGAGTCCTCATTAATGTTTTATTTATTTATGTTAGAGGCATAGAGAGGAGAGCGCTGATAGGCAGCTACTCCCCTGGCAGCAACAGGAGCAGAGAGGATCCTGGGAGACTTGCAACAATAATATAAATCTTATGGACATGTGGGGAAAGTATCAATGGAAATGTCTGTTATAAATTATGGTGATTGTCGGAAACTCTTCAAGCTTCCAAACTCTTCAAGCTTCCAAACTCTTCAAGCTATTTTCCCGGTGAAGGCAGAATGCTCCAGGGGCGGACGGTGAAGTCGCTTATCAGCCCGCTCATGGGTAATCACTTTAACGTGCGTGTCGCCTGCAAGTCACTCTCCACTTTATCCCTGTTTATTAGCAAGTCTGTGGCGCCACACAACTGACAACTAAATGCTGCTTCAAAAATGGGTTTTGTGGACTAGGTAAAAATAAAACGGGATTTGAAATGGCTTTGCCGTGCTGTCATCCTCGTTATTTGTCAGATTTCCTGTCTAATGATGGTTAATAATAGAGACACAGCATGCTAGGAGTACTGCTCACCATCCACAGCCCCTGCAAACTACCTCCATTACTCTAATATGTACAGGTACTATTTGTAGTGGTACACACACTGGACAGTTTCCACTCTCAGTCAATGTTGTGCTAGGTCAGCTCAGTACCCTCCAGTTCTATAGTCCCTCTATTTACATTGCCTTCACATGCAGTAGTGATTTTATAGATGTGATCTTAATATTGCATTCTGCGTGATGGATTTTCTGTCTGTGACAGGTAACGCAGTACTGTAAGGTCCCACTGGGTACAGACATCAGTTCAACGTCTATTTTTGATTTACATTTGGTTGAAATGTCAACTAACCTAAATGCAATGTGAAATCAACAAAACATTTCACCATGACATTGGATATAGATTAAAGTATGAAAAAAGACAACATTCATTTACATTGATTACTTTTCGCAAATCCAATCAGTTTTCCACATTTTTTGTTGTTGATGTTGAAATGACGTGGAAACAACATTGATTCAACCAGTTTTGGCCTAGTGGGGTGTGTGTGAGAGTGAAGCGTGACTGTGTGTGCGCCTATTTGTTCAACAGCGTGTGTGTTTCTGAGTAATGTACAGTACGTGGGAGTACGCCTGTGTGTGTATGATATAATGTGTGTGTGTGTGTGAGAGAACGAGGGAGCACATGTGAATTCATGCCCCTCAACACTCACACAGTTGTTTCTTTCATTGTGCAAAGCTTGCGTCACAACCCATATACAAGCCTCTCACTTCTCTCTCTGCCATGGCCACAGGCTAGAGCAGAGTTACAGTTGAAGCCTTTTAATTATGCTCGTCAGTGTGTGCTAGCTGGGATCAGGCCTGCCTGCCTGTGGGTACATTAATCACATTGCTCTCAACTGACTCCAGACCAGTCCTATCTTGTGTAGAAAGATAGCTTTACATACGACAAGTGGGGAGACAGGTATATCTTCCATATCAAAATATTGCTTTTGGCACTTTGGTGCACAGAACACAACCTCTTTGTCTCTGTCCCAGACCTGGTATTCAGGTGTAAAGTGGTGTTTTTAGAGGTAATAATAATATAGTATCTGTTTCTCTAAGAAGTTTAATAATATGCTTGCCACTGATTAGAATTTTTTCCCAGCATGAATTTGTAATGTAGTTCATGTCGTTCCTTTCTATGTGATTGTTATGGAAAACTACTGGAGGGGAGCAACGGAGACCAATCTACCACAGAACATGTATGTCCTCATAGCTTCTCATACTGTCTTGCTGGCAGTCGACCCCGGGGGAAAGTCCGTCTCACGACACACTCTCCCCCATGTTTGACTTAGGTATGGAGTAGACCCACTCTCTTATGCCCTCTAGTCCCCCCTTTTCTCTCTCTTGCTCTCTCTTGCTCTCTCTCTCTCTCTGTCTATATATTGTTTTCTCTATCTTTCCTGTCTCTCTCTCTCTGTCTTTTACTCTCTCTATCTATCTCTATATATACAGTTGAAGTCTGAAGTTTACATACACCTTAGCCAAATACATTTAAACTCAGTTTTTCACAATTCCTGACATTTAACCCTTGTAAAAATGCCCTGTCTTAGGTCACTTTATTTTAAGAATGTGAAATGTCAGAATAATAGTAGAGAGAATTATTTATTTCAGATTTTATATCTTTCATCACATTCCCAGGGGTAAGATGTGTACAGACACTCAATTAGTATTTGGTAGCATTGCCATTAAATTGTTTAACTTTGGTCAAATGTTTTGGGTAGCCTTCCACAAGCTTCCCACAATAAGTTGGGTGAATTTTGGCCCATTCCTCCTGACAGAGCTGGTGTAACTGAGTTAGGTTTGTAGGCCTCCTTGCTCGCACACGCTTTGTCAGTTCTTTTTTCAGGCTTTGTGATGGCCACTCCAATACCTTGACTTTGTTGTCCTTATGCATTTTGCCACAATTTTGGAAGTATGCTTGGGGTCATTGTCCATTTGGAAGACCCATTTGCGACCAAGCTTTAACTTCCTGACTGTTGTCTTGAGATGTTGCTTCAAAATATCCACATAATTTTCCTCCCTCATGATGCCATCTATTTTGTGAAGTGCACCAGTCCCTCCTGCAGCAAAGCACCCCCACAACATGATGCTGACACCCCTGTGCTTCACGGTTGGGATGGTGTTCTTCGGCTTGCAAGCCTCACCCTTTTTCCTCTAAACATAACGATGGTCATTATGGCCAAACAGTTCTATTTTTGTTTCATCCGACCAGAGGACATTTCTCCAACAAGTACAATCTTTGTCCCCATGTGCAGTTGCAAACCGTAGTCTGGCTTTTTTATGCCGGTTTTGGAGCAGTGGCTTCTTCCTTGCTGAGCGGCCTTTCAGGTTATGTCATTATAGGACTTGTTTTACTGTGGATATAGATACTTTTGTACCTGTTTCCTCCAGCATCTTCATCTTGTTGTTCTGGGATTGATTTGCACTTTTCACACCAAAGTACGATCATCTCTGGGAGACAGAACGCGTCTCCTTCCTGAGCGGTATGATGGCTGCCTGATCCCATGGTGTTTATACTTGCGTACAATTGTTTGTACAGATTAACGTGGTACCTTCAGGCATTTGAAAATTGCTCTCAAGGATGAACCAGACTTGTGGAGGTCTACAATTCTTTTTCTGAGGTCTTGGCTAATTTATTTTGATTTTCCCATGATGTCAAGCAAAGAGGCACTGAGTTTGAAGGTAGGCCTTGAAATACATCCACAGGTACACCTCCAATTGACTCAAATGATGTCAATTAGCCTATCAGAAGCTTCTGAAACCATGACATAATTTTCTGGAATTTTCCAAGCTTTTTAAAGGCACAGTCAACTTCATGTATGTGAACTTCTGACCCACTGGAATTGAGATACAGTGAATTATTAGTGAAATAATCTGTCTGTAAACATTTGTTGGAAAAATTACTTGTGTCATGCACAAAGTAGATGTCCTAACCAATTTGCCAAAATGAGTTTTAATGACTCCAACCTAAGTGTATGTAAACCTCTGACTTCAACTGTATATTCTCTCACTCTCTCGATTCTATTCAGTTTAAATTCAAGGGGTTTTATTGGCATGGGAAACATGTTTACATTGCCAAAGCAAGTGAAATGGATAAACAATAGTGACAACATAAATGCACATATAAACGGTAAATATTACACTCACAAGTTCCAACAGAATAAAGACATTTCAAATTTCATATTATGTCTATATACTGTGTTGTAACGATGTGCAAATAGTACCAAAATGCACAATGGTGTTTGTTCTTCACTGGTTGCCCTTTTCTTGTGGCAACTCTCTGTCTTTCTCTCTCTCCTTCTCATGTATAGATGATATGTGCCTTGAGTGTATAGATGTCTGGGTCATTCAAGCGCTCCGGAATGTGTCCCCCTCACATGGCATTACTGTATATAGAGACTATACAGTCTGTGCAGTCTTCTGGGTTTTCCCCGAGACTACCACTTTACTAAAATCCCTGGACCTGCTCAAAGAGACAAACATCATTTGAAGAGCTAAAACGTTTTTTACATATAGCTCCTCGAAAAAAAACGAAATGAAAAAACAAATACTATTTCAAATACATTTAAACACCTGAACATGCAAGCAGAACTGCTATTATGTTTAACAACTTTAGATACCTTTCAATAAATAAACCCATTTGATGTGTTGATAAGCGCCTGTTAATTTATTGCTTTCAATCATGTGTCTTCATCAATGGTCATCATGGTAAATAGTTTGAGAGATTTCCTCTCCATACGTAGCAGCACCATCATGTGCATTCATATCCAGCATAACCTTTACATAACAAAACACTATCTGTCAGTTTGTTGCCAGGTCCACGAATCAATTGGATATGTTTGTGAATGAGGAGTTTACACAGAATGGAAGCCATTGTGTGTTAGCATGCCGCAAGTATGGCAGCATCCTTCTCTGTATCCTTTTCGGTGTCTGACTCTATCTTCCTCTATCTTCTGAATGATGCTCCAGTGGAAAAAGGTCAGTGAGAATACTACTCTAATTGGCATTCCACTTTTTAAGGATAGCTATGGAAAACACATGTTGGGTGTCTATCACCAATCCCTTGGTCTCCAGGAACTATGTGGTGGCACACTGCTTGCAAGCCTGGCAGGCCCCATGGCTGAAGGTTGTGTTACTGCTGCAGTCAGTCCAGATTTAGTTAGCGCTTTTTCACCTCTGCCATATCAAGAACGGAGCCTGACGTGAGAAAAAAAATAAAGATTGGGCATCTGTGTTACAATTTCAGCCACAGATTAAAGGAGAATGCATTGTACTGACATCAAACGTGTTTTATTTTAACGTAAAATCACACAATACGAGTTTTAACATGAAGCAGGGATAGGAACGTTTTTCAGTATCTATGCAATACTATCAATGGTATGTGAGGCAGGCTCCCTCCCCAAAGTCAACTCCTGCATGTTGACTTTTCTGTTAAGCCCAGAACATGAATATGCTCCATAACATTTATAGCATTAAGTATGCCGTTATAAATTATGAAAATGTAAGGAAATGTACATGTCCTAGACATCTATGAAGTCCCTTTTCAAAAGTGCCCTTGATACAATCTCTGTGATAAACAGTCTTGTGCACCCCTCCCACCCCCACCCCAAGTGTTGATGAATGGGCCGCTGACAGGTGGTTACGTGACTCAGCGCGCAGCCTCTCCCACAGTGTTATCTGCACCAGTGGAACTGCTTGTTACCCATCATCCCTCTGGTTGAATGGCAAGACCCGGTCCTTAGTAGGCTGGGAGGCCCATCATCACTGCTCCTGGAGTAAGGACAGTCCAATAGCACCAAGACCGAGAACCAGCAGCTCTGCAGTAAGACGGGACACGGTCCCCTAAAGAACAATAACGGAGAACAGCCTGTTGATCTGTTATTATGGGTGGTTGTTGCCTTCTTCCTCACAGATATTCTCATAGAGCTTATGAAGTGTGTTAGCATCTTATGGTCCTTGCTGCTCTCTCATGGTGATCACAGAAAGCACTGACAAAACCCTCTCTCTGGAATAGGGAATATGTTTACAGATGTAGACTTGTTACAAGGTCTTGATTTTCTCTTCTTATCATTGCCTTGACACACTGGTCCTCAATGATTTCTCAACACGTGTGAGAAGAAGAAACAGGACTCAGCAATACGGCTTATTCCTTGTATGTATTGAGTACCAGGGAACTCTGAGTTCACATTGACTGGCAACAGAAAACAGACTCGGAGGAGCTCAAATAAATGACATTACTACAAACGCAGAAGAGAATTGGCTTTTGTGCTCAGCGGCTAGGCAGTCAGTCCCAAACCCACAGTTCCATTTGAATTGTTCAAACCTGTCCTTTGTGATTATTCTCAGTCCATCAGTGAGTTTTTCTGCTCTGTTTGCCCATGCGACAGCCAAGAAATCTAGGATGGATAGATAGCCTCTTTTCTCCTGCTGGCTCCATGGCTAGGCTTGGAGAAAATGCATAAGCCTTTGTATGTTTGAATGTTCCAGGCATTTCTGGGCAGTTTCAAAGGACATTTTTAGGACTTCTCTCAGCTTGGCTCCCAGATCACAGGCTGGATGAAATATGTATGTTTGATAGAATAATAATCAAATGGA